>NC_138053.1:77418319-78018319 GCF_964194185.1 Rhinolophus hipposideros | reverse complement strand
CATTTGAATGAGAATTCCTCATCTCCCAAGCCCACGTTCATTTAGAAGCCAATCTGTTTAATAAAGATGTTCCTTTAGACTGAGATTTACATCCAGTGTAATAGTAAAATTTTCTGTGCAATATTAACAGCAAAAATATCTTCCCTCAGGAAGAAAAAGGGACAAATGGTTCTTAGAAGTTGCAAGCAAAACCAGTTATGGTGGAAGGAAGACAAAAGTCCTTTTTTTTGGTCACTTTTTGTCCCATCCCCACAAATCTATTCTCAGATGGGGAATATTCCCATTTTTACCCTGCATTCATATTTCTCGATCCCTATCCATTACCAATTTTCCAACTAAGTCCATATAGTAACTTCCTTTGGGAAACAGGTAAGTGTATGAATTCTGAGTAGTGAGTTGGTTGGCCAGGAGAGTGGAGAAACTTGCCATTTAGAGTTGGTTTGTTTTGATTGTGCAGGGGGCAGGATATTAGGGAGAAAGGGACTCCTCCACTGGGTCCTCTAACCCTGAGCACTAGATACTTGTTAGCCAGAGCCAACCTTTCTAACCTTGCGTGGTTGACATAACGTACAGCTCATAACTGGTGTGTGTGAACAGTCCTCATTACAGGGAAATACGTTGGTGTGGGTGCATTTTAATGACGGGGTACTACTGACACTATCGGATTGTGCGGAACAGTTGTAGACGTCTGCCACCCTGTCATACAGTGTATGTTGCATCGACCAAACCCCACTAATTAAATACGATTGCCATACCTGTACTCTTCGCATAAACCAGCCTTGGAAATGGAGGATTAGCGTCCACAGAGTTAGGATGAGAGAGATGAGTGCATGAGTCCACACAATTATATCCATAGTAAAAAACTTAATGTTGTTTTAAAATGTTGATGCTTCCCTCTTTAATTCTTTAAGTCATCTTACTTAAACTGTTTGTTATTTCTCATGCATATTGATCAAAGTGAGTAATATCAGAGATCTCATTAAGTGGCTGCTGAAGGGAATTGAAGAGTTTAAAAACTGACGTTTTGTGATCGTGCTAACCGAATCCTGCCGTTGACTAGTTGTGGAGGCTTGAGCAAACGTGACTACTTCGAACATGAGTGGCCTCCCCTGTGACAACGGGGCTCAACTGAGAGATTATGAGGACCACAAGATGTTTTCCAGAATCTTGTTCCACCTAGCTCAGTCCTCAGGAGCCGCTACCACTGCCGGCCGACGGAGCCCCTCACAATGACACCCGACGTGGCCCCGCCCCTCCCGGCCCCGCCCCCTGCCGTCCCGGCCCCGCCTCCCTGCCGTCCCGGCCCCGCCTCCCTCCCGTCCCGGCCCCGCCTCCCTGCCGCCGCGGCCCCGCCTCCTTCCCACGCGGCCTTTTCCGGCCTAAAGCCCGCCCCCGTCCCATGCGGAGCCGCGTCCGCCGGCGCCGCCCCCTCCGCGCATCCGCGCGCCGCAGCCCGCGCCGCCCGTCCCCACCGCGCGCCTCCGCCGCCCGGCGCCGCTGCCGTCGCCGCCGCCGCGCTCGCTGGCTGGCCCGGTGCGGGCGCCCGGCTCCCGCCGCAGGACAGGACCATCAGCGCCACCAGCACCACTTCGACCCGGGCCCGGGTCCCGGCCACGCCCCGGGCCCCGGCCCCAGCCCCCCGCCCGGCCGGGCGATGAAGTGTCACTACGAGGCGCTGGGGGTGCGGCGCGACGCCAGCGAGGATGAACTCAAGAGGGCCTATCGGAAGCTGGCCCTGAAATGGCACCCGGGTAACTATTCCGCGACCGCCGCGGTCCTTCGCAGACCCCGGCCTCGCGCCCCCTCTACCCCTTTCCCCGGAGAACTCCGGGGACCTGCTGTGCCTCGACACACCCGCTCTGTAACCCCCGTCCTGCAGACGCCCCGAGACCCCGGCCGGCGGCCCGGTGGCCCCTGCGCGGCCGCCCCGGGGCGCGTCCTCCGCCCCCGGCGACGCGGCCCTGCTCCTCCACCAGGCTTTCCTCCAACTCCGGGAGCCCCGTCCCTCTGCGGACGCCGCCCCCCTCCCCTCGCGGTGCCTGCGGTGCCGCTGGATGGGGAAGGACTGCATTCTAGCAAGTTCACTTGCTCCAGAGGGAGGAGTCGGGAATTCTTACCCCCGTCCTGCCTCTGCCTGTTCCTTGCTTGAGTCGCTGCTGCTCAGCTCCCCCTGGCTCTTCCTGCTACTTACGTGTAGTTTATGGCTTCTGCATTATGGAAATTAATTAAGACAGAGGAGCTCGTATCAGTGTTAGATAGCTGTGTTTTTTTTTTTTTTTTCCTTTTAGTAAGCTGTTTGAGCAGACCCTGTGCATAGGCTATTCAGCAGATTTCAATAAGAGTTTTCATGGGGTGTCTTCCCTTGTATGTTTCCTTATTAGTGTGCTTCGTTGGAATGTTTTATTTGGTTGTAGTCCAGGCTTGTGTGACTTTGGTGAAGTACTCCGATCTTCCAGACTGGGAAACTAAGACAGTAGTGAATCTCGGCTTTCTGAGGTTTACAAGAGGCTTGCATATTAGCGCTAATCAATAAGCACGTTTATAGTCTCCAGTAGCTGCGAGTCACTGCACCGTGGATTCTGAAATGCTGAGACAGAACCGCAGCCTTGCTGGGAAAACATGCCTTACTCACACGCAAAATTAAATACAAGTGCAAATAAAATAGCACAATGGGTATAATTGGTAATTGGATGAATGGAACGAATAATGCCCCAAGAATTCAGAAGAGGGAGTTTTCATTATGCACTGAGGCGTTGAGGCTTCTCCTTGGTAGAGGAGCCTGGATGTTAGCTGGGTCCTAGACGAATGGAATTGGGAAAAGTGAACTTCACAGTGTGGGCAAGAGCATGTGATGGGCAAAAGACCGTCCAGGGGACAGTATGACTGAAGGCAGTGTTTATTGAAAGTCTGAAAATATGGGGTGAGACAGCTGTTGGAAAAGCGCAGGACCCAAAGTCAAGGTAATGTCTGAAGTTGATGAAACAAGAGATAAAGGTATGGGTTTGTTACTTAAAGTTACAACGATTACCAGCAGAACTGAAAAGATCTGACATGTATTGGAAGGGAAGAGGTAAATGAACTAAATGTTCATCACAGCAGGAAGTCAGTAGCTACATCCAAAAAAACTAATAAATCCAAAATAGTATAGTAGCATATTCTTAGAGTAATAGAGGTTCCCATTAGAAATCGTGTTCGGAATTAGAAGGAACTTAGGAATTTGTTGACTCTGGTGGGAAAGTGTAAGGAAGAGGGTCAATGCTTGTGACCGAATGCATATGACAATATTAAAACATTTTTGAGTAGTAGTTTTGAAGTTACGTTGTAAAGGGCCTTGAATTTCAGGCTAAGGACTGTGAAATTTGTTTTTCCAATAATGGATTGTTGAGGCTGGCTTTATTAAGAGGTCTTGGAACTGTGAAGGCAACAGAAGACTAAAGAGGGATGGAGACAGAAGTCAGGCACAGTCGGTCCTGGGAAGGTAAGAGCCTAGGCCAGGCTTCAGGTCAGTGGGAGGAATAAGGCAGAATCAGAGATGTTGTAAAGGAAAAATTCCCAGCTTTGGTGATGATTTGCAAATCAATAATCAAGGAAATGCAAGGAAGAAAGACGCAAATGTTACTAAAATACCAGTTGACTACTTTGAAACTGAACCTGTTATTAACTAAATGTGACTATCTTCTCTGAATGTCATCATCATTCATAGCATCCTAAATATCTTTTGGTTTGAAGATGCTTATCTATTTAAGGGATAAATACCCTCCCAGGAGATGCATGATTTTGGTGTGCTTTGCTGGCTCATTAACTTGTTAGCGTGCCATTCAACAAGTGTTTAATGTCTTATAAGTGCAAGGTACCGTGTTAGATGTTTCTGAGGTTAACACATGGGCTTTGCTTTCAAGAATAATAGTACCTCAAGTAGAGAGGCTGCCCATTTTTCATTGTAAAAAAAGTGAAGATCCTAGTGATATCCTAGAAGATACCTAGTGAGATCACGCCTTGTGAAAGGCGGGCTTTCAGTAATTCATCTGATGACTATTCCCTGAGCAGTTGACCGTATGAAGGAGACAGGAGTGGACCCTGCCCTGCTGGCCCGCAGTCTTCTGGGTGACACTTGAGAGGAAAACACGATTTTAATCTGTTGAGATAAGGACAGTGTGAGGGCAAATAGAAGGTGCTTATGAGTACATGGACCCACCTGACCTGAGTTTACGTGTGAGGGGGGTAGATGTGCATGCCTGAAGAAGTGACATCTTAGGTCAAGACCTAACGCAGAATCACATAATACAGGTGGAGTGAGGCAAGAGAAAGCCTGGCAGAGTCCAGGAAGGGGAAAGGGGCACATGGCCAGGTAAGTAAGTAGGAACCAGGTCTTGAAGGTTGTGGTAAACTGGATTCGGTAGATTGCATTTTAACTAAGGGCATTGGGAAGCCATTGAAGACTTGGAAGCAGGGGAGACGATAGCTTTGAGTTTTTTTAAGTCTCTCTTTCGCTATGGTGGGGAGAATGGATCGGAGCAGGCAAGACTAGAGGTAGGGAGACCAGGAGGTCAGGGTACAGTGAAGTCACCCAGGATGAGATAGGACCCAGGGATGGAAACCCTGAGGCAAGTGCCAAAATTCTCAGTGAGTAAGTGGAAGTGATTGGGAGGTGAGTACACAGTGAGGAGGGGAAAGGTGGTATAGCCAAACGGTCTGCATCTCAGAGGAATGCTAGTTTGTCTTTGGGGGTGAATAAAGGATCAGTGACCAGAGCCAGCTCCAGGACCAGACCTTACCATTGAGGCTGTGGGTGAAGGAGCCTTGAGAGGGAAGTCCTGCAGGGAAGATGTTCTCGGGGAGCCTGGCTTCAGTCAAGGCTGGGCTTAAAAGGCACAATTCATGGAATTTTCCAGAAGGCACTGTAGAAAGGTTTGAGAGGGAATGGAAGTGGAAGAGGACATGAATGGATGACGAGAAAAGTACAAAGAATAATGTGAGAATGCCTTTTAAACTTTGATGACTGGATGTGCAATACCTTTGGCTTTTGTATTTGGCAAATAATAAATGTGGGCTTTCTGTTTTTTAAATTACTGCTTTTTAACTTCTTGCTCTCATGGTTTTAGATCTCGGTTCAACCTTATAGTCAACCAGTTCAGGCATATTTAAGTGAAATAAAAAGCCGTATGACAGATTGAAAAATTCCTTAAGAAAGAAGCTTTAGTAAGAGATTAGATCTTATTTTCAGGTGGTACATTTATGGGTTTTATGTGTTTAGAAGCTTTAGCTTTCTTCAACTTCTTTGGGGGAGGAAAGAAAGGAGTGGGAAGAAACAGGACAAAAAGTACAGTACTGATTAAAAGGTGAAGAAGAACCACCCACCTACCACCCCAGAACAGTCACCTTTTTTGTTTTATGTGGGAAGATTTATTTGCTGGCTTTTTCTGCCATTTTGCTTTCAATCAAACTCTGCTTTTTTTTTTTTTTTTTTTTTTGGTTGTATCTTCACTGTCTGGGAAAACCTACTTTCAAGCTCCCTCACACCCTATTGGCGGGCCTCAGACCCTTGCAGGCTGTGGGCAAGAGGCTTCCAGTCTTCACCAAGTGGGCTTCTCCATAGGCCACCTGAGTGTCTTCACACTGTGGCCGCTGGCTACTCCCAGAGTGATCCGAGAGAGCGCCAGGGCCCAAGATAGAAACTGCAGTCTTTTGTAAACTGATCTCAGAAGTGACATACCGTGCTGTCACATATCATCACTTCTGCTGCCTGCTGTGGGCCATACAGACCAACCCTGGTGATTTGGGAGGGGACTGCACAAGAGTGCGAACGCCAGGCAGCGGTGATCCCTGGGGGCCATCTTGGAAGCTGGCCTCCACCCTGAGGCAAAGATGCTTCTGAATTCCAAGGTTAAGGGAGTGCAGCTAAGGGAAGAATAATTAGTATATCTTTTTTAAACTTTATGTGATTTATTTTGGTATATGTTGATAAGAAAGAAAAACTTGACAATGTGAACAATAAACAATCTGACACTAAATAGTAACACTGTTTCTATAACTGGTTTCTCTCTATATGTTATTCCTTCTAAAGATAAATTATATGCTACTCAGGGTTTTCCATTTGTGGATATCTAGGTTGAGTGCTCAATGATGTATCAAGACTTAGGGAAAAGCATGAAATCTATTCAAGTAGATATAATAAATTCTGATCATCAGCTGTCATCCAGTAACTCTTTGCTTTTCTCTAGTTGTTTTTCTTTGTTTTGAACACTCCTCTGTTTATGGCATTTGTGATGGGAGAGATCCTTTTTAGATTTTGATGACTAAATTTCTGTGCCTTTATATTTTAACAGATAAAAATCTGGATAATGCCGCAGAAGCAGCTGAACAATTTAAATTAATCCAAGCAGCATATGACGTGTTGAGTGACCCTCAGGAAAGAGCATGGTGAGCGTCACGCTAGCCTTCCTGTCCCAGTGTGTTTTGTTGGGAAGAATTGTCATTAGAGGGTTTTGCGTGTTTTTTTTTTAACTAATACATTAAGGGATTTTTGGTATGTTCTGAGGCTTTAGACACCTACTCATTATTTAAAAAACAGTATTTGAGTAGGAAGAAACCTTAGAGATGATTTCTCCAACACTTGATTTTATAGATAGTGAAACAAACTGGCAATATTAGTTTTAATTTTGATATTTATTAAATGGGGTCTCTTTGGTGTATGACAAGTTTACTAATATCAGACAAGGAAGAATGTTGTTTGTCCTTAAACAGATAATAGTATTTTAATACAAGAATTCTAGTATTTTCCCAAGAACTACTTTATATTGAAGAAATTGAGTTAAGCTTCTACATCTATGACAAATAACTTTTACGAGTGATGAACCTTTTCCAATCAAAAATTCCTATGTTGGAAGTTGTGAGTTTTTAGATTTTTCGTGAACTTTTTGCTCCAAAGGAATAGGTTTTAAAACCACTGAGCTTCAATTTCCTGATACAACAAATGGAGATAATAACTAACTTTACAGAGTTATTATGAGGGGTAATTGCGTGTGGAAGAAGCTCCTAGATTGTTTACATAAACATAGCAAGAGTCTTATTCTGGTACATGCTGGTGGATACCTAACCCCTAATGTATAATTAGTCTGTGGACCACTGCTGTCCTATTTAGTAGTGTTTCTTTCCTGTGAAAATGCGGCCACCTTCCTGGGAGAGTCATGGAAATTCCTTGGCTTATTAAATTCCTCTGTTCATATGTGCTAGTACTGTATAGTTCCTGAAATGTACTAGAAGTTGCAGACATAGTTTTAATCAGCAATTTTGTGAAAAATTAAGTTTTTTCATGTTTTTTTCCTTAAAATTTTTTGGTTGTGGGTTGGAACATTAAAATGTACAATAACAATATTTTGGCTGTTTCAGAGTAAGGAGTCCTTTTGAATTCTTATGTATTCAGCCTTCATTGATGCCAACTTTTGTTTGTGTAGGTATGATAATCATAGAGAGGCTCTGCTCAAAGGCGGGCTTGATGGTGAATATCAAGATGACAGCTTAGATTTGCTTCACTATTTCACTGTTACCTGTTACTCTGGTTATGGAGATGATGAAAAGGTAAGAAATGAACTCATAATTTCTTATCAGTCACTTAAGACTCTCAAATACAAAGATAATTTATAATAGAAATTGAAACAGTGTTCATTTTGAAAACTGAAAACTGAGAAAACACTGCCTTGGTGTTAAACTGTTGGCATATAAATACCCCCATTTGAAACTTAAATGTACTTGTGATAACAAGAGCTTGGGACTGTAGTTCTTTAACATTAAAGTTTTTTATGTTATATTTTAAAATCTTATTCTATGGTGAGACTACAAAAGTATTAAGAATTTGTGTTCTGTGAACTGTTTTTTAGGGCTTTTATACGGTGTATCGTAATGTTTTTGAAATGATTGCGAAGGAAGAGCTAGAATCTGTACTAGAAGAGGATGCTGAGGGTTTTCCAACTTTCGGAGACTCCCAAAGTGACTATGATACGGTAAGAGAGAAATGTGTTGCCGTTTTCTGATTAGCATTTGTCAGTGTGTCTTTTCCCTATTTCGTTATTTTAAAAAAAATGAACTCTAGTTCTCAGCCCTGTACTTCCTGGTAGCCTCTCCTTTTTTACTTTTCCCTCCTTATTGACCATGGTCCCATCCCATTAATGTCTTCATTAAATTCATACCGAAGAGTGATTTATTCTGTTAAAGGCTTAGAAGGACTATCTTCTTCTCCTTTGGTTCATTGTAATGTTATATATATGAAGAAAAATGTTTGCATCATTAATGTTTGTCACCTTACTAAAAAAAAAAATCTAAATGAAAAACTAGCATTTTACCTATTTCCTTTGTCTCGTCTCTAGGTAGTCCACCCTTTCTACGCTTATTGGCAGAGTTTTTGTACTCAAAAGAACTTTGCTTGGAAAGAGGAATATGATATTCGACAAGCTTCTAACCGCTGGGAGAAACGAGCTATGGAAAAAGAAAACAAAAAGATTCGAGACAAAGCAAGGAAAGAGAAGAATGAGCTTGTTCGTCAGCTGGTGGCTTTCATTCGTAAGAGAGATAAAAGAGTGCAGGCTCATCGGAAACTGGTGGAAGAACAGAACGCAGAAAAGGCAAGGAAAGCCGAAGAGAGGAGGCGGCAGCAGAAGCTGAAGCAGGCACAGTATGTACTGCAGGCCGGACCCTTTTCTGCATGCAGGTGTGGGGTCCAGGGAAGCACCAGCAGATCCCCACCATGTGCTTTCGTGCTGGGTTAAGTCATCGGCCTGGCTTCATGCTTTTTTTCAATCCTGACATTGGACAGTGGGTTTTCATCTACTGTGGAAAAACTGTTTTTTGAGTTGGATGTTTTCCTTTCAAGGCCCTTTATATTTGAGATCGTTTACCGACTCTTGTAAAACTTGATACCAACGAACGTTAACTGAGTTTTTAGTCTGTACAAGGCTCTGCTCTAATGCTTTTCTCACAATTTTCTGTGAAGTGAGTTCTGGTTTTTATCCTCGTTCTTTTGAGAAAACGAGGCAGGCAGGCCCACAATCACATGGCTAGTAAGTCAGAGAGGTGGGAATTGGAGCTAAGAAGGCAGTCCAGCGGCCTTCTTTTAACCATGATGCAATACTGCCTCTTTGTCAGTATACTGTCAGATACTTAGTTCATTTTAGTGCCTTTAGAGTTTTGTTGTTTTTAGTTACTGTGAAAACGTTGTGTCCAGAGCGTTACAGCATTCTTTAAAAAATTACTTCTTAAAAATTCTACGTGCTGTGCCCCTCATCTTTTGAAAATTAGTATTTTACTTGACACTTAAGACTCAGAAACACCTGAAGACTTCTAGTAAGTCACCAAGAGTTACATGTTTGAAAACCTGTTATCTAGTAGAACAATTAAAATCAGCCACATAACAGATTGAAGTGACTTTGCCCATTTGTAAACACTGATAACTTGGGAGGCAGAAGCTTTTCTTCCTAGGGGGTAGGTTTTAAGCCTAAAGAGTAAGTAAAACCAATGCAGAGACTGTGTTTGTTTATAGATTAGCGGAGCAGTACAAAGAGCAGAGCTGGATGACGCTGGCCAATTTGGAGAAGGAGCTCAGGGAGATGGAGGCACAGTATGAAAAGGAATTTGGAGACGGGTCAGATGAAGATGAAATGGAGGAACATGAGCTCAAAGACGGACAGGATGGTAACTTCTTTCAACTGTTAAGAATCTTTAGAAAATGTTTTCGTGCATAGGCCTTGTATACTCAGGATGCGTCCAGGTGCCAGTAAGGGGACTGGGGGTAAGATCACATGGAATGGGAGAGTGCGTCAAAATCTGGAGAACACCCGAGTTCTAGAGTTTTCATGTTTGTTTGTTTTTTAAGTGATTTTTATGTGACGTCTCCCAACTTTTAAATGTGGTAAATAATGAAAATGAAAGACAATATTGTATGGGCTAAGGAAAGGTAGTCTATTGAAGTTATCTAATTCTGGTAATTTGATTAACAAACTCTTTCCTGACTGTGTTTTAAACAGCTTGTGCTTCTGGCTGTATAAATACAGAGGGTGCCAAAAAAATGTGTACACATTTTAAGAAAGGAAAACTGTATTACAACTGTAATAATATATACTAAAAGCAAAAGATGAATACAAGTCACGTTTGACTTCAAATACAAGAGGTACTCAAAGTGATTACCATTGCCATAATTTTAATACAGTTTTTTCCTTTCTTAAAATGTGTATACATTTTTTTGCACCCTCTGTATATTGACAGGTGGGCATATTGACAGGTGTGACTGACGAGTTATTGAAAAAAAATGCAAGTAAGCAGTAGGTCAAGTTTTAATAGCAGCTCTTTCCAGAAAAGCTGATACTGCACAGGGGCCTCTGTGGTGTATACAAATTCTTTGTCTCATCTCTGACTTTGTGGGAGGGCTCTTGGTGTGTGGAATTATTTACAGATGGACTTTTTCAGACTAATAGCCTAAATGATAAAATGATAGGCTTCTATTTATTCAAAATAATTAGGAAATGAAATGTTTTATTAATGAATTAGAAGTAGTATGTGTGAAAGTGCTTTGAAAATTGCAAAGAAGTCTATAAATGTGATGTGGTGTAATTATTTAGTGTTCTACAATTTATAAAGGGCCTTCACATATAAGATCTCATTTGTCTGACAATATTGTCTGACAATAGCCCTTAAATATACGTTTTATTCATAGAATTAGCTGCACTTTTCTGATGAAGAAACTAAGACTCTGAGAAGCTGTGGCATATGCTTGAGAACATAGGACCATTTTTAGATACAGATTTTGACTTCAAATCCAGCATTTTTTATTAACTATTTGATTAATCAAAATTTATTTCATATTAACTATTTGACTTTTCAAAGTTTATTTCATGTATACGATATACTGAAAGTATACACATAATTGGAAAATAATACCACATACTAAGCATTGGATTATTTTGATCATTTATGATTTCAATGAGAATGTCCTTCAGAATCATATTAACATCACTTGTTGTAAAGAACCATACTGTAGAATATAGAAGAGATACTTTGGGATCTTTATTGGTCCCATAATAAATCAATGGTGGCAGTTTACTTTTGTATTTTTTGTAAAGATAGAATATGGTATTGTGCAAAGACTTTCAATTGAGCTTTTTAAAGTTTAGATTTTTAGACTGTATTGATAGTAATTCTTCCATTGTAATAAAGCTTCAACCTAAAAAGTTTGTAAAGATAATGCTAAACTTTACATGTAATATGTTCTGAGCTGTCTAATAATTATGGAATGTCAGGTTAAATTTGAGCATTTAAGAATAGATTACAGTTATAAATATGTTTTTACTAAATCTTGCTCAAGAGGTAAATTAAAAAAACTTTGTTGAAAAAACTGCTTTGTGCTAGAACTATCATCAAAGTGACGTTTGATTTTCTGAACTTAGCTGACACCCAAGATTTTGAGAATTTTTTGTTCTAAGTAGCTTTATGAAAAGAACTTGAAAAGTAAAGTGATATATTTGATTTATTTATCCCTTATAATTTAGTGCTTCTTTTAAAAGGTCAACTCAAATCCTGATAACATTATTTGTTTTTGTTTTTTTTTTTGGTAAAGAAATATTTTATTTCTAATTTGTGTGCAACTTTAGATCCTTACTAAAGAGATGTAGTTTGTTAACATGTTTTGGGTTTGTGTTCTAATCAAACAGGCTTCTTATTGTAGGTTTCCTTCTTGTAGGTAAAGATAGTGAGGAAGCCGAGGATGCAGAGCTTTATGATGGCCTGTATTGCCCGGCATGTGACAAGTCGTTCAAGACAGAAAAGGCGTAAGTTTAATATCTTTGTGTTCACCCTTTCTTTTGAGGCAAAATGTAACGCTTTGGAAGTCCTAGAAAGAAAGCGCTTGTAGCAGTTGATCGCTAGGCCTCACATGTCACCCCTGGGGGGTTTCTGACCTGGGGAAGAAGAAGGATGTGGACCAGCAGTTAAACTATTGTGCTAACTCTCAGTTGTGCCAGTATTCCTGTGGCATAGCTGCGTTTCAAACATGTACGCTGTCTCCAGAAAGAGATGTTACTTGTTTTGGCAAAGAAGGCATAGTCACACAGGCAAGGAGCCTAGACCCAAGGTAATGGTCTCTCTGTTGTTGGTGGCAGACTCACTTCCAGCCTCAAGCTCCCGTACAGGTCATGGCTGCCAACACAGGATAGTGTATTTGTTGAAGTGGAAGGACTTTATCTTGTGAGAACAATGGCAAAGAGAGAAGTGTTAAAAAGGATGCTATTATAAAGGGGGTAAAGGAAATGAGAAAATGTGGTTATCAGTAAGGGAGAAAAGCAAAAGATGTGCAGTAAAGAGGAAAGGAGACCAAATGATGAAAATGAGGGTGTGTGAGTCCCAACTGGATAATCCCCAAAGAAAGTGGGGAGAGGCAGAGAAGTAGAAAAAACAAGAAAACCAAAGCAACAATGAAGGAGATTTTTAAAAATTATTTTTTATTGGGAAATAATGTCAAACTTAACAAATTGCAAGAATAGAGTACAGAGCACCTGAGTCACATGTTGTTCACACTTTGCCTCATTTGCCTGTGCTTGTTCTCTCTCACTACACACATACAGCTTTTTCCTGAGTAATTTGAGACTAAGTAACATACATAATACTCCTTTACCTCTAAGTACTTGAGTATATATTTCTTACGAATAAGAACATTGTCTTACATAATCACAGTACAGCTGTCAGGGGCAGGAAATTTACGACACTGATATGGTACTTCTGTCTCCCTCACTGCACACATTCTGCGTTTGTCAGGTGATTCTTTATTAATGTCCTGTATGGCATCTTTCCCGCTTTGACAAAGGATCTGGTCTAGGATCATGTATTCCATTTATTTAGTTTATTTTCACCTGAATCACTTCTCTTGTTTGTGTCTGATAGTCCAGAATACTGGCCCTTTGAAGTATTTCTTAAATATTTTAAAAATATTTCTCTCCTTTTGGATTTGTTTCCTCATGGTTAGATTCAACTTACGCATGTCCAGCTGGAATGCTCCATAAACACGGGTTGCTCTCAGGGTTTCATATCGAGGCACATAATGTCTGTCTGCCCCTCATTGGTGCTGATCATTTTGATCACCCACTCAAGATGTCCGGTTTTCTCACTATAAAGGTAGTGTTTTTTTCTCTGGCAACATGTGTTTATTTTCTTAGAGCGTGTTTAACCTGTGGGGAAACACTTTAAAACTGTGCAAATATCTTGTTCCTCATCAAAATTTCCTTCCCAAATTTAGCCTCTGTTGATGATTTCAGCTTGTACCAGTCTGCACTGTGATGGTCCCAAAATTAAGTTTCTTTGGTGCCAATGCTTCTACATTAGTCATCATTTGGCCTTCTGCTGTAAACAAGAGCCCTCCCTTTCCCCCATTTCTCTGTCTGAATTTATGAATTCTTTTCATTGCCTTATAATTCATTACTGCCCTTTTCATGCTCAAATTTTTCTAGATGTAGTTAGTGAGAGTTCCTTTCACCTGGCTTCTATGTCCTTTTCATGTGTCCCAATCATATTTTTGAGCACTTAGTTTCTGGCACGAGATGTTCTAGTTTCTCCAAGGAACCTTGATCTGAAGGAGAATTTTAGTGGGAAAGAGTAACATCCCAGATTAGAAAACCAAAATCGGACCAGATGAGATAAAGTTAATAATGCACAAGTTTCCTATTTTCTAGTTAATCTAACTCGTGTAGCTTAAGTGTCGTCAACTCTTTTTTGAGGTATTGCTTAGTTGTCTGTGGGGCCCTGAACTAGGCTTTGCTCCGAGGGGTGGAGAGGTGTCTGAATTCACATTTAGGATGGTGGGGTGAGAAGGGAGACCCCTCTTGAGAAAGTGAAAGACAGCTGCTGAAAACAATCAAAAGAAGGTAAACTGTTCTTATACTTCAAAGCCTCACATCACCACTTCTCAAATCCATGGTGTCTTCCTTTTCAAGTTATAATTGTTGTTTTTTAAGTTCCTAGTGATCCCTCAAAGCCCATAGCATGACCTGGAATATCTGAGCACATAGCAAATAATTAATGAGTAAGAAGAAACAGTGGAGAAGGCTTGAACTTAAAAAATTGGAAAATACAAATTAATAGAGAATTTGACCCAAAAAAATAAATAAATAAACAAGGAGAAAGTATGTAGACAAAAGGACAGAGGAAGGGGAGAGTGCTGGGTTATAGGAAAAAAGAACGGAGTCATGGGCTTCTGGTGTATTTAATGCCTACGAAATCCTGACAGAGTTCTGTTTCTTTTTATAGTATCACTAACACTTTGCTTAGTTAATCAGAAAAAAGTGAAGTTTCAGTTGGTTGCACTTATCCAGCAACACATTTGGGCACATACGACGTAATCCTGTTGCAGTTACTTACATCAGATTGTTCTTTCAGTATGAGGAATCATGAAAAATCCAAGAAGCATCGGGAAATGGTTGCCCTGTTAAAACAACAGTTGGAGGAGGAGGAAGAACATTTTTCAGGACCTCAGACTGGTGAAAATCTATTAAATGCCAATTCTGAGGAAGACGTGGACGATGCACCGAAACAAAAGTACTTCTGAAAATGTCACTAGACGTGCTAACCCCATTTAGAGATTGCATTGAAGTGCTTTTTGTCGCAGAGAAGTTATTCCATTGGCTAATATTTTCTGCACTTCTTCTAGTTAAAGGAACTTTATAGTATTGATATGGGTAAAGACATAATGTTCAGTATAATTTTTGCAGACTATTATGACTGTTTTAAAAGCAATTTTGAACCTAAGTAGTTGATAATGCTGATTACTATCAATTGAGCCACTGTTATAATTTTCTAAAATGATAACGTGAATATTTTCTTTTAATGTTTTATGATATTAAGTAATTTTAAATTTTACTTTTCTCTATATCACTAGTATTTCAACATTTTCTTTTGTCACTTAGTAAGTCTTCACAAAGTCAAATATTTGACATTTTGATTTATCTGTGTTCTTAGGCTTTCTAAAAAACAGAAGAAAAAGAAACAGAAACCCACACAGGTATGTTAAAAAGTTTTGTTAACATTAAAAATCAAATATGGAATTATAGTGCTCTTGTTTATTCAGTATAACTTGTATTAAGGAGAGGGACTTTTGCTTTATAATTTCATGTTGATTGTATAACAGATTAAAAGGAACTGAAAATATTTTCTTGTTTCATCTCATCCCCTACATGTATGTAGCTAATTTATTTAATTACCGTTGTTAGTGTATTTAAGAATTTTGCCTGTGGAGAGTTCCACTAATATTAATTAGCTAAATGACCATATTAAAAAAATATGTATCTGAATACATATAGTGGCAGTGTTTTTAAATCAAGACAACAATTAAAATCGGAAACATGAAAATCTAGGGACTGGTCATTGTCTATCCAAGTTTATTCTGCCAATAACATAATTGAAATTTTGCAAAAGAAACATTCGGTTAGAAACTTGCAATGATTGTGCATATTGAAAAAATGTTCTTTTATAATACTCAGAAATTTAAGAAGTTTAAGTATTTCACACCCCAGGCTCCAAATTTAATCTCTATCTCAAGAATTATAGTCATCCCTTAGTATCTGCAGAGAATCGGTTCCAGGGCCTCTGCAGAAACCAAAATTCACAGATGCTCAAGTCCCTTATCTTACGTGATGTAGAACAGTGCATACAGTGGTCTTTCTGCATCTGTGGGTTCCCAACTGCGGATCGAAAATACTGTTTTCAGTTGGTTAATGTAAGGATGCAAAACCTGCAGGTCCGGAGGGACCACGGTATTTTTACGTAGAAGGATATTGTGTCGATACATATGTGTAACACAGTCTCGGGGGTGTATTGGAACTTATATAAACAAAATGAACTTGTCCTATTTACTAAGGATATTTGATTGTCCTGAAGGGAATGGAATTGATTTCTGTGTCATTTTAATATAATCTAATTATATTAGCTTGTATTAAGTATTAAATGTTAAGTACAGTTCTTTTTAATAACTGAAAATGTTTTCAAGAAAACCTAGGTAATTATGAAAATAATTTTTCATTAAACTTTAAATTTTGGCTTATGGTTGTATATTTGTAATCCTTATCTGTTTCGTATTCCAAAAATGATACATGACACAATGATACGAGTTAATCACTGTTAAAATTGTGACATGGAACGTTTTGCTTCAGTTATTAAACCATGTAGCAAGTTTATGTTCCTTTTATTAAAGTGACTCATATCACTTTTACAAAGTTTTTAACAAAACTTTCATCTAAAGGCTCTGCAATTTTTAGTTTAAAACTCTTTCTTCTTTGTGTGTGCCAGAACCATTAGAATAAAGACAAAATAAAATGAAGAGGAATTTATTGATACCTAACATACGCTCACTTCATCTCAAGTCATGAAGGATAGATCTAAAGATTGAAATAATAAACGTGTATTTGTATTCTTCCCAATGAAGATGCTTCAGTTTACCACCCCATTTTCCCCTCTAAAGCCATATTCCTTGATAATACCTCTCGTTTTCGATTTCTGGTGATATCAGAGAGAAAGCCCCCATTTAGACCTAGTTTTATGTAGCACTTTTCCTGATACTTCCTAAGGTTTTTTGAAGGGGAAGGTAGTATGGAGACAAGTGCGGGTAGATTAAAGAGCAGGAAGCAGCAAATACTGAGAATTTGTGGAACTTCAGATTGGGAGAGTTTTCAGTATGGACAAAAACAGATTGCATAAGTCAACAAGGATTGTAAAAGAAAACCCCCAAAACTGACATTGAATGTAAACAAATGACCCTGGCTGACAAGAATTAATCCAAAAAGCTTAAACACAGTACTCTGAATGAACACCATCCATGGGAGGTTTTAAAGACAAAATTAACTGCAAAAAAACAAATCTTGGACTTTACTTAGAAGATTTTTTGTGAGTACTGGTGTGGTATTCCAGAAACCATTTTATGCGTATTGTAGGATACAGCAAATGAGTACAGTCAGCCCTCTGTGTCTACAGGTTCTGTGTCTGCAGATTCAACCAATTGCAGAATCAAAAATACTAAAAAAAAGAAATGCAGAATGTTGATCCTTAAACAATATAGTATAACAACTATTTACATGGCACTTACATTGTATTCGCTATTGTAAGTGATCTAAAGATGATGTAAAGTCTATGGGAAGATGTACGTGGGTTACATGCAAATACTCTGCTATTTTATATAAGGAACTTGAGCATCTGTGGAGTTTTGGTATCTTTGGGGGAGTCCTGGCACCATTCCTTCGTGGATACTGAGGGATGATTATAAATATATTAATGTTGGGAACCAGCTTCTCTTGTGGAAGAAGGGAAACACAGATACAGATTGAGGGAAAGAGGAAAAGGACACTGTTATGCTGGATTGGAATTGGAGATAACCAGTGTGAGCTCATGATTTAAAATAAGTGTATTAGCTGTGTACACTGTGACCTCCTAGAAGCAGTGACACCCGGTAGCAATGAGCATACCTAGTTCACACATCTTGGTTTCTAAGTGGCCTTCCCCGGTTGAAGGAGTCAGGGTTTGGTCCTTGGAGAAATGGCTGGTTACAGGGCTGGGCCAGGGAAAGTACAAGGGTCATCTGTACTACAAACTAAGAAAGTATTCAAATATCAGTGGGGATGATGTATCAGAACTTCCCAGCACTCAGCTTAAAGCCCTGACAAATTTGGGAAAATGGGAGTCATCAAAAAGACTGACGATGTTATTTTTACACATTGCTTCTGTTAAAGAAAAAAAACCATGTAACTGTATTGACACACTGATACACTGAGCCTCAAAAGAGAGTTGGAGAAAGGAGACAAACAGGAAGACTTCGTTACAGAAGAATACGAGTTAGTACAAATGCAAATGGCAGGACTAACAGAAGCAGAAATGTCACTGTTATGCATCCACCAATATAACAAATGGTTCACAAGAATCTCTAGTGAGTACCAGATCCATTGGGTGAATAGGTGTTAGGAAACAGGGTGGTCACACAATCTCAAAATAGCACTGCACAAGTTACTAAGAAAGGAAAAAGTTCCTTTACAAATGTTTGGCAATACCACCTTAGCCAAATGACCAGACTTTAATGGCTGAAAAATGGGACAAAGTGACATTTTGCCTTCTGATGTAACATACAGAGAAGAACGCAGCATTATCCTTATACTATTCTTGCTAGAAATGTTTCGCCTGAATCTAATCATGAGGAAAGAGTCAGACAAAGCCAATTCAACTTATTGACTATCTGGACTGTTTCCAATGTTTCACAAATTTAGTATTTCTGTAATGAGCATTCATGTTCTTAAATTATTATCTGCCCTTTTTATTAATTCCCTGAAGATATACTCCAACCAGAGTGCACAGGATGTTATCATTGTTTATTTGGCAACTTAAGAAGCCAGTATTATTATAGTATTTCTTTTGTAATACATACGTGTTTATAACCTAGAATTATGATGATAATTTCAATGAAAATGGAACTGGAGAAGAAGGAAAGGTTCAACCAGAAGATACCAGCTTAAATCATGTCAGTGCCAAAGAATTGGAAGCTAGTCCCCAAGAAGATGTCAGTGTCACAGGGACTGTCGAACTGTGTGATGACTCAAAAAGTGAAGCTAAAAGGTAAGTCAGAGGTGCACGTTTCTACTTACTTAATATTGGTTGTAAGGATAGTTTTCATATGGCAAATAGACTCTCCTTTTCCATGATTGATGGGGTAAATTAGATGTGTCTGTGACTTATTTGTAAACCCAGACATAGGTACATGTGTATACAGATGAAGCGTGTTGGAAAGAGAATGCTAGAGCGATGTGCGTATGACATTTCAACAACATGGCCAAAATCAGAAAGAAGCTACTTTGATCCAGTTTTTGTTTCCCTTATCCTGCCAAGGTTCTTGCTTTGTCCTGGATCAGTAAATCCTTGACACTCGTGAGAACTGATGAGGCTATGTCCCACTCGCTGGGAGCGTGACTAACTGAATCTCCATGCTCGTGACAGTCATTCTGTGCTCAGCCTCACTGACCACATGCGGATAATACCCAGAGCTTGGGGCTTTCTGGCTCAAAGGAACCCTGGAATCCTGGTCCCGCCCCAGCCCATTATGGTTGGTGAGGGGAAGGTCTCAATCACGGGAGATAGTATTCTTCTTCCTCTCCTTGTATGACATTTTTGTCCCCCTCCTCCCTTCCTCTATAGCAGAATAAGAGGAAAGATCCGAAGAGTAAGTAGCGTCATGTTGTTGTCATAGGACCAAGTAAAACAGTTCAAATGACAGTCAAGTGGGAAATGCTTAACACTGGGGCAGTAGTGAAGGGACGGGGAGTGTACTTAGGGGCCTGGGCTTTAGGTGGCATAAATGAGGGAAACACATCCTGGGGCCTAGCATAGGGCTGTGGGTGTACCAACTGGTAATGCAGGAGCTTGGGAGAGCTGAAAGCTGGAGGGGGAAGTTACACACCACTCTCATGCTAGATGTTTGTTCTAGTTTTACAAATGAGGAAACTGAGTCTCAGGTTAAGTGACTTGCCTGAGAACAAAAGCTGGTAAGTGGAAAAGCTGGCACTTAATCTCTGTCTGCCTGACTCCTTGAAGGCACCCAGGTCAGCTAGCTCCGTGGGGCCTAAGTGACCTGTACAGGTCCCTTGGGAGCTGCTTTGTGGGCGTGAGGGGTGGACCAAAGGATGGGGCTCCAGAACCCTGACTGTCTCCTTCATCTAGAGCTAACATTTTTCCATTTGTTTTCCATATTATTTCGACATGGGAGTTCATTTGGGGAGAAAAAGGGTTCTCATTGCTAAAAGTAAGACTTCAAATTCAAATGATTTCTTCACTGTTGAGTGGCAGTGCTGGGATAGAGGTGCAAACACACATGCACACACACGTACATGCACCAGGTGGCCTGACTCCAATAGCTTTCTGTGGGGTCCCTCTGCTGCTTCCCTACCGTGCACTGATGCTGGCCACCTAGTGGGAAGTTCTTCATTAGAAAACGTGGGCCGGCCCGGTGGCTCAGGCGGTTGGAGCTCCATGCTCCCAACTCCTAAGGCTGCCGGTTCGATTCCCACATGGGCCAGTGGGCTCTCAGCCACAAGGTTGCCAATTCAACTCCTCGAGTCCTGCAAGGGATGGTGGCCCGCAAGGGATGGTGGCCCGCAAGGGATGGTGGCTCGCAAGGGATGGTGGGCTCCACCCCCTGCAACTAAAATTGAACACGGCACCTTGAGCTGAGCTGCTGCTGAGCTCCCGGATGGCTCGGTTGGTTGGAGCACATCCTCTTAACCACAAGGTTGCCAGTTCGACTCCCACAAGGGATGATGGGCTCCGCCCCCTGCAACTAGCAATGGCAACTGGACCTGGAGCTGAGCTGTGCCCTCCACAACTAAGACTGAAAGGACAACAACTGGACTTGGAAAAAAGTCCTGGAAGTACACACTGTTCCCCAATAAAGTCCTGTTCCCCTTCCCCAATAAAATCTTTAAAAAAAAGAAAACGTGTGTATGTATCTAGAGTACTTTTACAAAATAAAACTCTTAGATATTAGCTTCAGAGATGTAGTTGCTGTCTTTCATAATATGATAAATTGTTCTTCAGGAATATTACCCTAAATTTCCTTGCATATATTTGTGACATATCTGTGATGATATTACGTAAATTAGTAAATGTTAATCTGTAGCCTTATGCCATTGTATCCTTTTCTTGATGCTTTTAAAGCTGTCTGAAGACTGCATAATGTTATGTTAACCCTCCTAATCAGCATCTTTTAAAGGTACAGGCACATCTCACAGATACTGTGGGTTCGGTTCCAGACCACTGCAATAAAGCCGGTCGTAACCTTTTTATTGGTGGAGGGTCTTGACTTCAATTTGTAAAAAACACAACATCTGTAAACTACAGTATAATGAGGTACGCCTGTATAGGCTATTTAACTTAATGCAGACTCTTGAAGAATAGTATGGCAGCATTATCATAATTTACTCATTATAACCCATTCTGTTCTGTAAGTATAATTGCACTCAGATTTTACCCTAAGAATTTGGTTGGCATAAATGTATGCAATGAATAAGGAAAATTACAATGCATGTAGAAAAATGAATAGAGAAATGTTCCGGAGTTAATGTTCAGGACTATACTGGCTGGCACTTTCTGGGTTAAAGGGTACATGGGTGGGGTGGGTACACACCAGACAGCAGAAAGGACATAATCTTTCAATAAAAGAAAATTCATCATGTTAAACAAATTTAATTTTATGGAAGTGTATTACAGTGTGTTTATTTTTCTTTCGTTGCGGAACTGTTGAAATGTTTGTCATAGACTGGATCAGGTTCAAAAGGTGTGTTTTGGGGGAGCCACACTTAATGTCAGAGTATTTCTGAGTACTGCTGCTTGGGTGCAAAGATGGTTTGTGTCAACAAATGGAGTATTAAGTTTTTGCTTTTTTAACTAAAACACACCGTATAAAAGCTCAGAATTTTAGGGGCCTTGTTTTAGCTTATGTTTCAACTGTTTTAAGTAAATCCCTTAATTTTTGTGTCAAATTTGATACCTAATGTGATCTCTTTAAAGCTGTTCACTTGAACTGTTAAAATTAATTAATTTGGCCATTAAAATTAATTAGCCGTTAAATTGCATGTCATTCTTTTGAGTCTTCTTGGGAGCAAAATGACAATTAAAAGGAGTACATTATTATTAGATTATGCTGAATTCTTGCACTTATTTTCCAGTGTTCCTAAACCCAAAGGAAAGAAAGCCAAAGATACGAAAAAGTCTGTCAAAGTACCTGCTGAACCACAGACAGTGGTAGGTTAAAATCATGCTGACATGTCTTCAGTGGATCTTATTGTTTAAACAATATAATCTAAATTCTTAATTCTCATTCTAAAGATGTAAATGTGTGTTTGGTGAGCTCTTCTACACCAGCTGCATAGTTGTGGCTCCATCAGCAGTTTCCCATGACAAACATGGAATTTATATATGTGCTACTGGCATTTTTTTCCTAATTATTTTTTTCAGTTACAGTTGACATTCAATATTATTCTATATTAGTTTTAGATATACAGCATAGTAGTTAAACATTTATATAATTTATGCAGTGATCCCCCAGTTGGCACTTTACATAGTTGTTGCAACATTACTGACTATACTCTCTATGCTGTACATCCCCATGACTATTTTGTAACTACCCATTTGTACTTCTTAATTTCGTCACCTTTTTCACCCAGCTCCCCTCTCCTCTGGCAATCATTAGTTTGTTCTCTGTATCTATGAGTCTGTTTTTGTTTTGTTTGTTCATTTATTTTGTCTTTAGATTTCACATATAAGTGAGATCTTATGGTATTTGTCCTTCTCAGTCTGACTTACTACACTTAGCATAATACCTTCTAGGTCTATCCATGTTGTCACATCATTTTTCTTTTCTTTACAAAGTAGCAGATGGGAAATAGCAGCCCTTCCCAGAACAGTTACTCTTCTGTTTTCTGTTACTTTGAAATCTAAAGCCTTGGTGTAGCCCATGTGGTACATGCTGTTGAATGTCTCAGGTCTCTTAAAGTCGATGGTGTTGGTTATTGGGACTTAGGTTCCAAGAACACCTACCTCTTTTGAGTCCCTCTCAGTAGCTGTCCATTTTGTTAGAAGATCTTTCTTTGGCAATTGTTTGACATTTGATCTTGACATGAAAACATAAAAAACTGATCTCAGATATTAACACTTGGCTTTTATTTATGATTTTTTCCCCTCTTCTCAGAATGATGTTATTATCAGCTGCACAACCTGCCATAGTGAATTTCCATCCCGGAATAAACTTTTTGACCATCTGAAGACCACAGGTCATGCAAGAGCACCTTCATCGTCTTCTTTAAACAGTGTAACAAGCAGTCGGGGCAAGAAAGAGAAACGTAAAAACAGATAGACATTCTGCCAATGCTGCTTCTTTTTGATTGTCTCTAGATTTTGAAACCAAAAACTGAACTGAAATCATCTAAAGAGTTAAAATTTCAGTGATGTGCAATTTATTGCATTGTGGAAGATTATTTTTTATCTTGTAAAAACATTTTTTTCATTTAATATATATTTTTAAACATTTCGTTAGTGACTGAATTCTACTTTTGCCATCTGAATTGACTTGAATATCTCAAAACAGGTAAATATTGTAAAGTATGCATTCTTGATTTCTGTTGTCTCGTGGACAAAAGTGTATGGGGAGAAATTAAATTATTTTAACACATAGAAATGCCCCTTTCTGTTTTATTTTGTGAATTTCACTTTAAGTATTTTTATATGATTCACTGCTTTTTGTATCTTGTATTTTGTTATGCTTCATCATCTATCAAAGATTCCAGATCATTTTAAAATCATCATAGATTTTTTTCTACATGATACCATGATTCCAGTTGTAATTGTAAAATTATTTCGAACCTATTGTTGATTACTGTATTTTATTCCCTCAAGGACAATGACAGGCACAAACCAATTGAACATACTTGTATATGGTTGTATTATAAGAATAGTATTTCCAAGGTATAATTATGTTGATTTAATTTGAGATTTTACTGGTAATTTTCAACAAGATACATCTTTTAGTTTTTCACTGATTTGAATTATGGAGGTGGAAGCAAATTAATATATATGGCACTTCTTCCTTAGGCGTGGTGACAGCTGTAATGCATGACAGATCGAGGTAGCAGATGGTTTAGAATTTATACTGTTAAACAGGGGGTATTCTGCTTTGGGTTTTTTTCCTTCACGGTTTTCAGAAATTTTTTATTTTGTTTTTTGTATCAAGGGAGAAAAATTTTTTTTGATGAAAGATTTTTGAATATGGCTGATATTTATGCCACTTATTCTGTAGCAAAGATGAATATTAAATCAAAAGAAATATGGAGAGTTCTTATATGTGAGTGTGGTCATCAAGTGTATGTTCAGTGATGAGTCAATTTTTAGGGTGGATTATATAGGCTATTCTTTTTTTACATTTATTTTTATTAGTTTCAGGTATACGAAGCAACATAATAGTTAGATATTTAAACCCCTCATAATGTGATACCCCAAGCCCCAAGCTAGTACTCCTCTGACATCTTACATAGCCGTTACAATACCATTGACTGTCTTCCCTGTGTTGTCCTCCACATCTCGTGACAAAATATACCTATATATTTACTTACAGTTGACATTCAGTGTTATTCTGCTTCAGCTTCAGGTGTATAACGCGTTGGTAAAGCTTCTACACAGTCTATTAAGTAATCCCCCAGTGCCCATCAGGCACCTTACGGGATCTTTACAACATTGTTGTTTATATACCCATACTATATTAACTACCAATTTGTAATTGTTAATACCGTCACCTTTTTCACCCTGCCCCAACCCCATTTCGATCTTTACAACATTGTTGTTTATATACCCATATTATATTAACTACCAATTTGTAATTGTTAATACCGTCACCTTTTTCACCCTGCCCCAACCCCATTTCCGTCTATCACCCTGATAGATCTAGTACCTGTCTGGCACCATACCAAGCTATTACAATATTATTGACTATATTTCTTATGCTATACCCTACATCCCCATGACTACTGTATAACAACCAATTTGTACTTTTTAATAATTCCTTCCGCTTTCACCAGTCCTTAACCCCCTCCCATCTTAAAGAAGTCCCTCTAAGAGTCCTTGTAATACTGGTTTGTTGATGATGAACTCCTTCAACTTTTTCTTGTCTGGGAAGCTCCTTAATCTGAATGCTAGCTTTGCTGGGTAGAGTAATCTTGGTTATATGCCTTTGCTTTTCATCACTTGGAATATTTCCTGCCACTCCCTTCTGGCCTACAAAGTTTCTGTTGAGAAATCAGCTGCCAGTCTTATGGGGGCTCCCTTGGAGGTAACTAACTGCTTTTATTTTGCTACTTTTAAGATTCTCTCTCTGTCTTTAACCTTTGGCATTTTAGTTATGCTGTGTCTTGGTGTTGCCTCTTTGGGTTCATCTTGTTTGGGACTCTGCACTTCCTGGGCTTATATGTCTACTTTCTTCACCAGGTTAGGGAAGTTTTCTGTCATTTTTCTTCAAATAGGTTTTCAATTCCTTACTCTCTCTTCTTGTGACACCCCTATAATTTGAATCTTGGTACGCTTGATATTGTCCCGGAGGCCCCTTAAACTCCTCCATTTTTTGACTTTCTTTTTGTTGTTCTGGTTCGATGTTTTCTGCTACCTTATCTTTACATCGCTGTTTTGGATCCTCTGTTTTATCTAATCTACTGTTGATTGCCTGTAATATATTCTTCCTTTCCATTATTGTATCCTTTGTTTCTGACTGGTCCTTTTCCATCTCCATTTTTATGCTTTCTGTCTCTCTGTTGAAGTTCTCCCTGAGATCATTGAGCAATCCTATAACCAGTGTTTGGAACTCTGCATCTGATAGATGGCTTATCTCCAGTTCTCTTAGGTCTTTTTCTGGAGCTTAGTTCTGTTCTTTTATTTGGGACAAGTTTCTTTGTCTCCTCATTTTGGCTGTCTCCCTGTGTTTGTTCCTATGTATTAGGTAGGGCTGCTATGTCTTCTGGTCTTAGTAGAGTGACCTTATGTACTAGGTGTGCTGTGAAGTCGAGTGGCACAGTCTTTCTGGTCACCTGAGCCACGTGCTCCAGGTGTGTCCCTCGTGTGGGTTGTGTGTGCCCTCCTCTTGTAGCTGAGCCTTGGTTGATAACTGCACATTAATGGGAGGGTCTGACCCTTGGGCTCACTGGTTGTGAGCACCGGCCTTGACTGCAGTGGAAGAGTTGTTGTGCGGGGGCTGATCCTATGGCGCAGGATCTGCCTCAGCAGGACTCTGGCGCCTGCCCAATCTGCCCCTTGTGTGTGTTGTACTTGAAAGTGGCTGGGTGATGCTCCAGCTCATTTTGAAGCTGCCCACTGGAGGCACCAGCCCCAGGACCACTTTAGATGGGATCCTCTGTAAGTCAAGTTCAGCCACAGCCCGTGCCCCACCCGGGGCCACCTGGCAGGAGCCACAAACAAATCCGCAGATGGCTGCCTCCCGTGCTGTGCTTGGAAGCCCCTTGAGAGGCCAACCCGCGAACCAAGCCTGGCCGCCGCTAGTGCCGGCTTCGGGCTGCCCGGCCAGAGGCGCAGGCTGCTCAAGCCTGATGCTGCCTGTGTGGGTCTGCAGACGACTACAGCTTGAGCCAAGGCAGGCAGTCTGCACAGAAAAGCCACTGGAAGCAGCTTGAGTGCACCTGATAGTTGGGCCAGGCCAGTTCTTGAGTTGCCAGGTTGTGGAGAACGAATGACGGAGACAAGAAATGGCAGCTGCCTCTATCTACATGCCCACCAGGAAGGGGGTGGGTTCTGCAAAGAAACAATGGCCTCTGCCAGCTCTTCTGTCCAGGAGAAAGCCGCCTCTGCACCCCATCAGAAGTTAGACAACTCACTTCCCCACATGTGTCTCTGCCCCCTTTCCCGCCGCTGCCCATGGACTGCCCGTGCGCACAGTCCCTTTAAGAGGAGCACTTGGGAGTGCAGTTGCCCTCTGTCTCAGCCAAAACCAGAAATTTCTGGGGTCTTCTCTCCCCGGCAATGGAACCCTGGGCTGGGGTGAGGCTGGGACCTCTTGCTCTTTTCGTGGTCACACATGGGGGTGGGACCAGCCAGTTCCACATCTCTGCCCCTCCTATCAGGCTTCTTTTGTGCATCCTCAGCTGAAGGTCCAGTTCAGCTTGATTTTAGGCGATTCTCAATAATGATGGTGTCACGCAGGGGACCCTGCTCACTGCGCCATTTGTCGTGCAGGGTCTCAGCTCCCACTCCCCGCCCAAGAACGCAGGACACGGTAAGGCCAAAAAGGAACACCCATGGAGCCGTAAGTAGGGGAGTCAAACCAATATATTCTCGCTGGCGGCTGGGCTGGAGACACAGGAAGCAGGATCTACATAATCTGCCTAACAGCAGTCCGCGCTTGCCAGCCACCATCTTCTTGCTAGCCCCCATTTCTTTCTGCTAGCGTAGCCACAGCCGTTATATTAGTGGCCAATGGCTTACGGGTTACAGCTGACGGCCAACTAGCCACAGCTGCTGGCATCTGATCACAGTTGATGGCCATTTACTACCCGAGCCAGCACCTTTCTATGTGAGGCCGAGAGCCTGGAAACTGTTTTTTGGGGCTTTGTCCCCACAGGTGGTTTTGTAGTTCAGTTGTAATTTTGATGTAGTTGTGAGAGAAGGTAAGCACAGTGTTTACCTTCTGCGCCATCTTGGTTGTCTCCTCCTGGAGTATGTTTTGAAATCAGGAAGTGTGAGTCCTCTAACTTGGTTCTTCTTTTTCAAATATAGTCTTTTAAAATTGTGCACATTACAGCATGCATATCTGATAGATATTTTTAAGAGTAGCAAAATCATAATTTTCAAAACTTTACGACAAAAACTAAACTGTTTTCTTCCCTGTTGTGGGGACAAAGCCCCAAAAAACAGTTTCCAGGCTCTCGGCCTCACATAGAAAGGTGCTGGCTCGGGTAGTAAATGGCCATCAACTGTGATCAGGTGGCCAGCAGCTGTGGCTAGTTGGCCGTCAGCTGTAACCCGTAAGCCATTGGCCACTAATATAACTGCCATGGCTACGCTAGCAAAAAAGAAATGGGGGCTAGCAAGAAGATGGTGGCTGGCAAGCGCGGACTGCTGTTAGGACGGCGGACTGCTTCCTGTGTCTCCAGCCCAACCGCCAGCGAGAATATGTTGGTTTGACTCCCCTATCTATGGCTCCGTGGGTGTTCCTTTTGGCCTCACCATGTCCTGCGTTCTTGGGCGGGGAGTGGGAGCTGAGACCCTGCACAACACCTGTCTTTGCTGCACTAGAAGCATTGAATGAAAGTACATCTTGCTTCCTTGTACCAAAACTGTTTGCCTCTGCCCACCATCCCTCTGGAAGGGTTAGAGGCATAAGGGAAGATCTCATTCTGGGTGTAAAGGTTCTCCTTGAAGTGTCAGATGAGGGGATGGTCAAGGGAGGCAATGCTCCTGGGAAGGGAAGGAGCTCTGTGCCAAAAAGAGGATGGAGGGTGGGATATTGCTAAAATGAATGAATGAATGAATGAGTGAATAGAAGCAGGGGTTTACTGGAGACTGCTCCAAGGATCTAGGAGTTAATTCCAGGAATGTTACAAAGAATTAAGAGGACCCTGCGGCTTAGGTTGGTAGGGCCACCTGAGGAGCGTGGATCAGGCCTCTGCACCAGGCCCTGGTGGGTGGTGCTGCTGAATGGAAGTAGCTGAAGCCCAGCTCAGCTGGAATACTGGTTTTTAATGACATCTCTGCTAGAGTTCACTTACTATATTCATTTTCCTCACTCCCAATATGGACAGAGGAAGAAAAGAGATCCTAAAAATATTTTATTTCTAGCTTAATTTCCACTCTTCCCTCCTACCTCTTGCTTTTTAAAAAATTGCTTCCAGTAGCAATCAGTGATGCCTGCAAGTTGGGGCTTGTAGCTAGGCCAGAGAAAGAGTTAGGTAACAGCGACAGCCACTGCTTAACTTTCACGTGGATGAGGATGAGGTATTGACTGTCAGTCTGGGCAATGTGACTAGGGAGGAAACAGAGCAATAAGCAGGATAATGGAGGCCAGGGAGTGCCAGGAGCCGGCAATGATACTGTCCCACTCAGCCATGACAGCCAGAGCTGGGGCAGTTAGAGGAGGCGAGAAAGCTGTGATCAGCAGGAATGGCAGGGAGGCAAGCAAGAATCAGAAGTTTGAAGACTAGTGTGGGTGGGTGGGGGAATTACCGACACCAGACGTAGACAACAAAGAAGTCAGTTGGCTCAAATAACACCTCGCCAGGAGAGCAGAGGCGCCCCAGGGAGGAGGAAGAGGCTGTAGTAGGTGCCCAGGGGAGGATGGCCAAGGAGTTGCTGGCAATGTGAGTCCGCAAGCCAGGGGCAGGTTGCCTTGGAGATATGTTTGGGAATTCTCAGCATCCGGATAGTAAAGCCAACATGGATAATGGATGAAAATGACCCAGATGTAGTATACAGAGAGGAAAAAAAGAGGTCAAGGTAAAAATCTCTGGGGTGTGCCAGCCTCAGGGAGCAAACTAAACAAAAGCCAATGCATGAGACTTCTAAAACGTATTTTAATATATTTTATGTTTTTAATTATATATTATACATGTTTCTAAATATACATTATGTATACATTGTGCGTATATATATATATATATGTATATATATATATATGTTTCTGAATACTCACACACACACATATAAAAGCCATATGAGGTGGCTGATTGTTTATTTCAGGTGGGCTAATTGCCGCTTTAAACTGTTGGTGGCATTGTAGCGTCTATGATAAAATGCACACAGCACCATTGGGAGTTAGTATTGGCCTTTCTGTGAGGAGCCCTGCGTTAGGCCTTAAGTATATGAAAATGGAGAAGACAAGGTCACCCTGCCAGTAGTTTAGAGTCTGGTTAGGGAGATAAGATGTATACACAAGAATAAACATTAGCCCAAGATGGTGAGAGCCAAGCGCCACCTGAGAAAGTTCTGTGTAAAAAGAAAGCGATGCTAAGGAAAGAGTTCATATTGATTGAGCAGCTGCCCACGTATTTTCTTATTTAAATCCTCACAAGGTTTCCATAGGGTTATGTTATCCTCTTTTTGGACCCAAGAAAGCTTCAGGTCAGAGAGGCTAATTTACCTAAAACAAATCGACTGGAGAGTTGTGCAGTCTTCCTCCATTGCATTGTGTTGTCCCATCTAATTAAAAGTTCATGTCTTCATTAGTTGCTCTCTGCGATGACCTCCCTAACCATTTCTTGATCAAACTGTTCCTGACATCTCTTCTCACAGCCGTTCTCGGCACGGGTGACTAGCTTGACGCCTTCCGTTCTACCAGTCAGACCCAGGGTCGCCTACTCTATCTAAAAGGATTGGTAGAATTAAGCTTTTGTTTCTGTGTCTTCTCTCCTACTAAGTTAGTGGACCTCCTGCTCTTGTTGAGATACTTTGTGTTGTACGATGCTCCTCCTCCAGTTTTTAACGGGGCAAAGCTGTGCCATTCTGACTGTGCCTCAGTTGGAAGTGAGGCTTCAGCCAGCAGCTTGTAAACCCACTTCTGAATAATGAGTACGGTGCTCTGGCATGAACACTCTGATAATGAAATGGCAAAGGTTGTGATGCTTTCTGGTACTCTTTTGTTGTTATTTGCAGGAAAGGTGAGATTTAAATGGGATCTAAAAATGGAAGAAGAATGAGGTGCCCCCATACTTTCTGCGGTTAGCTTGAATTACTGGTGAGTTAAAATCTACACTGATGTAAAAGGTGGAGCTTTATAACATAAGGAAGAACATAGTTTATTACTGTAGTACTAATTTACAAGTGTTGTTTTCTATCTGTTTATAATAATTATTATTCATGGTATAACCAAAGCTTGAAGGGACTCTTTTTAAAGAAGTTACTTCTTCCTGAGTGGATTGACATTCCAAGGGTTTTTGAATAGTTGCCAACATTTTAATGTTATCTTCTCATCACGTGATTAACTGTCAATATGTGTGGAAAAAAGTTTCCTTGAGCTGAGTGTTCCTTATCTTTACTTTAGACAGTTTTCACAAGAAAGGAAGTAAAAAAGAGCTTGGCAAGAATGTGGGCTCCTTGCCTTATGTAAGCTGGCTGACAGCCCACCTCCTGTGGGGAGAGCAGAAAATGGAAGGGAGAGAAACAATGGTGCTAAACTCCTGCCCACAGTTCCAAATGGAAAGAAGTAGGAAACCAACAGGTTGATAAACTAGTGAAAGAAATCAATACACGCTCTTGGGCCACCATTTTTGCCCTTCCTGCTCCCTCCTGATGGGTTATGCATCTTAAAGCCCCAACTGCTTGTCAAGTGGGGATTTGCAGTTTAACCTGACCAACAGGCCCTCAGATAGATCCATGCAACCTTCATAGTCAAGGAATGAGACCCAGGGCCTGGCTACCTTTCGGAATTCCATTGCTGGCTTTTACTCTTCAGTGTTCCCTGTGGGTGGGACATTAACAGGGTAATACTGTTAGGTATACACAAAATCCTGTAGGACTCCGGAAGCCACAAGGAATAAGTCCTATGAATTTATCCGAACAATGAAATACTTCAGCTCCCTTCTGTTAGGACAGCATGGCCTAGCACTGGCAGGGGCCGTGGCTTAGGCATGAAAACTACTTTGTTTTAAATTTGGGTTTTATTGTTTTCTCTTCCAATTTTGAAATGGTTGACATAAATTTATTTTTAATGTCCTTTCCTTTTAAGTAAAAGAAAAGAAATATTGAAAGTGGGAAGGCCTTGAAGAATAACTAAGAAGTAAGGGTTGGCTTTTGTGTCCAATCTCTCTGACCCCATAATTTCCACTGACAAAAAGAAAGGGGAAGAACAGTCCAGGTAGAGTGAACTATAGGAGCAAAGAACCAGCATGCATGACGTGGAAAAAAACGTCAGGAGTAAAGCTGGAAAAAGTGGTTTGGGGACAAATTGTGAAGGGTCTTGAATGCCATAATAGTTGGAGTTTGGGCTTTGTTCCATAGGCAACAGAGAGCCCTCAAAGGCTTCAAGAGATAAGAGATGTGATCGTATTTATCTTTTTAGTAAGTGACTTTGGTATCAGTGTAGAGGATGGATTGGGAAGGAGTCCAGGATACCAGTTTAGAGGCAGATGCTGATGGCCCAGTTAAGGCAGAAAAATTAGGTTGTAGAAAGTATTCATGAGACTGAGTCATATGAAGGATAAGAAGCTAACTTGGAGAAAATTAATGACCTAAAGTTTGAGCCTGAAACAAAATGGGTGCCATTAATCAAGAAGGCATTCATTGGAGGAGAGATATTTAGTATGTTTTGCGTTAGAAATATTTAATTTGAAGTGTCCTTGTGACAGCCAAATGAACGTGTTCAGACAGCTAGAGTCTTGGGGTTGGGCTCAGAAAAATGGTTGAGACTGAAGATGAATATTTGGCAGTCAGTCAGCATGGGCATGATAGGTGAAGTTTCTGAGGTGGATGATAGAGAAGAGAGCATCACAGGGAAGAAGAGAGGGCCCGGGACAGAACCTTGTAGCGGAGGAGTTACCAGGACAGAAAGAGAGAGAAGGAGCCACCTGAGAGAAGGATCACATTGCAGAAGCCATGGAAACCGTATTCAAGAAGGAGCAGTTGTTTCGAAAGAACATTCCAAGGAAACACTAAGTTTTGGCCATAGGAAGTCTCTGGTGGCCTTTTGAGAAGGCAGTTTCCAAGAAATGAGAGGCAGGAATGAGATTCTAGTGGTTGAAGCATGGACAGGGGGGCAAGAAAATATACATGGTGTCCCCAGAACTGCTCTTGGGAGATTTTGTAACGCAGGAAAGAAGAGAAATGTAGCTTGAAGGGGAGACATTCAGTTTGCATAGTTCATTAGTTAGCAAAATCCTTTTATATCCATTACCTTACTCAAGTCCCAAGACAAATCAGCAGGTAGGAAGGGCAAGCATTGATATACCTGGGAACAAAATGAGATTCAAACGAGGTTAAGGCTTGCCCAAGGTCATCTATAGCAAATATGTGGAAGAACTGACTAGAATTCAGGTCATTGAGCTCTTAATCCAATGACTTTTCCACCGAGTCCAACCAGCGCATTCTAACAGGTTTGCAATACTTGCTTTGTTTTTGCTTTATTTTATTATTTATTTATTTGTTTGTTTATTATTACTTTCGGGTGTACAAAACAACCTAATGATTAGACCTTTCCATCCCTCACAAAGTGATAAGCCCAGCAGGTCGACTACCCTTCTGACACGGTACATAACTATTGCAATACCATTGACCGTATTCTCTATGCTGTACTTTACATCCTGTGAATATGTATACTTAAACTGTAGTTGACATTCAGTGTTATTTTGTATTAGGGGTACACAGGTATCCAGGTGAATTAGGTATCCAGCTCAGTGGTTAGGCCTTTATATACTTTATGAAGTGATCCCTCCATTAAGTCTAGTTGTTTGCTGTATTTGGAGATTGGACACTGGAGGGCGTTGAGTGCCTTGTTAATGGGATTCGATCTTATCCATGGGACAATGGGGCGCAACTGGAAAGTTTTGTGCAAAGGCATGGCATGTTCAAGTCAAGGCCTGAGGGAGACAGAGCTGGCAGGTTCGCATAGCATGTGTTAGTGAGACACCTCAGGGAGTAGACCTTCACGATATGGCTTCAAATTGGGTCACAGCTTAAATAAACATCGCATTGCATGCTGAGAAAATTATTTTCCTTTCAGTGCTGTGGACCCTCTTTTGTTTGTGTTAAGGAGAGAGTGCACTTTGCCTGTATCTTGTAGCAATACCCATACCCCCCGCCCCACCCAAATTCTCTCTCATCTTCCTTTTGAACAAAGAATTAGCCTCAGGCTGAGAACAGCTGCAAGCAACTGGATCTCTCTAGAACTGAGTTACATTGCTTTGTATTCACTCTATTTCTATGATTACTTTCTAGGCCTGACAAGTAGTACTGATTCCTCATTTATTATAAGTATGGGCAGGTTTTGATCAAATACATCTAAGTGAACAAAATCAAATTAAGGAAAAATATTAAGTCAATTCTAAGACAGATGTTATACATGTATGGGGAAAAAATAAACATGATGAATGTGCATTCTAATGACCAAAGTTTGGGAAATTCTCGTATCGGAGACAATTGCAATAGGAGTAATGAGGGTTTAGTCCACAATGGGATGATAACAGTGGAAATGGAGAAGTCTCTGATAGCATTTTTAAGGGAGTTAAAGGATTTGGGGGTATTTTCTGCATCATTTCTCAGGATGCTTATGACTGCAATGACAGAAAACTTGAAAAGGCTTGTGCAGTGCAGTGAATTTATCATCTTGTATACCAAGCAGCCCCAAGATAGGATGACGTGGTTGGAGCAGTCCCATCATGACAAATGATGCTTCAGTACAAGGAGAAAACATCTCTTGTGGAGATGAAGAGCGAAGGATGAAGAGACCTTTCCTTGAAGGCACCTCCGCAAAAGATTTTACTTCAGGATTCATTGTCCTACAATACGTCCCATATCATGCAGAAGCCAATCGCCACACAGGGAAATCACATGACCATAACTAACCTAGACTAATTAGGATTTATTCTCTGCACTAATGATAGAGATCCCTTCCTGAAGGATGGATTTCTCAACAGCATAGAGGCTGTTAACAGATATGGCTCGTCGGCAGTTACCTTTTACAACCTATACCAGTGCTTCTGAAATGCCTCAAACTAACTCCTGAACATAAGTGGGAAGTCCTTGAGGCTTGTGGCTTTTTAGTTTTTAAATTTTATTTGGCTCTTCTCTCCGTGTGTTGGATTAACGCAGAACGAAGTACTTCTGTTGCAAAATCAACTTCTGATTTAGTGATGCACATCGGGGGCGCAATGCGGAATGTCTGAGGAGACAAAGAAAAACAGAGCAATGATCCTCAGAGACTCAAATGTCACTTCAAGGAGATGGACTCAACTAAGAACCCCCAAACTCTCCCTTTTGGCATTTCTTGCATTTCCCTCATGGGTTGAGCTCCTTCCTCCCTAGTGCTGTACCCAGGCCATTTACCCCCCAGTCTCTTAAAAAGTCTGGTACCATCAGGCTCTGCTCCTTTTTCTTTTTGTCACCTGCATGGTCCTTCTACTGTCTTCACTGAGGTCTTAGGTACCCACCTACACTCCATTCCTGCCGTTACTGAGGGTGACCTCAGTGTCTGTGTGTACAATTCAACAAAGTAGCTTCTCAGTTTCTTGATGGCCACAACTCCCAGAACCTTCATCTTTGCTCCTCTTCATCCAGTCAAACCCAAGGCCAGCGCCATGAGTCCCCTCTTCATTAGGAATAATTCAATTTCTGATTCGTGTTACATCTGCCTTTTCCATGAAAACTTCAGTCTCCTCATCCCTCCATTATCTTCAGATCTATCACCCCAATCAGATTTCTTCTACCCAGCTTGGAGTACGTGGGTGACTGAACCACTCTCTCGTCTACCCCCTTACTTTGCTTGCATCTCCACTGTTCTGCTTCTGTACCCAAGCGCAACGTCCTGGCCCTGATCGAAGCTATAAGTGAACTGCTTTGCGCCAACATAGGTAGTTGAGAAATGTTAAAGAAAATCAAGCTGTTGGGCAGACTGACACCACTCGATATGCAGGTTCTCTAACTTCTGCTGGTCCCCTACATTTTTCTTGTTCTCTGTCAGCTTCCTTTCCCATTCTAAACCTTTGTTATTCTCGATGTCTTTGCTTGACTCCTACACATCTGACTCTATTTCATGAACAGTCTTGCTTCGTGCTTCTCAGAAGCTGTTAGACAATATCTTTTTATAAGCTTGTTTGTTCCCACATCGGTTATTGTATCCTGGCGTGAAGGTTCAGAGAATGAGGTATCTCTACTATTCAACTCCAATAATGTCATCTGTGCTCTTGACCTTGACATTTCCATCACCTTGACTCCAGGAAATATCCCCGCGTTCCCTGGCATCTTCAAATTCTCTTTGACTGCCCCTCCCGCGGTCTATAAGCAAGCAGGCTTCAGCTCTCACAGCCACCCAAATCCAAACCACACCAAAGAAAAATCTGTGGACTCCCCCTGGTCCCTTCTAGCTACCATACAAAGGCTATCCTTTTGTCCAAACTCTTAAAAAAGACTGGTTGATGCTTATTGGCCATCATTTTTCACTCTGCCATCCCTCTTCACGTCTTGACCCCCTGAGGCCTGGTTTCTGCCCTGACCCACCTTCTGATACCACTCTAGCTAGAGTTGCCAGTGACCTGCCTAGTGCAGAATCCAATGGCATGTTTCTCCCTTTGTCCTTCCTGGACTTCTCTGCTGCATTCAGCACTTTGGTCTGTCCCTCTTCCTGACCCTCCCTACAGCCTTGTATCCATGACTCCACACTCTCCTAACTCTTGTCACACCTCTTTGCCCTTTGTTTTGTCACCAACTAAGGCACATTTTCCTCCCCCTGCCCTTTAAATGTTGGTGCACAGGTTTCTAGACTCATCTCACTGCATTTTTCATCTAGACCCCCCCAGAGATGTCTTCAGTCACCACTTATATGCTGATGACTCCCGAATTGTGATCTTCCCCTCAATCCTTTCCTCTGAGCCACAGACTTGTCTGTAGAAATGGACGTCCGTTAACCCCTGAAATGGAGCATGTTCAAAGCCGAACTCATTCTCACCCTCCGTCAACCAAGGTAGACGTGAGGGGTTCGTCCTTGACTCCCCTGCATTCTTCATATCCAAGGCCTGTGCACTTATTTCTCTTCCAGAATCGTTTTCAGAGCATCTCCTCTGTCACTACCACTACTGCTCAAGTTCAAACAGCATCTCAGCCCCACCTGGACTCCCAGCCTCCAGTCCTGACTCCTCTGGCTTATCCTCCTCAGAGGACCTATTCAGAAATCAGACTGCCTGACTTTGGATCCTGGTTCTGCCACTTACTAGCTGTGTGACTTGGGCAATTTACTTAACCTCTCTGTGTCTTTTTCTTCATCTGTAAAATAAGGATACCAATATTACTTACTTTATAGGCTTGTTGAGAACATTAAATGAGTCGTTACATACATAGAGTTTAGAACGGAGCCTGACAAGTAGTGTGGCTTCTTATTATTACCTCTCACAGCGTCAAGCTATATGCTCTAGCCACACTAGTGAGCATGTAGCTCCTTGCATTCCGCCATATTTCTGTGCATGCTTTTTGAGTGATTATCTCATTGCTTAAATCTCAGCTTAGCCAGAAAGCCTGGCCTAGGAGTCCCTTCTCATTCCCTCTATAATACGCCATTTTATAGCTGTGGATGAGCTTACTATGTGGTAATTTGCTATTTGTATGTTTTTCTCTCCTACCAGCTCCATGAAGGGAGAGACCAGGTCTTATTCATCATGGCAACAGAGTATCCAGTATAGCAAATGCTAATTAGCACTTAAGTGTTTGCCACATTACTAAGGAATAACTAAGCAAGTAAACTATTAATTGTTTTATATCTTTAGAAGTTGCCCATCTTAGGATTTTTAATCATGACTTTGTTTGATTTGTACAGAAAGATATTTGCGACCAGGATGAGGAAAAATCTCACCAAGCATGTCCCAGCAAAAGTGCTTGTTTCAGTTTTGTGTGGTTCAGTTTGATCTGGGCTGGGAGAGCTTTAAGCCTATTTGTTTCCAGGCTGAGGAAAAGTTGAGGAAAAGTTGCAGATACCAGAGAACACAGATGTTTCCTTGAGCAGAGCTGGGAGGAGTGTTGAGGGTCTAGAGCGGGTAGAAAATCTAGATCTGAGCAGGAGTGACACCTCATTTTCTGAAACTTCAGGAAAGGAGGCAAGAAATGGATGTGCAGACAGATGAATTTATATAGAGATCTTGCCTAATAGCTTCTATGTTCTCTGAGAAGTATGAGGCAAGAGTGTTCACCAGACTAGAATGAGATACAGGAATGGAGCAGGGAAGAATGACTGACATTTAAAATGGGAATGAAAGATGACAAACCACAAGATCAAATTAGGGGAGAGGCAGAACTGACCCTAAATCTTAAATCTCTGCCCCGGAGCCAGTCCTGGTGAGGGATCTAGGGGTTGATGGCTTTACCAGCATTAGTAGCAGCCCATGCTCACCGGGCAGGGCCACACCATAGCCCTGACTTGGCTGTCAGGGGAATTGTTCTTGGCTGTCCCAGCAAGGGAGCCCGGAGAGCTTTGTCTCCTGCGTCTCCCAACCTCAGGTGAAGGGCACTGGGAGTGGCTGATTTTGAGTTCTGCATTAGGGACCAGGCCAGGGTAGCTCCTCACCGCTCCTGCAGGGTCATCTGAGCCTATCAACCCCGTTAGGTTGCTCCTGGCTACAGGGGTCGCTCAGTTTTAGCAGGTTCAGGGGTCACAAAGTCAGAGCCCAGGGCTCAGGTAAGAACACTAGGATTGCTCTTACAGGGGTTAGAATTAACTCACACATGAGACAAATGATTTACCGCATGACTGTTATGACTCTATTATGACCTATACTGTAAATCCTCTGGTTTGTACATCTCGTGTATGCCTTATGCCTCGTTAGCCTCTCTACCTAGTCCCCACAGAACTGCAATAACCAAACCATTTGAACACTGCGCCCCCTAGTGGCCCAAAGGCTTCATCGATACTTTCTTTTGAAAACACCTGAGAGCTATGCCTAGAGGAAGTGGGGCTTGGGTCTCTAAGAAAAGCGACCAGCATTGGGACATCAGGGAGATGCCTACATAAAGTGGTAGGTAAGGACCAACCTTTCTCTTACCTGGGAAAAAATGCCACCTCTGCCAATTATAAGCCCCATGTGTTTGCAGTCCTGGTGGATTTGATTTACTTCTTCACGGGGAAGAGGCTGGCGGCTCATCTGTAAATACATTTAAAAAATACTCTTATTCGGTGTTTGAATAGCTAAAGACACTTCCAAGAGAAAAAATAAAAGCAACTCAAACAATGCTCTTCTCTCCCTCTTAACCCCTCTCCCTCTAAAATTGAATAAAGCTATTAATCGCTGAACTGGATAGTTTTGGGGGGCTATTAAATATTAATAATATTTATTATTGATAATATTCAATATTTGTTTTAATCCCAATTCACCCCAAATTCCCAAAGACAAAATGAAGTTGAATGCAGGCAGCCAGTGAATCTTGGCTTTGCTAGGCTACCCTGGAGGCTTTGTTCTTTAATGGTTGAATTTGGAGTCTGCTTCATTTATGCATTCTCCTCAACTCTTTACTTTGTTTTGCTCATGTGGGGAGCTCTTTCAAAGTCCAGGAAATGGCTCAGAAGCTGTACAAGGGTACAACAGCCAAGCTTTCCCTGAGCCCCAGTGTGGCCTGGGCAGCTGGGGTGGGTCCACTTGTCCTTATTTTCTCTGTGTGAAGAATTTGCTTTCTCCCCCAAGACTCAGTCCTCCAGGGTTAGGAAAAGAAAGTGCTTTGGGAGCCAAGAGACTGTCTCAGGTCACTAGGAATCTGAAGTTCGCCTCTTCCTGTGGATCCGGACATACCAGAACCCCTGTGGTGACACGGGGCTGGGGGCTTGTGGCCTTTCTGTGTGGCTCCTGTATTCTGAGTCTGTGAGTACGAGCTTCTCCCTCTCACTTAGTGGTTTCAAATCTGACTGTGTGTCTACATTAGCCAGAAGTTTTCTTAGACTACAGGTGTTTGTGCCCATGCCAGGCTTATCGGTTTAGAATATTTGCAGCAGGGCTTAGGCATCTGTATTTGTAAAATGCTGCTCAGGTGACTGGGCTGAGAACCACTGCTATGATCCTATCTTGAGCACCCAGCGCTTTCATTGCCACTGGTCTCTGTTCTGTAGCACAGCTACTGTTGCTCTCCTAAGAGGGTCTAGGCTTTGCTTTTATGGAGGGGAGAGACAATTTCCTACTGACACAAATGTAAGGGTCACAGTAGAAACAATGGGAAGGATTTTAGAGAAATGGCAAAGAAACAACAGCAGCAGACATTAGAAATAAGGGGAAGAGAAGGAGTCAGCTTATTTTGTGGTATTAAGGGTGGGTAATTGGCAGAACAGTGAAGGGTAAGAAACAGAAACAATGAACTGGGGAGGAAACACTGGTGTGGGGGGAAATGCTAAGTTTAATTGTCATGTTGAGTTTGAGGTCACAGGGAAGCCATCATCAGAAAGTCACATTCCTTCCTGTTTACTTGGGAGATTGAAATCCATTCACAAACAAACAAACGAACAAACAAACAAAAAACTCCCATAAAACCCTGTGGATCATTAACATCCTCACCCCAAACCATCACCCCAGCCTTTTTTCTGGCTCTTCTCTTTTATTTCTAATAGCTCTCTAGGCCACCATCTCTCTCCCTAAATAATTTCCTCCCTTCTCCGTATCTGTAATTCTAAGTATTCAGGCATCACTGTTCTTTGCCTAGTATGGCAAGAATAATAATACCAGTTCCCTTTTCCAAATGACCTACCTCACCCGTCTAGAACTTTTGATGACCTGCTAGCATTTTGTTTATACTCAACACTGTGGCTGTCCTGTGTGCTATGTCTCCCGGAGAATGAATGAAATGAGCTGGTGCAGATTCTTCCGACTTTAACTCCTGCTGTTTCACGAACCCACAGACCGAGCAGTAGCTCAAAACCTACCTTATCCTTCACCATTTCTATTCCTATCATGAGGCCTTTGCCGCGGACGTCCCCGACAATTTCAAATTCATCCCGCAGTTTAGCAAACTCCAGCAACATATAGGTGCCAACTTCTTGACTGTTTTCCTGTAGATTTTCTTCTTTAATCACCTGTTGAGAGAAAGACCCCCCCAAAAAAATAAAGTTCTAAAATTCGTTAAGAAACAGAGAAGCAAATATATATGAACTTCTTTACAGAAACTTGACCAGACAAATGGAACCTGAAGTCAAGTGTGGCTATATCATGTCCTACAAAAAGTTTAGCTGCAAAGGAGAAAAAAAGGCTTTGGTAGGAGGGGATACTTTCCCCATACCATCCTCATCTTCAGGGGTGGGTAAGAATTTAGGAAAGAATAGAAGACATGTCTGAATGCAGGCTGCAACACAGATTCCATAATCCTGAGGTTTAGTATTGCCTGGCTTTGCTAAGAACTAGGCTACAGTTCTTACAGAATAAGACAAATGCTCTGAGGAAAGAAATGTCACAGATGCTTGTCCGACTGGGGGCATGTTGGCCTTTGTGGGCTCCCAGACAGACAGGCTGTCATTGCCCACACGCCTCACTCCAGGGTCCTGGCCTCTTGAGCTGAGTGGAGCCCTGTGTGGGCCCAGAATCAGGGCACCTGAAGACAAAAAAGGGTTTTCCCCTGGCACTCACAGCAGAGACCTGGGATTCTCGATAAGATACATGTAATGTACTACATTTCTATTTGGCTGATAATAATTGCACGTCTCTAGGCAAAACCTTTGTGTTTTTAAGATCTTTCCTGTTCACCTAAATCCTCTCTACCTCCTTCTAAATTGGTTGAGGTGACATAGCACTTAAAAAAAAAGTTGGCAATAGCTACAAAATGAACTAAATGACACATGTCTACCAACACTTTCTCATTTAATAATTTAATTATATTTGAAGGTACTTTTTAATTAGCAAGGGCAGCTTTTACTTACTTATTTTTTATTTAGAAATACTTTTAAATTTAAGTTTTTGAATAGATGAATCATGTGCCTGGTTCAAAAATCAGAAAGTATAATAGTGTATGGAGTAGAATGACCCTTACTGACCCCTGCCTGCCACCCTCCATGTCTCCCTCCCCACAAATAACTGCTGTGATTCGTTTCTTGAATAGCCTTCCAGAAAAACATTATACTTATTTAAGCAAATGCTATTATGCATATTAGCAAGGACATTTAAAAAATTATTTTCTACAAATAAAACCTCAGGCAAAATCAATGGAGTGAAACTGAACAATAGCTGAATTACCTAGCTGTAATGACGTAGCACTCAGTTTCTCTTTAGTCTTTTAATTTATGACAGTGTAAAAAAAAAAGGAAGAAAATATAAGACTGGGCCAAAATTAAACTGAAATCAAGGACAGCAGTTGATAACTATCCATAAAATGCCACTTAAATAACAAAGAAATTTCAGTGCTACTAGCTGGTTAGAGGAATTCTTACATTTCCCATGCATGTGAGGTTTACTATATATTTCTTATTCAGTAATTCAAGCAACAAAACCAGATCTTAAAAAAGGACAGGTGTCAGAATAATAACTGGACATCTAACTTAAATTCATGAACTAGAATTTACTCTCCTCTTTGATAATGTAATGATAGAGTTCTGATACTGTGTGTGTGTGTGTGTGGCTTTGAAGTAGTCACTTTGCGAAACGAGCGAGGTTCGTTTGGTTGCTGGGATGTACCTCGAGCACGGCTGATCCAATGGCACAAGCCATGGGGTTCCCTCCGAAGGTACTGAAGTGTAACAAGCATTTAGCCAAAGACTTGGCAATGTCTAGGGGGAGAAAATAAAGGTGGATAATGAGTGACAGACACATCATCTATTATCTCCCATCACATTTGGATTCCATTTACCTTCGTGTTGTAGGTGACATCACAGCCAATTCATTCTTCACTCACCAGATAATGGAATTTCTGGATGGAATTTTGCCCTTCCCCCAATTCCTATGTGGTGGTCCTAACCCACAGTGTGAATGTATTTGGAAACAGGGCCTTTAGGAAGGCGTTAAGGTTAAACGAGGTCATAAGGATGGTCCTAATCCAGCAGGACTGGTGTCCTCAGAAGAGGCCAGAGCTCTTTCTCTGTCTGCAGAAGAGAACATGCAAGGACACAGCACGAAGGTGGCCATCTGTAAAAGAGATCTCACCAGAAACTAATTCTTCTGGCACCTTGATCTTGGACTTCCAGCCTTTAGAACTGTGAGAAAGTAAATGTCTGTTGTGTATGCAACCCAGCCTGTGGTATCTTGTTATGGTCGCCCTAACTGACTAATACAGTGGATAAGGGAACATTGCTTATTTACTCAACGAGAAGTTTAATAAGAAAATCTTATGTGTTATGTGAACTGAAAAGTCCCTTAAAACTTGATTTATGGGAATTTACATAGAGACCTTCATTAGCTAAAATTCTATCTTTCTGTCTTCTACTCTTGGGACTAAGAAGGAAATACATTTAAAAAAATCACATCAAAGATTTAGTAACATAATTTCTGGATTGTCTCAGGGTGAGTATATATTCAGTTAATCATACTTTACTTTCCATAATACATCCATATTTTTGTACCTTTAGTTATTCAGTAAAACACTGAGATATCACAAGGTACTCAAATATCTGTTAGCACCTCCAAAGTGTGGGAAACACAAATGAAACAGTTTTAAGATTTTCAACACTAAATGGTTCATAAAAATTATTTTCTGTAAAACCTCATTAAAATGAAAAATTCGCTTAATTCTAATGTTCACTTCATAGAATTCTGACTAAGTGAGAGTGTACTGTATTTGGCTGTTTTGTGGATAAGACACCAACAGAGAAAACTTATCCCTCTGGACCTTGAGTCTATAGCTTCTTGGTGTGGCAAGACCAAGTAAGATTCTTTCCAGAATATGAATCCCATGGAAATTTCAGAGTTGGCTTCAGGTTGGTTATGTGTTGGCAACGTGTGTTGGTCTTGTTTTTGTGGCACATTTTTTTTACCTCATCAGTATGGTTGAACCTTGCTTTTCATTGTGGGGGCAGGAGAAGTAGTCTTCCCTCCAGCAAGAACAAAAGGGCTTGCTTGCTTTCTTCTGCTCATGATGGGTCGGAGACAGTGATGGGAACTACATACACATTTCTGTCTGGAAGACAGACTGTTTCTCTTTTTCACTGCTTGCGAAATGCATGGGGAGCCCCCATCACTATCCCCAACCCACACAAATTCCAATACACGTGGATTTTCATTTTTTGTTTTTTTTTTTTACCATCGCTGATGCAGGAGACCCAGAAGAAAACACGAATTGCCCAGTAGTTCCTACCTGGAGTTGTCGCAACTGCTGCCATGGGAAAGCCATTCGCAATCCCTTTAGCCATGGTGACAATGTCTGGCAGAACGCCGTGGGTTTGGAAGCCCCAGAAGTGAGAGCCCAACCTTCCAAATCCTGTCTGCACCTGATGGAAGCAAATCCAAAATGATTGGAAATCTTTAAGAAATGCTGGTTTTTCTGACTCTCTGATCTCTTTACTTTCATCTTCCCCTTCTCCTTCTCAATGTCATCGTCACAGCCACGGTTCTTGCCATTTTTGTACGATTATGGACGAAGCACTTTTTCTGTGCCTGGGCTTTTAGGTACCCAAAGCCATGTACCAGCTTTGTGTGATTCTGGATCTGCTTCGTAGGTCCTCTGAACCTATGTTAACTCTGTCAAATAGAAATACTAACAGCAATATATCTGTGAGGGCCATAGAAAGGATCCTTATTATTACAATTCTTAATAAGCATCTCCTGTGTGCAAGGCAGCAGGGGAGAAGGGTGGAGAGGCAGTGCCTGGCCGGCTGGCTGAGGCAGGAGTTCCAGTCAGTGGATCGGGGCTGTGGCCGCTGTTGCCCGGCGCAGATAGGCTGGTCATACTCTTCCCGGGGACCTCCTCTTTCTCCCTGCAAAGGCCCCTTAACCCAGGCCTGAACTGAGTTGACATCAGTTGTACCGTGCTTGCTGTTCCCTCTCCTTCCTGCTGCTTCATCTCACTAACTCCTCTTGTCCTTCGAAACACAGTGTTTTCATCATTTCGTCTAAGAAGATTTTCCTGAGCCCCCGTAGGGCCTCTGCTCAGGGCAGCTGGGCATGCTGCCCTCAGAATCTCTCACCTTGGACTATTATCACCCATGCACATGTCTGATGACAGGGACAGTATTTTATTTCTCTCTTGATCCGCAAAGGCAAGCAGAGTGCTTGATGACAATAGACGCTCAGTGTTTGTAGAGTGAACAAAGAAGAGGCAGAAGTGCCTAACTGAATAAAGCCACAGAAACATTTCCATTCAAATTTCTGCCAGAGCCTGTCTGGTGAAGGTTCCGTGATTTTTGCCTGGCTCTCATCCCCTTGGTCTGTCTATCTATCTCTCTACACAGACACGTGGCAGGTGGGGCGCAGAGGTGTGGGCATTTGGAGCTGATTCTGAATTGTACTTGAAAGAATAAGCTTCTTTCTCAAGCTTCCCTTTCACGCCCCCTGCTCTCTCCAGAGTGCTGCTGCAAAGGCGGATTTCAGGGGTTAGAATTAGATGATGGCAAACGATGTAGGTGAAGAGCTGAGACATGGGAGTCACACAGACCTGGCCTGGAATCCTGGGTCTCCTGTTACCTAGTTATGGGCCACTGAGCAAGCTGATGAATTTGCTTAAATGAGATAATGTAGGAAGAGCTCATGGAAAAATCCATTCATTTTGTCTTTCTGCCTTCATTTTTTACCCCATCTATCTAAGTATCATAAATAAATGGTAAAAAATCAGAATGCTTGGATAATGCATAAAATTATATAGGACAATAAACCATGTTTAGTCACCTAGGAAGTATCAGTTTTATAGATTCTTTCAGTAGAACAGAGAGGACTCATTCTAAGGTTCATAAGCTCAGATGTCTTCAAGGGTAAGGAGCATATCCTAGTAGAGGTGGGCCGGGTCTACGACGGTGACCAGGGCTGAGGACCATGGGTGTGCATGCCCTGCCTAAAAGCGGTCAATTTCAAGTCTAACCCTAGTCCATGCCAGACCAGACCAGCAAAGACTGGCTTCCCACTTGGCCCCAGAGGCAGCCAACTTTCTATCTTTGGTTCCAAAGTCCTCATTTTAAAGAAGAGCAAAGCAAGGCTAGCTGATTCTGATGAGTTGTGTAAGATAACGTGGCGGCAGTGCTGGTCCCGCACTCAGGTTTTCCATCCCCTGCTCCCTCTTTTTATGCCACCCTTTGCCTTTCTACACAACTGTTCTGTCATTGAGAGGCAGCTTGACCAGTGGCTAGTGTGGCCTTGGGCCCGGGTTTGAGTTCTGGCTCTGTCCCTACTAACTGCAGGTGATTTAACCATCTTGGATTTCAATTCACTTATCTATAAAATGGGAATAATATCAATGGTACTTACCTTCTAGAATGGTAGTGAGAATTAACAGTTAATTACATGCAGAGCAATACGAACAGTGCCTGCCACATAGTAAGTGCTCAGAAAGTTCCAACTATTCTTAGCTTTATCTAGTCGTTAGGACCACCTTCCTGAAGGTCAGTTGGTGTTAGTTTCCAATTACATTCTTGAAAGTGACAAAACCTTAGAAATATACCTTAGAAAATTCTGAAATCTGTATTTTCTTTGAATTCTGTCTACCTTTCCTTTAATTAGTGCAACTGCGGCACCTTCACTCTGTGCTGATTCCGAAGGTTAAAGTTTATTTTTCTCACTGATGTAGTTCATTGTAAACTGAGTGAATATACTTTTCTTCTTTTGAAATAACAGACTAACTTTCTTCAGCTAGGACTTTTTGATTAGTTCATGTTCCCTAACTTTGTACCAGCAGGTTGGGGAAGGGAGGATGGGCTTGGAGGGGGAGCTGGCCCGCGCTTCCCCATGCAGTGCACTGGGGGCTGTCCAGTCCCCCTGGGATAACAGAGACGTGGCTGTACATGAAGAAACTGCAGGTGGGGCGGGGCCTGGGGAGGGCCCATGTCTGCCATGGGAATGTTTAGTTGAGGAAAACTGTTCAGGCAAAGATGGCAGGACTGAAACTGGTGTGACACATAGAAATGCTCCCCCTGTTCTTTGTGGGTCTAACCATGGTTAGAATCGTGATGAATGGGCCGTGATGAATGAGTTGGGAGCATGCTGGGGGCCTGACCATCATTCTCTGGCCTTTGATCCCCATTCCTATTCTCAGCAGACAAAAAGCTTTCGTTGGTACATGCTATTCTGAGGTGTGATCAATCCATGGATTGCTTTCTAAAAACACACAAGCTACAGCTCACAGAACCAGGGAATTGTATTCCTTTTAAAGTCACCCCTGTGGTGGTGGTATTGTAGGCTTCTTCCAACAATGCTGACTGAATTCAAGCTATTTTAGAATATTTCGGAACTATTTTTTTGGAATATCTGCAATGGCAGTGCTCTTCTAACTTAGAGGCTAATTTTTTTTCTTTTTAAATATTATCTCCAAACAAATTTTGTTATTAAGGCAAGATGAATGCTGCCAGGCTGGATAATACTATTTTGGCAAAAATTACTTGATGAACACTTGGTCATGAGCTTAAATTTCCGATGTGGTTTTTAAGCTGTCCCTGACGTACCCCCACGTAGGAGCTTGAGAATTATGCTGAGCCATGGGGGCATCACCTATGCCCGTGAGCACCTTATTTGATAGACTTCAGTTTGCATGTTGAAGTTCTGCTGCATGTACTTGTTAAACAGACCAACTAACCTACTAACAATCTAACCAGCCAACCAGCAAAAGCTTCATTAACTTATACCCACCCACATCTTGGAATTTCCACACTAGCTGTTTTCTGCCTGGAATACGGAGAATCGTTTAAAGAGGCTTCTGCCTGTGCCTTTCCTGTTACTGCTGCAGCACGTCACACCCATTCCACTCACTTCATCCGCGATGCACACGCCTCCCCGCTCTCTCACCAGCTCGAAGGCTTCCTTCAAAAACCCCTTCGGGTACTGCACAAATCCATTCACCCCCTGCAAAGGAACACACCAAGAACACCGATAATAATAGCACACGCTTTTGCAAGTATTCAAACAAGGAAGACAGGTTATCATCATTACCATTAATAATACTAGCAGTTTTTAAAAGTCTCTAGAACGGTGTCAACTAGGGGTGACAAGAGAGGTCATCACTCTTATGCCATGTCTTCTGAGAAAAGGGTGCACATGTGTTATTATATTTTTTTCCCTGAGATTAGAAAAAAAAGTAGATTAAGGGAACTTAGCAAGATTGTACAAAGGTTCCCCCTGACAGTGGGGGTGTTATGCAACTGAAAATCATTGGGGATTCCCTTTGTTTAGAATTTTAGGAGTTCAGAAGTTTCATGGGCACGTATTTATCTGTTCAGTCTGGGAATGTAGGAGATGGGTATCTTTTTTTTTAAAGGTCAATTGAAAATCAAGGGCTCTTTTTTTTCCCCCCAAGGGGACCAAGAGAATGAATTTGGAGAGGGATGCAGCAATGGTTACTTAAATCATTTTAAAATTCTCTAGTATGTATGAATTAAAATCTGATCATTTAAAACTCAGCTCAATTAACGTCTCAGGCTAATATACCCACTTGAATTGGCTCTGCAAAAAACCCAGCGATTGATTTGGCCACCGAAGTGTTCAGAGTATCTTTGAACTGTTCAATATACTGGTCTTTAGCTTGGCAGCAGTCTGCAAATAACAAACAAACAAATAAATAAACAAACACATTTGAGGATGTGAGAATGGTATCCAGAAGAATGGGGGAAAAAGATAGACAAAAGGAAATAGGATGAGTAAATTGACTAGAGTTTTTCAAAATACTGTAAACCAAGATATGAGGATATAGATTTCTGAAAGAGGGACTTTCTGTCAGAACGACTTGTATTGTGATTCGAGCAGCCAGACTAGGACAGCCACAACGACAGAAACAAACCACTTCAGTTGTTTCATCTGGGGAAGAAAGACCCCCAAAGTATCATTGAGTCTGTTTCACCTAAAGATATGCATCCTCTCAATTGGATAAATTTAATTCAAATGTAATTGGGGTATGGATTTAATCTATTTGAAAATAACTCTATTTATCTTGTATTGCTACTTAAGCTGGTATAAAATTTTAAAGTTACAAAGTGTCTCAGTCTTTAGAGTTAGCAAACCTGTTTGTAGAATGATTAAAATTCAGTCTACAGAGGAATGTACTAGAGCCAGATGAACTTCATCTACTGTAGCAAAGGAGAGGAAACTTTCTCGTCTGGAATAGCAAAGGTCCCAGGTTGACTGCATCCATATAGGACTGAACCCTCAGAATTTTTATCCACACCTGTAATTTGGTTCTAAACAGCACCACAGAGTCTTTGAACTTCAGCTTATATCCATAGACAGCAGAAGGGGTCAAGAGGGAGATGTGGATGTGGTGGAAGCCCCCAGTCCCGGGGACAGTGAAAGCAGTCTGGGAGGCAAGTCACCACCTACCATCTTAATGCTTGCATGGCTGCATGGCTGTAGCTCTATCTCCTGAAGACTAGAGATAAGGAATCACCATCAAGACTGAAGCATGACTTTATTTTATTCTTCAGCTTTTTATTAAAAAATGGGAAAAATACTACCTGGCCCCAAACATATTTTTAGGCTATGAGTGATATTTGGGAAAGCTTGTTTGACAGAGATACCTGATATCTTTGGTTAGCTAGAGCTGGGGGTTGGGGTGTGAAGAAGGAAGTAATGAAAAGTCTATTAAGCCCACAAAGCACATTGTTAGTATCAGTTACATTAGTTGCTGGGCAGGATAAAGTAGACAAATAAATCTATGCCTCTAGAGATTGAAATTTCCTATTTTTATTAAGAAAGGAAGAGAAAACGGCCTAGGATGACCCTAAAGAATGGATTTGGCACGTTCAAAAGGTATAATTTGGAAAGTTAGCAAGCCCATTTGTAACTAGAAAAATCAAAGAGTGGAGCAAAATCAACCCCAATGGCTTAAATTTGGACAAAACCAAACCAAGAGAAGGTTTTGCTTGAACCAGCTCTTGACCTTTCATGTTTTTTTTCTCTTTCACTGCCCACAAGTTCAGCGATGAGAGGGGTCATCCACAGTTATCAGCTTTTTACTTCATGTCGCATTTACTTCATTGGCTCATTGCTGTAACTCCAGGTCAGGCTGCCTCTGGAGAGAGACTTGGTGTCACCATGACAACACCAAGACGGTAGAGAGTGTATGCTCTGCCGGGTGCTACCCAAGCAACAGAGTGGAGATGGAGAGTTCTATTTTAGCTGGTATAGAAAGAGTTAAGCAGAGTGAGGAGTCAAGAAAGGAAAAAAATATTTCAGGAAAAGGAAATTTGTCTTGCAAAAGGTAAGGAAGAATGACATGGTCAGAATGACATGGTCGGTACCACATCTGGGACATTGTGGAGGCAATGGGGGTTGAGAGGTGAATTTCATCTGAAATCCAGGGCCTCGAATGAACACTTGGAAAGAAGGGAGGTAATGAAATCTACCATATAAACATCTATATTAGGCTCACAAAATGGACCACTGCTTATGCCTCTGTGGGGAGTGATGACATAATTCTGAGGTGAAAAAACTACCAAGGTTGGCACTCGAATGAACCCTAAGAGGAACTGAGAAATGGAACCTTCTATACTTGTATACTTTGTAAACATATAAGAATACACCTTTTCTCAGACCCTAATAGTGTTAGAAGAGGATGAAGTCACTTTTTGTATTCCAATTCTGTTTAAAGGTAAGATATCGGTCTTATCTCTTAAAGATATGAGTTAAGAAAACAGCTGACTTCAGATATACCAAAGACAGCAGTTCAGAGAAGCAGAAATGAATGTCTGTCACTATCATTTAGCCTCCAGATGCCACTAGAGAGATAACTGTGGCGTTCTGGTATTTTCTAGTTGGCCTAAGACTGAGGAGAAGGCCTCAAAGTGGGAGGAGGCAGAGAGGATGGAGAGAGAAAGGGACACAAAGTAGGGAGGGAAGGAAATGACCATCTCTTGAGTGCTTCTGCCTACTAGGCTCTGTACTGCTGGTTTGCAGTCCGATCAAGGTCTGTGAGGTACGCCCAACTCATTTTAGTTCTTGATAAGCACACACGTAAGATACACAGATACGGCTGCATTTGGCGTTGCTGTTATCCATCCTCCTCTACAAAAAGTTCTCTTGCCTTGATCTCGTGAGCCCTGGGATAAGGGGTCAGGGAGGCAGGTATTGCTACCTCCATTGGACAGATGAGAAAGTGGAGGTGAAAGATGGATGTTTTGCTCATAGCTGAACAATAGCAGGGCTGGGAGTAGAATCCAGGTGTCCTGATTTCATGTGTTGACTCAGTCCTGGCCAACAGAACAGAAGTTATTTTTAAGCCGGGGTTCATCCTGCTGCCATATCAGTGTGAACAAGGTGTGATCCTAGGTTAGGAACACTGGCTTGGGATCAAGTCCTCCCTCTCCTGCCTTTTAGGTGTGGACTTCAGTTTCCTCCTCTTTAAAAGGGAGAGTTTGAAGGACAGTGTTAAACTTCCTTATTTTTTTTTAATTTATTAGTTTCAAGTGTACAAGACAAGGTCATACTTAGACGTTCATCATTTTTATCCCTCACACTGTGAACCCCCCTCCCCCCATCCATTATCCCTCTGACCTCACACCGAGCCATCACATTATATATATATAATTATAGTTGGCATTCATTAATGTTTAGCTTCTGGTGTACAATGCCATGATCAGGCATCCACAGTATCCCTGAGGTGGTCTCCCAAATAGGACGCATGTCCATCGGATACCCAACAAAATCTTTACATTATTGAATAAGTTCCCCAAATTAATTTTCAAAAAACCCTGAGGCCATCTTGTGGTTACCAGCTGCTTCCTAATCCCTTCACCTATCCCCTTATCCCCAACCCCCCCCCCCCCGCCCCCCGCCCACCTAACAACTCTCGGTTTTTTCTTTGTGTCCTCAAAACTGTCTCTGATTAGTTCATTCACATATTCTTTTCTTTAGATTCCGCATATAAGTGAGATCATATGGTACTTGTCTTTCTCTTTCTGACTTATTTCACTTAACATAATGTTCTCTAGATCCATCCAGCGGCCATAAAGAAGAAAGAAATCCTTATGGTTTTAAGTTCTGTGACCATGACATCTTCCTCCAAGGCTCATTCTTTCATCCTCCTAACTCCATGTGCTATTACACACCTGGATTGGAAGATGACTGAATTTTCTTCCTTGCAAAGTGATTTTTAAGACTTCTATTTGTATTCTTTCTCTTCACCTAGTGACACTACTATTCCATTCAAGATCTATTGGCTAGAGCATCTAGTTCTTTTCCTTCAGCACTACTTAGGAGCAGCTATTCAAAAGGTTCTGAACTGTGGTAACAAACATGAGGCGGGGCTGAGCCAAAAAACAGATGCTGTTTCCATGCCTTCTCTCCCTCATGTTAAGAATAGATAAAGAATGCAAATAAAAATGTCATGGGTAAATGGAAGCTTTCCTTGTGAGAATGCCTTCCAAACTTTTGCAAGATGTCAGCAGCCTTCAGAAATGGCCTTGTGTTTTGACAGCATCTTTCAAAACATCTCATTCTGGCTGGCATTCTGCTCCCCTAGGGAAGCTTCTTAACTGGAGTTTTGAGATTTCTGGAAGTATTCTTGTCCCTCTCCCCTCCTTCCATTGGTAATTGGTAAATAATTCCACCAACCTTGTTTTCTTTTCAGATCGATTGCAGAGTTATTGCTAATAGAGCTATAGAGCTTCTGTAATCACCAGGTGACAGTCTGTTTTTAGCTTAGCTCTGACAGCATGAGGTGCTTTTCCTAAGAGCCAAATAGCACAGTAGTAGGCATGAGAAGGGATTCAACGAGGGGTTGCTTTCTAGTTTTGTTTCCTTTGGCTTTTTCCTTTCCCACTTCTTAAAATCTGTTCACTCAGGAATGGTTCAGCCTTTCTCCAAGTTCCTTATCCCTCCTGACCTTCCATCATGGACCACCCTCCCTGCCCCATGGGACCTGGTGCACAGCTGCATTTCCTAATTGTTTGCACTGGAGAATCTCGGCAGTGACTTCCTCCCCAAGGGCCACGGAAAACATCTGGGCACATTGTCTGCAAATGGCAAAAGAAGAAGTTGGGCACAACGTGAACACAAGACAGCCAAACTGGGGATCATATGATACCAATCAAGGCAAGAGGATTTGTTAATTTGATATCGATTTTTTTCCCTTGCTCCTTCCCCACTTAAGATAAAAACCTGTTATTCTGCTTTGAAGAGATAATTTTTTTTTCTTAGAAACAGTTATGTGGGCATTCTACAAAGGAAATTGATTTCAGTGTCTGCCTAGAAACAACTTGCTTAAGGGTTTGAAAGAATAAGACTAATTAGGTGTCTGATTCTGATGCCGAAAAGGTGGGTACAGCACCTGAGAAGAGAAGCTGAGTACAAGGATAACTCTAGAAGTTTTATGAATTCAAGGCTCTGAGAACTAATTTCCATGCATTTATTTGCAGTCTGCTTGATTTTATTTAAAAGTAATAAACAAAAACCTCTATTATTAATTTTTACTCAGATTCTGAAGGCTCTTGTAAGAAACATTCCTCCCAAATGGTCTTTAATACAATTAAGTCAAATTGACCCTCTGATTAATGACAGGCTTTATATTACTTTCTAATCCTAATGCCTGGAACATTTGATCAATTATTCCATATACGCAGCAGCCTTTAAATCTCAAAACTCACTGATTGGCAGCCTATCCCACTGGGCAGTTTCGTCTTGAAGGACACTATGTTTGACAAGCCAAGTGTGTAAGGACTGCAGCCATGGTAGGCACCTCTGCAGACAAAAACAGTGGGAAGACAGAGTTAAGTTCATTGTTCTTTGATCAATGGCCTGTGGAACACGGGGTCGGACAAAAGAGAACATTCATGAAGGCCCTGGAGATAAAATGAGCACCATTAACATGCAACTCCAGTGATTTCTAAGAAATCTTCTAAGCCTATGTCAGGTGAATATATTTATTTATCTTTCCTACTGGTGTCATAGATTTGAAGTCGTGAAAGGAATTTTGGGGGCCATTTAGCCAAGAACTCTGACCTTAGCACCTACCCTACTCTGTTACTCTGAAGTAGTGAGACTCATTTTTCAGCCACATGGCAGAAATGATATATTTGATGAGTATTTGTCTTCAAAGTAGTTACCTTGAGAAGTCAAATATTCCCGTGATGCAGCTGTAGCTTAATACCTCTGGGTACACCCCTCTTTAAATGCCTTATGGCTACCGTATTTGGCTGATAAGAGACAGGTTTTGTTTCATTTTGAATCTGAAACAGTCATATTTAGTATAAGTCATTCTAAACACCAGTCTTGGCTTAAAATGAGTTTGGGCAATTTCAGAGAAGAAAACAGCCCAAACTGCAGATTTAGGACTATGTATTAAGACTATGCAGCAGAATTGTCATGTATCTTGTAAGAGAGAAGACACAAGCACGTGTTGAACCCCAGTAGCACAATGACTGCTTTGAATAGATTGATACTTATCTGGACACACATCATCTGGAATGTTTATTTACCGTGTTTCCCCGAAAATAAGCCCGGGTCTTATATTACTTTTTGCTCCAAAAGATACACTAGGGTTTATGTTCAGGGGATGTCATCCTGAAAAATCATGCTAGGGCTTATTTTCCAGTAAGGTCTTATTTTCGGGGAAACACGTTAGGTAGAAGAATCACAATTCTTTATTGCCATATTTTATTGATAGCAAACGTTTGCTCATCCCTGTAGTCACTTCATGTGATTTTTATACGTAACGTGTAGTATTGGATGTGTTGCGGTAATCAAATCTTGTGGAAATCTTATCTTCTTTAGAATCCAGACAGAAATCATGGCCAGACAGGTGAACACATGGGATGATTTCTTCATTCTATCAACTTTTACTATAACTTACTACTGTCTTTTGCATAAACCTTATTAGAAGAGTGTTTCAATATGCTATATAAAATTACCCAAGAGAGGCAACTATAAGCAAAATTCATAGTTTTCTATTATTTTAATGCTTATAATTTAGCCATCATTGGTTTATAATTGATATATTCAATTATCAGTTCTCAAAAGTCACCCAAAAGGAACAGAAATATACAGGGTTAGATAGGCATCCTCTGAACTTAAAAAGAATAAAAGATGAAAAATGGGTGCAGCCGGCACTATGAAATCAATATGTGGCTTCTTATCACAAGAAGATACTATACTGGGCCCAGTGTCGTATGGTAATCATGCACTTCTATGAGTGAAGACCAGTCATTTACCATATGTTGTAGTCAGTACCAATCCTGAAAAGTTAAAAAGCTGTCACATGACCTTTGATTGCATAGGAGATCTATGACATAACTAGGACTCCAAGAAGTTTGTTACCCTAGTCAGGGACCACGACCTTGGAGCAGGTCAGTTTGGATCGGGTTATTTCATCATATAATTCATTTGACTGATCCTGTCTTAAAACCAAAAATTAGAAACACGACCCTGGGAAATGCCTCTCCCTGGTATATTTTAAAGATAGGCATTTAGTATTGGGGTTATTAAAATTGTTATTAAAATTGAATATTCCAAGGTGTGATTACCTGAAAGAAATGATGTCTGTGTTATTTGAGTGTGCTCTGGCCATCAGCATGGCCAAGTCATTGGCTTCTGAGCCACTGTTCACGAAGAAAATGACCTGAGAGAAAAGGAAGACACATGGCCTCATGTTTTAATTTATTTCCTTATTAGCCAATTAATTCAAAATTGTTAAGTTCTGTATGTCCCAACCTCTGATTATTATTATTTTTTTTCTTTTCCCATTTTTTTTATTGGTTTCAGGTGCACAAAACAATATAATAGTTAGACATTTATCATTTATATCCCTCACACAGTGACAAACCCCCTCCCCCCATCCATTATCCTTCTGACATCACACCCAGCCATTACATTTCCACTGTCTCTATACCTATGCTGTACTCCGCTTCTTGTAAATATATATATATACGTATATATATACATATACGTATATATATATATATATATATATATATATACGTATATATACATATATACGTGCGTATATATATAAAGCCAGCCTCTGACTATTAAGGAGAGTTGCGTCAGTCCAGCAGTCCCATCATTTAATCCCCATTTTAATCCTATCGCTCTTTATTGGGTAGCTGCTGAGTACTAGACATACAAAAGTGGCTAAGGGATTGTCCCAGTTGTGAAACATTCTGGACTTTCATTGGCTTTCCTTGATGCTCTGCTAAATGCTAAGATGGGGAGACTTGCTGAGGTGTACACAGTGGTTAGTGGCCACATAGATCTGAGAACAAAGTGTCTTAGTTCCTGAACATAATCCTCCCCATCTGAAGGCTTGAAACAGGCCAGCTCCCTGGTCCTGCAGCCCCAGAGGATATCCCAGCCTGTCTGTTCAGTGTGTGAAAATGCTGATAAAACAAGAAAACAAACCAAGAATGTTGCTCATCTTGGCCAAAAGGAAGGGGCGATAGGAAGGGTACTGGGTTCTCCAGACTCGGGACTGGCAGGCAGGTACAATGCCCTTGCTAACTTCCTTGCTTCTGCCCTTCCATGAATATGACTGGGCTGAACTGAGATTGTAGCTGTTCCAACTGTTTGCATCTCTTCTAGATAACATAGTAAATAGAATATCTAGATAATGTAGTAAAATAATGGTAATAGCAAGCACAAGGGACTGTTCTAGGTATCACATATATGTTAACTCATTGAATCCCTAAATGCAAATCTTGACCAATATTTTAACATCTCAATTCGGTTAAAAAATTCCATCATTTCAGAGGCAGAAAAAAATCTCATTTAGCAAGAATATCTAAATGCCTTTAGACTAAATGAACTGGGTGATATATTAATTTTTATTTTAAAGTGGCTCCACTCTTTGGCACAGAAGAAATGCAAATGGCTTTGCAGAGGGGCTGTGAAGCAAAGAGGAAAAACCTCTTGAGGAACACAAAGGAGAGAGTCAGGAGAGTGGGGGCTCCTGCCAAGTGATTTCTGCAAAGATTTGGTGGTGAGGAGAACGACCAAGGACAGGCAGAGCTGGTGAAGTGCGTATTGGCTGGTTTTACCAGCAATTCGTAAATTCCTTTCTTCTTGATTGCTTTCAAATATGAGTATTAGCTCACTATTTCAGTTGTTCAATGCACAGACCAAATTCCCTGCCCACATTCCTACTTCCCAGGGCAGCTCCCCTGGGATCACGATGTGACGCCTGTCCCTTTCATCCTGGAGCTTTTATACCTTTAGAGGCTCAGGAAGAAGTGCTGAAAGCTTCTCTGCGTATTCATGGATTGGAGGGTGGACGAAGAAGGCACTTGTGTGCCACAGGCGGCCAAGCTGCTTTTGTGCCACTGCGTTTACCTTCCTGGGTAAACAGAAGAGCAGAGTTACCCACACTGCTGGTGGGCATGTCTTTCCCAACACACATGCTGTTCATTGAACCCAAATATATGACTATTCCTCAAAGAGTTTCAAGAGGCTGATTTCATCCACACAGGAGAAAGAACTCTGACCACCAGAGGTGTCTGGCAATGGAATGTGTTGCTTCAAAGATAATAATTACCTCACCAAGAGAAGTGTTTAAAAGGAGACTAAATGTTTATCTCTTAGGGATTTTAGAAAAGAAATTCCTAGTTTAGAAGGGAATTTGGACTTAGGATCTCTTCTAACCAGGTTTTCTTATTAACCACACTTTCAACAGTTTGGAAAATAACATGACTCATTGTAAGCCTGGGTGTTGTAGATCCATCAAGCACATGTGCACAAGACAAGATCAATACTTTTTCCTTTGAAGGAGATCCCCTTTTTTGGGTCTTAGTGGTCAGTGTTGGAACATTTTATAACTTCATTGTGAAACCACATTCTGAGAAAGAAGGTTCAGGTTGGGGGACAGTGGGAACTCAGGGTAAAGAGATATGTGGGAACTGACTAGGAATGCCTTGAAAAGACAGCTCAAGATGTTTGATCTTGATCTAAAGGACAGCAATGACTAACATTTGGTACACAGCAGTCCGTTTGTTATTAATACGTGTCACTTCAAAAAGATCAGTTCAGTGGTTAAACAATTTTGAGAAATGCTAGATCACATAGGTTTTCTTACGGCAGTACTTTGTAGTACCTTTCATAGTCTTACGTGCACAGTTTCTCCCGAGGAGGGAGATACAGTTTAAAGTGTTTCCCACACTTATGTTTTCACAGGACTCTTTACTAATGAATCTTTCCTTTGATCAGTGTTCCATAGAACACACTTTAGAAAATTGTGAAATATCAATAAACTCTTAAACAGAAGAGATACTTGACAAAAGCATTATTTAGTAAAATAAATCAGAGAGCCACATGAGGGTGGAATGCAGAGGAAGACTGGTAATGAATGGTGAGGCCAGCAACGAGGGCAGGGTGGCCTTCTAGGCATGGAAGGAGGAGACCCCCTAGGAGGCTGTGTTAGTGGGAATTAGTGAGAGGGATTAGTAGGAGAGGCATTTCAAGGGAGGGAAAACCAGATTTTGGTTGACTATAGGAAGTGAAAGGCAAGGAAGAGTCAAAGATGATGTCAACTCTTTTGCCTGTGATATTGGGAAAAGTCCCGGATAAGTTGAGAAACACAGTTAGTTGTTTAGCTACCCAGCTCCTACGTAGCAGAGAATTTCTGCAGAGTAGGTAGCTCACCTGTGCTTCTTGAGTAAATGAACAGTTGGCTAGAAACAGTATTGTGGAGCGCATGGTGGATTTGGTCTTGATAATGTCGACTGTCAGCTGATGGTGGGATGTTATGGGATGAGGAGGGGAGTGTTCTGGAAACTGTGCGAAATATGGGACATCTTAATGCCCACTCTAGGTTTACTAGAGTTATTATCATATCTTGGTTTGGGGCCAAGCCTGAAGAAATAGAGTTGGGTAAGGCTGCTGAAAATATAGCAACTAATAACCAGATGTGGGGAGATGGGATGGGACCTATTCTATGAAGGGAAATAATAAGCCACAAAGGGAATATAGAAAGAAGAGCGGGGGGCTAAGGAAAGAGCCTGGGAGACCCAGAGCTAAGGGATCAGAGGGACTAGCTGCAGGGTCAGAGGGAGATCAGGTGCACAAAGGTCAGGAAGCCAGTAAGAGCGGTCGATTAACAAGGGCAATGTCCAACTTTATTGGGAGGCTTCAATGAGAATGTTAAAAAATTTCTCTCTCTCTTTCTTTTTTTTACTTCTTTCATATGTGTCTTTCCTATTTTCTATTTTTCCTATTTTCCTATTTTCCTATTTCTATTTCTATTTTTTTTTCCTATTTCCTATTTTTTTAAATTTCACTTGAAATTTATTCTGCATGTTCCTCAGGGGGAACATGCATGGGGCTAGTGCTTCCTGAAGACAGAAATGGGAAGGGGAAAGTTATGGGAGGAGAAGGTGAGGGCTGGACCCTGGAGTTAAAATTCACCCCTCACTACCTCACAGTTGCTTGTAGAGAAGACCCTTTGCCCCTACTTTGACAGAAGGTCCCAAACCTATTCAATTTACTTAGACTTGCTGCTTAATTTTCATTCCACTTAATGTCCATTTTATTGGCTAGATTATTAAAGGCAAGAGAAAACAGACATTAAAATGAGATGGCTGCACTGAAACCAGGACCGCAGAAGGACCTGTTGAGGGCACTGGCGTGGAGGGGTTGATGACCAAAGTAGCAGAGGATCTCAGGATGAATAGATCCATCCTAACGTAAATTTTCAGCCATGGTTACATCTTCCTCTTATCGTTCTTTCCTTCCTCATCCATCAGTCAGAGTAGGTGATGAAGATCCTTTGGCTAGAAGTGATTTCTCATATCTTGTCATCTCCACCCCCCACACCCGTCCCTGAATTCTCCGAGAATCTCCCATCTTCCTCTTCTTTCTGCCTTTTCCTCAGTGCATTTCCTCTCTGTGGAAAGCTGTTACTAGTGAGGAGAAACACCCAGAAATGCAATACTCCATTCAGATGGTACATGTCATATTTCAGGTGCAATGAGAATGACTAAATCATGTGTTGTTAAGAAAATGAAAAAAAATGCAGTGTTAAGAATTTTTTGTTGTCATCGTTACCCATGAAGTAGCAAGGAGCATGTCAACCGTAAACTAGGATATGCCGAAGGAGAGAGAATTTTTAACCAGGGTTCTGAATCACTAACATGATCATTAGCCTGTTTTTCATATATTCTGGAGTGAAAAGCCCAGAATTTTAAGGATACTCACGGGTGGCAGTGACCGACACTGACAGTAACGATCCCAGAAAAGAAATCCAGGTATCTGTTTCCCTCATGATCAAATAGCCACTCCATGTGACCCTGGTGGAGCAATAAAGGCTCTGAAAAATACGACGTCAGCACGGGGGACAGATGTTGCTTGTGGATCTCCAGGACACGGTCATAGGAGAGGGACTGTGGACGACAACATTTCAGTATTGAAAATCTTCCCTTTCCTTATCTCCACATTTCTGATGACAGCCAGTCACCAGAGCAGTGCCTCGTGTCTCTACGGGCTGAAGGTGAGGCCCCTGTGCTATGCTCACACGTGCATGTGTTTGCTCAGTTTCTTCCTTGCAGGATATAAAGGTCCTTCGTCTCACATTGAGGAAATTATTAATGCGGCCCTCTGATCCCTTTCTAGATCAAACGTGAAGGAGAGGACTGAAAATTTCTACCTCTCAATGGAAAGCCTTGGCTTTGAGTTGATTTTTGCTGTGAAAAACAAAACAAAACAACTTTGGAAGTAAATATCTGAAGTAAATGTCAGTTTTTATTTTTTGTTGCAGTTTTGTTTTTTTTTTTTTTTTTAGAATAAAAAATAAAATGTGGGTGGTGTTCGTGTCTTTCATTATCAAACTTCTCTCCTGTACTTCTCTTTGTGGGTCCCTCCTGACCACCTATTAATTCTACAATTTCTAACCTCTGAATATTACATGTAAAATAAAAAGCTTGGAAAGAGAGAGAAAAAAATATTTATTAGCTTGAGAGCAAAATGATGACTTCATGTTTTTTAGTGGAGAACTCAGGAACACCAGATCACGCATTGCCATTGAGACAGTCAAAATCAGAACATCTTTTTTTAATTTTCTTTTTTTAACTTTAAAAAATTTTATTTTTAGTGTGTTTTTTCAGGACCCATCAGCTCTAAGTCAAGTAGTCGTTTCAATCTAGTTGTGGAGGGAGCAGCTCACTGGCCCATGTGGGGATCGGACCAGCAACCTTGTTGTTAAGAGTACTGCACTCTAACCAACTGAGCTAACTGCCCAAACCCAGAACAACATTTTTTAAAGTTAATGTGCCCTGTCACATTTTGGGATATATGTATTTATGTACCTGTATATCTATATCTCTATTCCTGGGATACATATATTGTGTCTTTCCTGCATTCTTTGTCTCTCTGTCTCTGCCTCTGTCTCTGTCTTTCTCTCACACACATGCACACCAATTTGTACAACAGCACCGAATGGAGTTAGAGGGTTCAGATGCTCCCAGTGACATAAAAGGATAGACTCTCTGGGATGGGATGGCTCAGTGGCAGGCAGGGCCATTTGTGGGTCTTTTTGAGGAAACAATTCATTTAGCCCTTTAAGGAAGAACCACCTCTTTGGGGTTTTTCTAAAGCTCTGACTCTTACCTGGTATCTTTCGGGTGTGAAGTCACATGGAGGCATTCTGGGTTTTGTATGAAGACCAAGCTTGGTTACAGATGTCCAGAAAGCAGCTGCTAAAAGCGAAGTGAGTTAGGATCCTCAACTAAACATCACACAGGCCCATTTGTAAAAATCACTCCTGGTTACCCAAATCAAGGTCCTCAGGCATTTTCATTTTTAGTTAAAAAAAAAATCATTTCAGTTATCCTTTAGTTTGGATTTAAAAACTGAGTTTTCTGGAGGAACAAAAGGGTTTTGTTCCTCGAATCTAGTCAGGAAAGGCATGGAGGGTGTTGGGGGAAGTTATGGTTTCCCTACCACAGTCCATCACAAGTTTGGGGAGCTCCTCCCTTACCCCCAACTACATGTCTCTTTTAGTTGACCAAACTTCTTCCAGTGCCATGTGTTGATGGAATAGATCCTCTTTGTAAATAGAGGTGCGTCTAAACCTTGGGTTGCCCAATGCCTGAATCCCAGTACTTATCCCAGTTCCTGGTACTGGGTTGACTGTTAACAAGAAATGAATGGCCGTTGACTATCCTTGTAAGGAATGAGGAGAGATAAGTACTAGGCAATGTATTATATTAACAAATAAATACTGCATGCAAATAGATCTGAAAGACAAACCTTCCTCCAAAACACAACAATACAAAGAGCATGACATCACAAGACCACGACAAAGCAAAGATCAGCTGACCCAGAGGAATCATTATTTGGAGCTAGAAGGGACCTTAGATTTCTGTATGTCAAAATGCTCACTTTATAGATGAGGAAACCAGCCTAAAGTGGTTAAGTTAATTTATTCAAAGTCACCAAGTTAGTTAGCTGCATGCAGAACAATAATAAAACTCCAAGTTTCTGATTCCCAGCCTGGTACTTTTTCACTCATTTATTGGCCACCTTCACCTTCCCCTTCCAGCACAGATTTTGATGTCTCTATGGTATTGCAATGGAATAATAGAGCCAGAGATCAGAGCTAGAAGAGATGTCTAGAGACTTTTTAAGTACTCTTGGAAAAGAACGCTGCTAATTTTGAAGTCCGAGATAATTTTGCAGGTGGAGAGAGCTGAGGAAATGATGTCTCTTATTCAGCACAAAGGTTTGAATTCCCTGATGAAATGTTGGTATTTTATGTGGTTATGAAGTCACAGTCCTGAGAAACATAATGAACAATTGTGTTTTTAAAGGAAGCTGAAAAGTAACAGCTCTAAATATGTTTTCTTTCAAAGAGGTGTCGTTCACTTGTCTGCTCTAAAGAATCACAAATGTCATTAATTTGCTCTTCCTTTAAAAGCAAGTGGCTTTTTGCTCTCCATGCGCAAAATGACCAAAACGTGATAACTTAAGTTTTCTGAGAATTTCACATTTTGAAAAGCTTTTCACTGTGTCCCTCTACATTAGTTACACTTCTGAGATGGAAAAAAAAAATTCTGAATGTGTTTCTAAGAATTCAAATTCCCTTCACTCTTTCAGTCTCATTTTCCTATCTGCAAAATTGGAGTTGCCCATTGAGAAGGCTGTCAGCTCTCTTGACTTCAAGATTATGAGAATTATGAGAGTAGACTGGAGGGGGAAGAGAATTGGAAAGAAAGATTTGATAGAGGAAAGCCTGGATTTGTAATAGTCAAGGCAGACTCATTCATTGATTCAACTGATAGGAATATGATGGTGGAATGAGGGCTCCAAATAAAATACATAACATCCTGTTCTCAGGAAGGAAGGAAGGACAGAAGGAAGGGAAGGAGGAAGGAAAGCAGGAAGAAAAAAAGGAAGACAGATAGCAGGCAAGTAGGAAAAATAATTAGACAATAAGTAAAATAAGTCTAGATAATATCTGAAAAGTCTATTGCCTTTCATACCTCCCATCTCACTACACAACCCAAACTTAAAAATAATAGTAATAATAATAATTGATGGCTAAAAAAGAAATGAAAGTACTTTGGCTTTCATTATCTGCTAGGAAAAAATTAAAATCTAAATATATAGATAAATGTCTGCATTCTTTTTTTAAAATTATATATATGTGAATATATATAAATATAAATATACATATATATTTAATTATAGTTGACATTCAATATATTCAGCTTCAGCTTCAGGTGTACAGCACAGTGGTCAGGCATCTACACTGTCCATGAATTGGTCTCCCTAATAAAACATGTGCCCACCTGACACCCTACAAAATCTTTGCAACATTATTGATTATATTCCCCAAAATGTCTTTCATATCCCCGTGGCATTATTGTGGCTACTGATTTGTACTTTTTAATCCCTTCACCTTCTCTCTCAACCCTACTCATTTAGCAGACATCAGTTTTTTCTCTATGTCTCTGAGACTACTTCTGTTTAGTTTGTTCATTTATTCTGTTGTTTAGATTCCACACACCGTGTTTCCTGAAAATAAGACCTAGCCGGACCATCAGCTCTAATGCATCTTTTGGAGCAAAAATTAATATAAGATTGGGTATTACATAACACAATATAATATAATATATTAAAGGGATAACTGAGATCTGAGTTGATAAAACTGAATCCCAGGCCTATTTCTGTATGGGCATTTTTTGTTTCTTTTTTTTTTTTTTTTTACCATTTTAATCGTCTGATGTTGCCTTTTTGGGCTGCTAAACACAGATGACAACTAATGATTTTCATCCAATTCACCAATGTGTACTTCAAGTCACCTGGACAACTCAACTTAAAAGTGACATATGTAATATAATATTGTGTTATATAATACCCAATCTTATATTAAAATAAGACTGGGTCTCATTAATTCATTAACCTTTGCTCCAAAAGATGCATTAGAGCTGATGGTCTGTTTATGTCTTATTTTGGGGGAAACATGGTATAAATGAGATCATATGGTATTTGTCTTTCTCCAAGTGACTTATTTCACTTAGCAAAATGTTCTCTAGGTCCATCCATATCGTTGCAAATGGTAAGATTTCATTTTTCTTTATAGCCGAGTAATACTCCATTGTATAAATGTATCGCAGTTTCTTAACCCAGTCATCTACCGATGGGCATTTCAGTTGTTTCCATGTCTTGGCTATTGTGCATAGTGCTGCAATAAACATAGGGGTACATCTATTTTTTTCGAATTAGTGTTTTGGATTTCTCTGCATAGATACCCAGGAGTAGAATTGCAGGGTCATGAGGTAGTTCCATTTTCAATTTTTTGAGATACCCCCATGCTGTTTTCCATAGTGGCTGCACCAATCTGCAATCCCACCAACAGTGCACGAGGATTCCCTTTTCTCCACATCCGAGCCAGCACTTGTTGTTTATTGATTTATTGATGATAGGCATTCTGGCCAGAGTGAGGTGGTATCTCATTGTGTTTTTTATTTGCATTTCTCTAATGGTTAGTGATGTTGAACACTTTTTCATATGTCTGTTGGCCATCTGTATATCCTCTTTAGAGAAATGTCTGTTCACGTCCTCTGCCCATTTTTTAATTGGGTTGTTTGTTTTTTTGGTGTTGAGTTGTATGAGTTTTTTAAATAAATTTTGGATATTAACCCCTTATCTGATATATCATTGACAAATAGCTTCTCCCATTCAGTAGGATACCTTTTTGTTTTATTGATGGTTTCCTTGGCTGTGAAAAAACTTTTTAGTTTGATGTAATCCCATATGTTTATTTTTTCTTTAATTTCTCTTGCCCAAGGGGACATATCAGCAAAAAAACTATTAAGGGTAATATCTGCAAATTTACTACCTATATTTTCTTCTAAGAGTTTTATGGTTTTGGATCTTACATTTAAGTCTTTAATCCATTTTGAGTTTATTCTTGTCTATGGTGTAAGGAGATGGTCCAGCTTCAGTTTTTCCCATGTGTCTGTCCAGTTTTCCCATCATCATTTATTAAATAGACTGTCTTTACCCCAATGTAAATTCTTGCTTCCATTGTCATAGATGAAATGACCATATAGGTATGGATTTAGTTCTGGGCTCTCTATTCTGTTCCATTGATCTATGTATGTATCTGCTTTTATGCTAATACCATGCTGTTTTGATTACTACAGGCTTGTATTATGATTTGATGTCAGGTAGCATGATACCTCCCACTTTGTTCTTATTTCTCAAGATTGCTGTGGCTATTTGGGATTTTTATGGTTCCACATAAATTTTAGGATTATATGTTCTAGTTCTGTGAAAAATGTCATTGGTAATTTGATACGGATTATGTTGAATCTATATATTGCTTTAGGCAGTATGGACATTTTAACTATATTAATTTTTCTTATCCATGAATTGCATGCATTCTTTATTCAAAATAGCTTGTGTTTTGAGAATGACATAAGAGTTCAGTGTTAATAAAACTTCTCTTGGGTTCTTGGAAATTGTGTATGTGCATGTACACACATGCCTGTTTGTGTACGCATGCAGGGGGGCTGTGTGTGTATGGGGGGAGACAGACCCAAGAGGAGTGAGGGAAGGGATAACAGATCTGAGTTGATAAAACTGAATCCCAGGCCTATTTCTGTATGGGCATTTTTTGTTTCTTTTTTTATCATTTTAATCGTCTGATGTTGCCTTTTTGGGCCGCTAAACACAGATGACAACTAATGATTTTCATCCAATTCACCAATGTCTACTTCAGGTCACCGGGACAACTCAACTTAAAAGCGACATTTAATTTGGAGAATCCCACCACTCTTACATAATAAATGCCAAGTGGGTAAGTAAATTTAGTTTTCCAACTGCATAATTCTCACAGAGTTCCACAGCAAGTAACCTTAACGTTTTATTCTTTCCCCCAAAATCAATCAAAAAGTGAAAACCTGTTAGGCAAGATTAGTGAGAGAAACCGATTTTTGTGGGGTTTGAAAATTCTAGGGGAAATTCTCTTTGTAATGATAAAGATTTTTCTAATATCCACAAACAGCTTTCAACACGGAGAAGGCATTTATCAAGGTCTTCCTTACTCATAAAAAAACAAAGTTATAAAATATTGGAAAATACACAATGGATGCAGTTAATGGAATATTAAGGCGATTTACTGAAATGCTTTACTTCTGCCTAGCATATTAGGCAACTTTAAAAAAATTTGTCACTTTGGTTGTCTCATTTGATACTTAGCATAGTCAAGGCTTTAGGAAGATTTTATCTTTCACCTTAGAGCTGAGGCTGAGATAGATTAAATGTGAGGTGTTTGCAGTTTTGAGGGCCTCCCATAGGGTTAGGGGCTTGACATGCCACCTCATGGAGGCCTGTTGAGACGAAGGTGAGGTCTGGATAAGCGAGGGGCAGTGGTTGGTTGGGGAGAAATTTTTTCTCATCTGCACCCCGCTGGGCTGGAGCTGCCAGCTCCCAGACATGGCGGGCACCTTTTTTTCTTCATAAACTGTTCCGCAGTCTGCATGGTTAGAGGACTTTTATAGTTGCTGTTCAGTATCATCCAATCCCCCATCACAATTAATAGAACTCTAGTCTCTGTGGGGAACCACTTCTGCCAAACCATGTGCTCTAAGAGACAGGATAACCCCACCAGGGCTGCCAGGGTACGGACAGGAAACCTATGATGGATGAATGAGATGTCCTCTCCTTAGGGCCTGAAGTCTCCTGAGGGCCCGAGAATACAACCCGGATGGAGAGAATAGCTGGCAGCCTTTATCAATAGAGCCATGACAAGCTTGGGAAGCATTTGCTGTCCGGCCTTCCCTTGTGTCTCTTCATGCCCAATCCTGCCCACCTCCTCACTCTTCTGTTGATTCTTTCCACCCTCCCTCCATAGACTTCTAATAAACAATCTTTTACTTTAAGTAAACCAGGCCCAGTTGCTGTTGTTCACAAGCGAGAACTCTGCCTGATTCTGAGGCTGGCAGGTCGTCCTTCCTTTTGGCACTTTTGGGGACAGGCCCTCTCCGAGGTCACCCCTCCTGGCCCTTGGCAAGGGTTAAATCAGTTCTGAGGCTCCTGCGAAGACTTCCTGGAGCAGTGTGGGCGGGAGACTTCCCTTCAGGGCTAATTTTAATGTTTTTCTCAGAAAAAGGATTGCAGAACTCATGGGAAGCTTCTCAGGGACATGGGCATTATTTGCCATCACCCACAGCCCTGTGCACCCCTCCTTGTGGGCGAGAAGGCAGATGATAGGGCAATGGTACATTCGAGCACATACCCCTCCTTTCTGGAAATGTTATACATTTATCAATCGTTAGCTGATTAGTAAGAAAGAAGGCACCACTGAGATATTTTCTTCGCTCTTTTATACTGAAAATAAATTGCTTCTATAACTTTGCATACATAGTTAGCCCTAAATGATTGTGCATATCAAATATAGGCAAGGTTGAATATTTTATGTACTCATATATCATCCAGTGTATAGGCTGGTGTTATACGAGGGTTGTGATGCATTTATTCTTGTGTATCCGACAATACTTAACATCTGGTGATCTCCCTATCTAACATACCCCTGCCTCCTCCTCCCTCCATTTTATCTTTCTACCCCTTCACCCTTCACATGTATCTCTACTGGATTTTTTTTTTTTACTTATTTGTTTACCTGTTTATGCTCAGTCTCTCTCAGTGGGATACATAAGGCAGTAGTTTTACTTTGCTTACTGTAGCTCTGCTTACAGTACAGGTGCACAGTAGGTGCTCAAATACATTTTTTAAAAAATAATTTTTTATTAATTACAATTGATATACAATATTATACTAGTTTCAGGTGTACAACAGAGTGTTTAGACATTTATACAACTTATGAAGTGATCACCCTGATAAGTCTAGTATCCATTTGACACCATACATCGTTATTACAATATTATTGACTATATTTCCTGTGCTGTACTTTACATCCCCATGACTACTGTGTAACAACCAATTTATACTTCTTAATCCCTTCATCTTTTTCATTCATCCCTGCAACCCCTCTCCCATCTCACAACCATCAAAATGTTCTCTGTATTTATGAGATTGTGTTTTGTTTGTTCATTTATTTTGTTTTTTAAATTCCTCATATAAGTGAAATCATGTGATATTTGTCCCTCTCTGTCTGACTTATTTCACTTAGCATAATACCCTCTAGGTCCATCCATGTTATTGCTGATGGCAAGATTTCATTCTTTTTTATAGTTGAGTAATATTCGATTGTATATATGTACCACTTCTTTATTCATTCATCCATTGATGGACACAGATTGCTCCCATATCTTGGCTATTGTAAATAATGCTACAATGAACATATGGATGCCTGTATTTTTTTTAATTAGTGCTTTAAATTTCTTCAAAGAAATACCCAGAAGTGGGATTACTGGGTCCTTCGTTGTTTCTTGTTATAGCCTTTGTTTGTTAAATATGGCTACCCAAGCATTTTTTTTCCATTTCCATTTTCATGAAATATCTTTTATTTTCAGTCTGTGCATTTTTAATTTCAGTCTGTGTATTTTTAATTTCATATTTTTAATTTCAGTTAGTGTATTTTTTTTTAATCTGAAGTGAGTGTCTTGTAGGCAGTATGTGTAAGGGACCTGTTTTCTTATCCATTCAACCACACTACGATTTTTTCTTTTTCTAGAATGCCCTTTATTTGGACACTCACAGGACATGTTCACAAGGATTTGTTTGAAGTTATGTGCAAAACTCATTCTCTCACTTTCCACCTCTCTGCTTTTCCTTTGTACCTATGTATCTTAAAACCTACAGTTCTCAGTTATTGTGGATATGCAGACAATGTTTTAGTGACCTACATGGAGCATCTGCTTCAAAATATGGAATAAGAGTCTATGGACAAAGTCACTAAGACATCGAAACTCACAGGGGACCAAGGCAGAGAAAGGCGACAAAATCAGTTCATGAATTTGGGACTGTGAGCTTCCAGGGGAACAAAGAACACGCTAAAAAACATTGTTTTGATTCTTCCTGTTTGAGAAAAATACAATGTGCCCTGAATTTATGTTTCTATATTTACCACTGTCTATAAGTCACTAAAGATCATTCTATGTATTTTGATTGGAGCATTTAATCCCTTTACCTTTAAAGTAATTGTTGATAAATATGTAGTCATTGCCATTTTATTATTTATTTTTTAAATCTTTCTTTATCTTTGTTTTTTTTTTTGTCTTAAAGAAGTCCCTATAACATTCCTTGTAATACTGGTTTGGTGATGATGAACTCCTTTAGCTTCTTCTTGTCTAGGAAGTTCTTTATCTGTCCTTTGATTCTAAGAGATAGCTTTGCCGGGTAGAGTAATCTTGGTTGTAGGTCCTAACTTTTCATCACTTTTAATATTTCCTGCCAATCCCTTCTGGGCTTCTGTTGAGAAATCAGCTGATAGTCTTATGTGAGCTCCCTTGTAGGTAACTAACTGCTTTTCTCTTGCTGCTTTTAAGATTCTTTCTTTGTCTTTAACTCTTGGCATTTTAAGTTAGATGTGTCTTAGTGTGGGCCTGTTTGGGTTAATCTTGTTTGGGACTCTCTGAGTTTCCTGGCCTTTATGTCTATTTCCTCTGCTAATTTAGGAAAGTTTCCATCATTATTTTTAAAATCTTTATTAAATTTATTGGGGTGACATTGGTCAGTAAAATTATATAGGTTTCAAGTGTACGATTCTATAATTCATCATCTATATATTACCTTGTGTGTTCACCACCCAGACTCAGTTCTTCTTCCATTCCATATACTTGACCCCCTTTACCCTCTTCTACCACCCCCACCTCCTCTAACTTGCTGGCAAACACTAAACTGTTGTCTGTGCCTATGATTTTTTGTTTGTTTGTTTTGTTCTTTTGTTACTTTCAGTTTTATATGGTACCTATGAGTATAAGTGAAATTTTTCTGTCTGACTTATTTCTGTCTGACTTATTTCACTTAGCATGATAATCTCAAAATCCATCCTTGTTGTTGCAAATGGCAGTATTATAACTTTTCTTATAGCTGAATAATATTCCATTGTATGTATGTACCACATCTTCTTTATCCAATAATCTATTGAAGGACACCTTATTTCCATGTATTGGCCACCATTAATAATGTGGCAATGAATATAGGAGTACAAATATCTTTATGGATAAATGTTTTCAAATTTTTGGCAGGTATTCAGATGAGGGATTGCTGGGTTGTATGATAATTCTATTCTTAATTTTTTTGAGGAACCAATTTACATTTCCAGCAGCAGTGTTTGAGGGTTCCTTTTTCTTCACAACCTCTGCAACACTTGTTATTATTTGTCTTGATGGTAGCCATTCTAACAGGTATGTGGTGGTATCTCATTGTAGTTTGGAATTGCATTTCCCTAATACTTAGTGATGTTGAATATTTTTTCATATATCTGTTGGCCATTTGTATGTCTTCTTGGGAGAAGTGTCTGTTTAGGTCCTCTGTACATTTTTTATTTGGATTGTTTTTTTGTTGTTGTTGAGTTGTGAAAGTTCTTTATATATTTTGGATATTAGCCCCTTATCAGAGGCATTGTTTGCAAATATCTTCTCCCATTTGGTTGGTTGCCTTTTTGTTTTATGACTTCTTTTGCTGTGCAGAAGCTTTTTAGTTTGATGTAGTCCCACTTATTTATTTTTGCTTTTACTTCCCTTGCCTCTGAGGTGAATTTCGTAAAATCCTCTCTGAACCCAAGGTCCATAAGTTTAGCACCTATTCTTTCTTCTTTGCAATTTATTGTTTTAGGTCTTATGTTTAGGTCTTTGTTCCATATTAAGTTAATTTTGGTATATGGTGACAGAGAGCAGTCTACTTTCATTCTTTTGCACGTGTCTTTCCAGTTTTCCCAGCAACATTTATTGAAGAGGCTGTCTTTTCTCCATTGTATGTTTTGGCTCCTTTGTCTAAAATTATCTGTCCATATTTATGTGGGTTTATTTCTGGGTTCTCAATTCTATTCTATTGTTCTCTGTGTCTGTTTTTCTGCCAAAACCATGCTGTTTTGATTATTGTAGCCTTGTAGTACAAACTAAAGTCAGGGAGTGTGATACCTCTAGCCTTGTTCTTTTTATCTTAGGATTGCTTTGGCTATTTGGGGTCTCTTGTAATTCCATACAAGTCTAATGATTTTTTTGTTTTACTTCCTTAAAAAAATGCCATTGGGATTTTGATGGGGATTGCGTTAAATCTGTATATTGCTTTGGGTAATATAACCATTGTAACTATAGTGATTCTTCCCATCCATGAACATGGAGTATCATTCCTAGTTATAGGACTTCTGTTCATCTGGACTTCAGGCAATTTTCAGTGACGGTTGTTCTATAGTTTAGTTCCAGTTTTGATGTGGTCATGGGAGGAGACCAGCACAGTGTTTAACTATTCTGCCATTTTAACTGGAATTCATGCTCCTCAAACACTTTTGATTAGATGTATATTTTGCACACAGCAGGGTGTATTCAATGAGTGTGTATTTGGATAATCAAAGATAAGCAGGCATATATATATATATATATATATAGATACAGTACATAAAAAAGTAGAAATAAACCCCCAAAGGATTTTGAAAAACTAGGTAAAGAGTATGACATTCATGTCTATGTGGCATGGGTTTGCGAGATTACTTCTCTGTAGTTTACTTGGCAGAACTATGTTAAGGAATCCCCAATGAATTGATCAAGATCTTTAGGCACCAAGCCTCACCTGCCATTCCTAAGACATCCGCTACTACCATCAGCGCAGCTCCATAACCATCATGGGTTAGGAAGAAAAAGGGGGAGGGGGCTTCCGAGAGGGCTTTTTCATTTGTCAACAACAGGTACTTTCAGTATAGCATCCTCCTCCTTGAGCATAAAACTCTGGGTTTAATTCTAGCTCTTTCTCGGAAAATGTTGGGGTTAAATGATGTCTGGTAAAAAAACCCATGACTGAGGGAAGAGAAAACTCCAAACAGAACTGGAAGAAGAGTGGGTAGAAATGGTCTGGTAGAATCATCTGACTTGGGAGGCAGACAGACATGGCTTTGAATCCCAAGTTGTTACTTCTATGTTTCTGTCTCTGACAAAATTTCTTATTTATTCTTTATTCTTCTGTCTCCTTTTCTGTGAATTGGGATAATAGTGCACACTAAAATGTTTGGTTGAAGATAAAAGGAGATAATCATTTAAAGCATCAGATATGTGTTAAGTTTCAAAGAATTGCAATTGTCAAGGGAGTAAAACGCAAACAGAAGAAGAAGAAAGAACAGAGAAAAAAGGAAAGATGAGGATAAAATGAAGATAAAATTTATCATAATGGGAAATGGGAAAAGGTTCCCTGTTCCCGGTAAGAGCTTGTGAGGCATAGGGTGACACTATGGCACATAAACATGCAGCTAGCTGCCTATGCTCATGTTTGCACGAGGGAAATTGGTAAGGAGGTGGGGTTCTAGTGAAACAAGATACATGTGAAAATGACAAGCGCATATGACATAATACATGAAGCTATTACTGGCTGGGTACCCCAAGGCTCCTTACATTTTCTGTTCCTGCCGGAGAGAGAAAGGAGTCTGAGTGGAAGAGGAGGGCTCAGGATTGAGTTTTAGTTTCTTGGGTAAATGACTGCACTTCTCTGTCAGTCTCCTTATTGGTAACTGAGGGGATGATTCCATCTCCTGGGGGCATGGTGGAAATGTGTGAGGATGCCTTATGTCTTTTAAAGTAGTCAGCCATAAATATCTCTACATTGCATTGAATACTTTAAATTGCTTTTCTTTTATTTCTTCTTTGTATTACAGCTAAGATATCACGCTGCTTTTATTTTGAAAATGTATATAGTCAGGTTTTATTATCCATGAATTTTATTTCAGGACAAAAAGGGGCATTGGAAAATACTGGACATGACAGGGGGGCATTGGATCTGACAGGATAAGAACTGCTGTGTTAGATGACCTGTCTCTGTTAGACCCATCCAGGTCTAACATTCCAAAATTCCAGAACATAGCCCTTTCCCCTCACTGACCCATGACTCCCTAGTTTCCACTCACCGCTCAGAGAAGGGCACTTCTTTCGGATCCTGAGAGAGGAAGTCTCCAGGCGCAAAGTTCTAGGCAAATGTCTCCAGGCTAGAGTCATGTCTCTTAGTCAGGATGCAAATCTCTATGGAAGCAGTTCAGAGGAAGGGCTCCAACTGCTCACCCACCAGCTGGACTTTGAAATTAGGACGGAAGGGGAGGAGCTCTAGAGGGAATCCTGGAATGGTTACTGCCACCACTTTAACAAACGCAGAGCTTCCAGGGCTGGCAACAGTGCCTTAAGGAAAGAGAAAGAAAAAGGGAGTAGGGTAAGGGAAGGAGGGAGAAAGGAAAGAGAAAAAAAGGCCGGCCGGCAAAGTGAAGGTCTTCTGGACGAGTTTTGTTAGTTTTGTGTTCCATCAGGGTCTAATTGGGGTGGGTTTCTCTGCAGGAGGGTGGGGACGGGTGTGGGGGAAGGGTCAGGAATTGAGAAGGAGGCATGTGAATAGAGAGAGAGAAGGGGAATATGTATGAAGTGAATGGATAAAGAAATTGGTATTGGTATTGGGGCGTCTTAGAGAAAGGGTAGAGGGATTATTGGAGAAGGGGGCACTCCAAAGGGAAGGAGAGGGCCACCAAATAGCTAGGGAAAGCTCTAGATGCTGTGCATTCCCTTAGTTGTCTGAATGAGGCAAGAAGTTGAGAGCTGAGGAGTTAGGGCACTTTATTTTTATTACATTTTAATTTCTTAAATTCCCAGTTGTCATTCCCGCCTCCCCCTCCTCTAATCTCCATAAGCAGCTATGTAGTCTGTTTAATATATATCTTTTTGTTAGTATATATTCATGTAAAATGTGTATTGTTAGGGGTGAATGCATTTTTCATTTATAAATACGTATCCTATTTTTCCCTACTCAGAGCTGTGCTTCTAAGATCCGTCCAGGTTGCTCTGAATATATCTTTTCCAGGTTTCCAACTGCTGCCAGCAGGACTCAATGTGCCTTTGCATGGCTGTGCTGAAGGGGGACAGTGACAAAGGCAATTGGAGCTGGGGGGTATAGGGCGTATGGGTCAGCACCATACAAGGTGGACAGTTAACTTTGTCACATCCTCCACCAACATCTGGGAAACAACCTTTTACCCCAAATACCCACAGGAGACAAGGGTACTAGCTAAGCCCAGAAAGTGTTCTAAGTTCGATGCAAATTGTCCCATTTTGTGTGGGCTCCCAGCTCCCAGCCCATTTTGCTGTGGGGAACAGTTATGTGACCTGACTGGGGATGACCCATGTCAGTGAGACCAGGGATGACACAGCCTCTTATGGGGCGTCCAATCTGTCGTGGCCTGAGGTGAGAAAACACTGAGTTCCTGAAGTTTGGCATGTGTTCTTCAGCTATGGGGCTATGATCAAATTTGTCCTTGTTACTGCGGGCTACCAGGTTCTGTGACTTGAGATTTTTCTGGGGCTGTAAGTTCAAAGATTGTGATAGTGTGAGGCACTCAGTGACATCAGTGGCTGCCTAGGGTGGGGACTGCAAAGCACTGCATTCTGAATAACTGCAACATGAAAAGTGGGGTCTTTTTCTTGAAAAAGAAAAATCTTTTTGTTCTGATTACCCTAACAATACATAGTTTTTATGAAAACAAACTGAAGCCTGAAAAAGCATAATCAAGAAAGTAAAATCACAATAAATCTGACCATTATATTTTAGTAAAGACTCTTTCAGAAGTCTTTTTACATGTGTATACCTGTGTGTATATACATGCCACTTTACAAACTGCTTAGTCAGTAATCCAGCTTTTCAAGCAAAAAATATAGATTTGAGTAATCTTTCCTAATTTTTTCATAATATTCCATTATATACTTTATTTAATTTTGGAAAATTCTTGGCCATTACAACTTGAAATCTTTCTTTTCTGTTTTTCCTTCTTTTATTTCAATCACACATATATTACACACCTTTTGAAATTGTTTCACTGTTCTTGAAGGTTCTGTTATGTTTTACCCTCTCTTTGTTCTCATTGCATTTTAGTTTTGGAAGTTTCTATTACCTATCTTCAAGCTCACCTATTCTTTCCTCAGCCTGTCCAGTCTACTGATGAGCTCATCAAAGGCATTCCTCATTTCTATCACAGTGTTTTTGATTTCTAGCATTTCCTTTGGACTCATTCTTAGTATTATCCATTATCCATTTAGTATCACATAATGCCTACTTTTTCCATTAGAGTGCTTAACATTATCATAGTTCTTTGAAATAGGAGGGTTCTAGTATCTGTGTCATGTCTGAGTCTGGTTCTGATGCTTGCTTTGTTTCTTCAGACTGTGTTTTTCTCGCTGTCATTTTAGAATCTTTGCAACTTTTTGATGAAAGCTGGATCCACTACACTGGTACTGTTGAGGTAAATACGCCTTTAGTGTGAGGTTTTATATTAATCGAGCTGGACGTTGGATGTGTTTAATGTTTGCTGTAGCTGCAGGTGCCAGAGGATTCAGATGTCTTTAGCCCCCTCGCTTTTGTGTCCTCTGGTGTCTTAAGGCTTCCCTAAGAACTTCTTAAATAGACTCAGCGTCTGGCAGCTTCTTCCGCCGTAATCCATTTTAGTATCCTGGAGCCGTAAACTCCGCGATGAGATCTAGGTCTTTCAGTTGGCCTGTGTCTCTGGGCTGTGACCTTCACAAGTGTTTCTCCAGTAATATAACTTAAAAAAATAAAAAAAAAGACCCTACCCTCAACTCCCTCTTTGGCTTCAGGTTTTCCAGTCTATTTCCTTGAATCCCTTATCCCTGTTGAGTATGTTGTTTTTGTTTTTCCCTCCTTTAGATGAGACAGGAAGACTAGAGGGGACTTTGGGGATAATGTCTTTCACAGAGCTTTACAGGGCCCTGGCAAAGTCATTTCCCCCAATTAATAGACCTTTTTTTTTTTTTTTTTAACAGGACGTTATTGGGGAACAGTGTGTACTTCCAGGACTTTTCCCAAGTCAAATTGTTGTTCTTTGAGTCTTAGTTGTGGAAGGCACAGCTCAGCTCCAGGTCCAGTTGCCATTGTTAGTTGCAGGGGGTGCAGCCCACCATCCCTTGCAGGAGTCGAACTGGCAACCTTGTGTTGAGAGCCCACTGGCCCATGTGGGAATCGAACCAGCAGCCATCGGGGTTAGGAGCACGGAGCTCCAACTGCCTGAACCACTGGGCTGGCCCTAGATCTTTGTTAAAGTGAAGGCTCTGTGCACATTTCCCAATAATTAGTCGTCCCCTTCCCCAGCCAGAGCTCCTCACCATGAAAACCTGGTGATATTTTATTAGGTAAGCCCCACAAAGTTTGGGGTTCTCCAGAGGCTGTGGCAACCAGGGAGTTTCTCATTCTCACACTAGTCTACGCTCGTCGTCCAGCAGTTTATCAAAATTACTGTTTAAGTGTTCTTACCAGTTAGGGCTCTGGTGGCTTCTGCTCCAGGTTAAGCGGGTCTCGGCTGTGACTCTCAGGATTTGCCTGCATCTCCAGATTTTTCTGATAGGTTCAAGAAAAGCCCATTGATTTCAGTTTGTGCAGCTTCTTCTTGTAAAAATGGGAGTGACAACTTCTAACCTCTTTGCATGTTGAAGATAAAGCTGGAAGTCCCCATATATTTCATTTAATAAGTCCTTATTGATGGACAGCTATATTTTCTCCAACAGCCTAGGACATAGACTTTTGTGCACTGTGCTAATTATGTTTTTCTTTGGATAAATTCCTTGAAGAGGGATTTCTAAGTTAAAATGTATGTATGTACATTTTAAATGCACTCCAATATGATGGCATCAAGTTATAATTCAATGAATATTGCACAAAACTGTTTTCTAAGATATTGGGTCTTTTGACCCTTTTAGAATTCCATGATATTCTACTGAATCTTTACACCGGGATGGGAGGAAACTTAGATTCCCCCCAGATCGTCATTCTCAGTCTAGGAGCCACCTGAAATATCAACCTAAGATCCTACCTTAAGTTCACAGATAACATTCCTGTTAAACAGATGTTATTTGTCAGTGAGAAGGGGCTTTCTCACTGGATCTTCTTCTTCTCTCCTCATCAAGCAGATCAGGTGTAATTTTCTCCATTTTACAGAAAAGTTGACATGAGGAGCTATCCCAGTGTATAGTGTGGTATAAATAGGAGGCGCAGTACATCAATCTCTTGCTATTTCTACTTCCCAGATAATGAATTATTTTGAAGGAACACAATATATTTCACCAGGTTATTTCACCACAGGGACTTGGACTGAACTCATCGACCTGTCTTTTCTCTGAAACTTACTTTTTGTTGTTGATGCCACATGTTTTATTTATTTATTTATTTATTTATTTATTTATTTATTTATTTATTTATTTATTTATTTATTTTTAAGGAAGGCACAACTCACATCCCTTCAATGCAGGGATTGAACCCACAACCTTGCTGCTATTAGCACTATGCTCCAACCAACTGAGCTAACCCTCTTATTTATCAGTTCTTCTGGTAAAGTCTAGCTCAAGGAATAGCTTTTCAGGACTATCTAAATACTGAAATCCACAGAATTGTCGTCTTTCCGTGAATTTGGTTGCAATGTATCTTTAAAAAAGATAATTGGCAAGTGAGGAACCGTGGAAATTCTGTTGTCATGTTCATGATTATAGAGGAGGTTTCTTTTTCTTTTTTTTAAAAACACAGGTTCGTCAATGATTTATCAGTTGAGTCCTGGGTATAACTGAACTTTGCTTTTTTGCTCCCAGCTCTGCTGCCAGTAACAGAGCAGGGTCTTGTAAGAGTTACTGAGAATAAATAACAGTTTTACCAAAGTGATCCTTTCCCTTTACTAACTCATTTAGAAGTCATGGAATTGAGGAAATGGAGAAAGTTTACGAGGATTTCAGATGAACCCTACTTTACATGAAACTGCATGTTACAGGCATTGTTTTCCACAGGGAAAGCACCATCAAGGGTGGCATGTGCAGGGTGTTCCGACCGAGCTGCAGGGATGGCAGGTGTGTTAGAAGAGAATAACTGCATGGAGATGTGGCTCAGGTACTGTAACCCTGTAATCAGTTACATGCAGGCCTGATTTTCTTAAAAAATGGTGCAAAGTCCTTTCGTTTATTTATTAGGACAAACTGTTTGGATAAGGCTTATCTGGAGTTAATAGACTTAATATTTTTCAAAAATCAGTCTGGTGAGACCTGGGGGCACATGGGTTACCCAGCCTCCCCACTGCACTATCGTCCTCAGGAGGGAGAAAGCATGACCCTAATGCTGACTGTATCCTAGCACGGTGCCTGGCACACAATGCGTAACAAATGTTGTTTCATAATGGATATGGTTGAATGACTGACAGTTAACTGGGGCAGATTTAAAAGGAGGCTCATGAATATCCAAGTCAGTCTCTTTTTGGTAGAATACATGGCAGAAATATTTTTGTGCATACACTCCTCTGTTACCAGTTGGACTTCTCCAGTTGTTCACGCACTTGCATTTCACAACCAAAGCATATTGTTTCTTCCAATTACAGCAGGATGAGATTCCTTAAAATTTGACTCCAGGATTGTTCCCATATGGGGAAAGAATTGCCCCTAAACTTGGGCCCTCATATACAACAAATTATCTGACTAGGATCTTTAATTATATCTTGTTCCTATAATAATTATTGCTATAAAATTGGCTGATTTAAATTGCAAATTGCAAAGACATTTAGATTGCCAAAAAAAAAAAAAATGAAGGAAAGGTACACCAGATGAGAGAAATGTAACTGATTTATCATCTAAAGGAAAAATTTGTAAATAGAATGAGAAAACAAAATCTAACTACAGTAGTCCCCCTTCATTGAAAGAGTGATATGTTTATTACAAGATCCCCAGTGGATACCTGAAACCACAGATCGTATTGAGACTTACGTATATTCTATGTTTATTTTTTCCAATACATACACACCTATGATAAAGTTTAATTTATAAATTATCACAGTAAGAGATTAATGACAATAACTAATAATAAAATGGAACAGTTGTAACAATTATAGAAGTTATGTGAATGTGGTCTCTCTCCCTCTCTCATAACCAATCTGATAACCTACACTGTTACTAAATGACTAACAAATAGGTAGTGTATACTGCATGGGTACGGTGGACAAAGGGATAATTCATGTCTTAGGCAGGACGGAGAGGGATTGCGTGAGATTTCATCATGCTACTCAGAATGGTGTACAATTTAAAACGTGAATTGTTTATTTCTGGAATTTTACGTTTAATATTTTCAGACTGCTGTTTACTGCATGTAACTAAAACTGTAGAAAGTGGAACCATGGGTAAAGGAGGACTATTGTATATGCTGTGTGTAGAAGACACACTTAAAACATAATGACATAGAGCAGTTGAAAGTAAGGGAATGGAAAGAGACTCATTAGAGAATTACCATTAGAATGAAAGCTAGTGTAGTAATGTTAATATAAGAAAATAGATCTTGAGACAAAAAGTATCATTAAGGATAAAGGGGATCATATTTAAAACGAAAGGGATAATTCATTAGGAAGACTGAACACTTAAATTTATATACACCTAATAACAGAGCCTCAAAATATATAAAACAAACATTGATAGAATTATGAAGAGAAAGAGGAATTTCCATAACCCTAGAAAAAGATTTCAATTTCCTTACAAATCACCTCAGAAAATTATATCTCAAGTAGCAAAAAAGATGAATCTCATAAATGCAAAAATCTTAAATAAAATTTTAGCAAATTGAATGCAGTAAAGTTTGCAAAAAATATATTGTAATAAAAAAGAATTCATCCCTAGAATTTGAGGGTAATGTAACAAAGTATTTTCTCTAAATTAATTCTGTGTAATAATTTACATATTAACTGAATAACAGAGAAAAGCCACATCATCATATCAATAGATGTAGAAAAAAATTTTGAGGACATTTAATACCAATTCAAGATAAAAAGTTACTAGCAAACTAGGAATAGAAAGGAATTTCCTTAACATTACTAAGGGTATCTGCAAAAACCTCCAGGAAACATTATATTTAATGGTGAACATTTAGAAGCATTCTCTTTAAAGTCAGGAACAAGAAAGAATGTAATGACTACTACTCTGCTTCTGTTCATCATTGTACTGGAAATTCAACCCCAAGAAATAGATCAAGAAAAAGAAGTAAGAAGAATAGGGACCAGAAAACAAGAACCAAAGTTGCTACATTTTAATCATATAATTGTAAAAATGGAAAATCTAAGAAAATCTACAAATTATAAGAATAATGGAGGTTTCAGGATATAGGATCAATATTAAAAAATCAATAGTATCTACATACAAGCAACAATCACTTAGAATAAGATAATTTTTAGAAAGGTACCATAGCAACACAAATTATATGGTGCCTAGGAATGAATCTAATAAAACACATGAATGGCATAAAGCTTTATGAAAGACTAAAGTAAATAAAGTGATATATCATGTTCACGATTAGAAAGACATGATATTATAAAGATGTAGCTTCTCCCAGAAGTACACATAAATTCAATTAACAGTGATTTAATTCCCAGTACATATTTTTAGGAAAGTTGGTAGGCTTATCTCAAAATTCATATGATGAATTTCCTAGCCAAGAATGACTAGAATAATTTTGAAGAAGGTATTGAGGTACGAGAATTAATTTACCAGACAGCAGGACTGCATAGAATTAGGGTACCATCAGGGCAGTGATAGATAAACAGACCACTGAACTGGAATAGAAGCCCAGACATTGGATTCAGGCATATGCAGAAACTTGGAAGATGACAAAGATGGCATAAAAGATAAGCAGGAAAAGGATGAGTTCTTCAGATACCGAATTGATTCCTTAGGACAATGAAAATTCAAATAGCAACAATATATCATTTTATGATCAGCAAATTCTCAAAAAACTAAAATATCTGACAGGTAACGATTAAGGAGGGAATGGAAACTCCTACAGGAGGACAATTGCTTTGGGGAACAATTTATCAGTAGTGAGGAAATTTTGAGATATGTGTTCTATACGATCAGACAATTCCGTCTCTCAATGTATATCCTCGAGAAAGCTTTGCCAATACTCAAAAAGTGAGACTTGCACAAGAATGTTCATTGCAGAGTCATTTATAATAGTGGAAATGGAGAGTTGATCTATGCAGGGGTTAACAAATAATTTGCATATATGGGTACAACTGCACATAGCAGATAAAACCAATACGTTAGAGTTTTTGAATCTCAAAACTCCAATGCTGAATGAAAAGAAATCAAGGTGCATAATAATAAATGCTGTTATCTATGTAAAATTCATAAACACCCAGAATAATTATATATGTTGTTTATGGATACATATATATGAGGTAAATGTATTTTTTAAATGCCAGGAAAGATATATCATGGCTACATGATTATGGTTACCACTGGAGAGAAAGATAGAAAATTTGGTTATTGAGGGATGTAAAATACTGCATCTATGATATTTCATTTATCTAAAAATAAAGGTATGGAATAGATGGTAAACTGTATAGTATAATGTTAATATTTGTGAAATTTGGGTGTTGGTAAAGGGAGCTTTGTTATAGTATTCTCTGTAATTTTCAAGTGTGTATGAAATATCTTATGCAAGAAATAAAAAATCGTAAATGAAAGATTAAGTCACAGCTTTAGATTTAAGTGAAGACGGAAGGTAATTCTAGGTAGCAAGATGTGAACAAAATAAAGTGTGAATCCTTGGTAGTGAGTTATATGGCTTAAGCTTCATTTGGGAAACTTAATTGTGTATCAGATTTGGAAAGTCTCTTTTTGATTGTTCTTAGTTGTTCCCAGAAGGCCCAGGGAAGTTCTGTGTGCTTCTAATCATGTTTGCGTTTTTAAGGCTTGGGTCTGGCAAATAAATAAAGACTAGGGGAAAGAAGAGATGTAGAATTTAGTTGGCCTGCAAGCAAGATGTCAGTTTTGATTTAGAATGAGTAGGAAAATAAAATTGGAGAGTGTGTTGAAAGACAAGCACAAAAAATGTGTGCCTGAAAAAAAATGCCTCAGAGGAGTGCTCTAAAACAAATATTTTAGTATATGTCAGTGCATTTTATTTCCAGAGAAACTTAGAATGTTGCTCTTTCCTTCTTTTAAACAATACACCCTAATAAGTTTGTTGAAGCAAAGAAAAAATTTCTCCAAGTTACATTTTTTTCAAGGAATACATGTTTCATATTGTCATGCGGGGTCTCTGGTCCCTCTCCCCACAGAAGAATGCAAGATATGGTGAGGCCAAAAAGGAACACCCACGGAGCCATAGGTAGGGGAGTCACACCACTATATTCTTGCTGGCCGCTGGGTTGGAGACACAGGAAGCAGGAGCCACACTGTCTGCAACCTGCCCGTCCACTTGTCTGCAGTCCGCAACCCGCACTCCGCCGTGCTAACTGCAATTCACGCTTGCCAGCCACCATCTTCTTGTTAGCCCCCATTTCCCGCTAGCGTAGCCACAGCAGTTATATTAGTGGCCAATGGCTCACTGGTTACAGCTGACGGCCAACTAGCCACAGCTGATGGCCATCCAGTCACAGTTGATGGCCATTTACTACCTGAGCCAGCAGCTTTCCACGTGAGGCCGAGAGCCTGGAAACTGCACTCCTGGCTCTGTCCCCACACATATGTACATTCAAAGAACCATTGCTCAGGAAGTAATTTATTCATTCAATTTAAACGAAGCATTGCTACCATTGCAAAAGCAGTTGTTTGAAAAAGAATTGAAAAATGCATAGTGAGGTTACATGGTTCAGTAACAACATCTGTATTGATCATGTGAAGTAAAACTATCAGCAAATGCCATTTAAGCTCACCTTGTCATTTTTAATAATGTATGGAACGAACGTGTGTCACCCCTAAAAATGTACCTGTGACATTTACAAACTCTTTCAAACACATTTATCAATACAGTAATAGAAATTCCTGAGCTTCCTTTTCGTATACCAGTGTTCACCAACAGACACTTATGTGGTGTTTTACTTGCTTTATGTCCCTAGCCCTGTCTTAAAAAAATATTTTATCACATTCATAAAAATATCTATGCTTCCAGTCAGTTTGCAAGCGCACGTTTTAATGTGACCCTGATCATAACAAGACAAAAATACTTAAGAGGGCATTAACATGGGCAGCTGGAGTTGAGGGGTGGGTTTGGTGGGGGAGGTTGTAGAGAGAATTCCCATAGCATATATTTTGCAATATCCACCAGAGGCTCAGTTTCATCTGCATCGTTTGGAGAGTACTCCCAGAGGTAAATGCGCAAGAATCTGCTTCTGTGGTGGGTTAGGTCCCTAGTGCCAGACTTTTCAATAGCCCCATTTCCTATACTCTCCTCCAGTCTCATCCTCCTCCTCCTCGGCCCCACGATGTCAAGGTTTTTACTAAATGGAAGTTCTATCTCCCAACCCCTAAAAAAATAGGGGAGATTTATATTGTGTAAAGCTTGGCTAGTAAGTCATAGAAGTGGATGGGGTTAAAGTTTCAAATGCGATCCTGGCGCGATGTGGCAGTATATAATTTCTGTTTTCTTTCAGAAAAGCACATGCAATGATTTTGGAAAACTAGCTGCATATTTGTACTTCTCTAGCTCCTCATAAATTATATGAATGTAGTGTCTGGTAACTGACACTCCCAATTTTAGAGCTTAAAAGTAAAAGTGTGCCCAAGTGTTAAAGGCAGATGGCACTAATGTCAGCCCGGGACACTCAGTGTTTCTTGGACAGAAGCCAAGTTTTAGAGAGTGACCTGTAAGAAATTTCTCATTGTCTGTAAAACATGGCATTAGAGAATTAGGAAGCAGAGACTTTGTAAAGCAAAACCCCATACCATTTCATAATTGTGTAATACAAGCATGAACAGTAGGGGAAAATTTCTAGCTCTAGATCAATTAAAAGTAAAAGGTTATCATTTTACACATAATCTGATGGATTTTGTCAAAAATGATGTTGTCCGTAACATGGATGATTTATACTGTTCAAAATAATCCCTTTATTATTTTTTAATGGTTTGGTCTTTCCTTTATTTCACAATATTTAAATGAGCTTTTCTGATTTGATCCCCCTGTTCACGGTTCCATCTCATTTTTGTTTTAGCAGCTTTTCATGTAAAAGGGATGAGTAAAGAAGGGAAATTATGTTTGCAATCATATGGAAGGGTGAAGATAAAGGAGGAAACTAATTTTGGTCCAACTTACATAAACAATTTCCAGATTATAGATCCTTTTGCAGCAAGAATTCTTCAAGAAAGTTGCTTCAGCAACACACGTTATTCTACTTATTTCCATGTCAAAAAAAAAAAAAATAGAGGAAGGGTAGGCAAGGAAAATAAACATTTATTGAGCCAGGCACTGAGCTGGGAATTTTCAACATGAATCGAAACATAATGACCGTGTTATACCAGGATGTCTAAGATTTTGTTTGGCAAGCATTGTTTTGGGTGTGCAGTAAAAATGAAAATATTAGGAGAATAGCAGTTAGCATACTCTTCCATACTACTGACAAAGACTTAACTGTCCATATTGTCCCCTCAAAATGAAAGGAGTCAAATGAATAAATCCCTGGAAAACAGAAAGGATGAGGTGCAATAATCAAAGATTTACAGAATCAAAAAAGCAAGAAAAATCAGATGACTATAGTCTTAAGGCTAAAAAGAAAAAAAATCAGCATCACAATAAGTACATGTAGAAATGACTTTTAAAAATCAAAACAAGATCATTTCTGACACATGATTAATTTTTCACATGCCATAATATTTTAAATGGCTAAAATCAAACAAGGAAAAGATTTATTTCTAGGGAGGTTTAGGGAAAACAAATTATGAGAGATAATATCATCATGACTTTCAGCATCCACCTTGAGGTGCTTTACAGATAGGAAAAAATCTGCACTCTGGTTTTGATGGTTTTTCATTGCTGACTATGTACTCTTTCTGATCCTTATTCCTCATCATTTTTATTAAATGTAAAAATGGTCATTGAGACAACCTAGCATAAACCTGCAAAGAGGTGAATTAGAAGGTGTACTCTCATGTAAAAAACAAAACAAAACAAAACAAAAAACATCCAACAACGTAGTGTAACAGTCACTTTGAATTTCCTGCTTACTGTTCAAGAATTTGCTTGTCCTTTCCTAGTGAAGAGAAAAAGCAGAGGTAGTGGTAGCTTTGAAAATACGTAACCTTATGCTATTACATAGTCTTGACTTCAATATGGCTTTACAAAAGACACAGATCACCCAGCAGGTTAGTTCTAGATTGCTTTGGTTTCCACATGAAACTCTTACATTTTTAAAAATGAATGATCAAACACAAAAGCAAGCCTCAGAATGCAAATAACACTCAAAAAGTATCAAAGGTTACATGAAGCAAAGCTGAAGGATTGACTTTTAAACACTTGTTGGTTGTACTTTACATACATGACAGACCAGATCAGCTGTACAACGGCACATTACATACTTCTAGACAAAGATTAAGAAGAATTAGTACATTCACATGTTTCCTTTATATGATTACATATTTTCTTTAGTTTTGTTTTACAGATACAGACACAATCATATTGAAACTACATATGGATAGATGTAAGTCATTAAATAATTATTTCATGTCTTACAATGAAATGTGATGAGTTTCACAATATGAGGATTATATAGTTCGGTGAGTCATATATAGTTTTTGAACCACATAAAGTGATATAATATAAAATATAATAGTTACTTTAAAGTCAGGAATATCACACGGCAAATACAACAAATATGTCACTGAAAAAAATTGTGAAAGCATGAAATGTGACATCTTTCATTCTAAACAACAAGCAGCTTTGAAGAAAGGACATTAGGGCAAAAAGGGGAGGTAGTTACTTTGAAAAACTCAAAATCATTTAATCAGAAATTTTACAGAACAAATTATTTCTCAGAGGTATCTCTGCCATGTAGTTTTTCAATTTCAGATACCATAACAAAAAGGTTTTTTTTCCCTAGGACTTGTGACGTTTGCACGGAAAAACTCAGACTGTATTTCGAACTTTATCCAGGTGAAGCATAATTTGACCACAAATTATTAAAGATGATTTTTGGCATTACTACTTCAGTAACCGAAGTTTGGAGAGTAAATTGGTTTTTTTTTCCTTTTTAATCAGAAGGAGGTAAAAATTGACTAATACACTAAGACTACCTAAGATCCTCTCCATTCATTGACCACAACAACATAAATGGGATATGGTTTTCTACTTGACACGTCCCAATTCTTCCTGACTTGAAATCAAAGCATAAATCAAAGGAATCAATGTGGACAAAACAGTGGTGTTTTGAGTTTACAGGTAAGAGAAGTACGTAACTCACAGTACCACATGCCCACCACTGTCCAATAAAATATAGGTTTAGCAGGCTACTCCCCACATTTTGTGGAATCTTGAGATGCCCAAACCTCTGGAAATGTCCTATTTTCCATCTTTTTCCTTTCATTGAAATAGATACCATGAGGGTCTCAGATCAAAACTCACCTTCCTGAAAAGCACAAGTCTGGGGCGAGAGCTCTTCTTTGATTTGCAGATGGTATATATGCTAATCATGGAACACATCCAGGCCATAATTATAAATAGAACTTCTGGTTAGATCATGTGCTCTCAAGCAATTATTTGGAATTTTAAGTTTCTGTTTAAGACCTGCAAGACCGAGTCATCAACGTTGCTTGTATTTATTAATAGCCTTTGAATGTATTAATGAATAAATTGAACTGGAATCACGAAACATGGAAATCTCTGAATGAGGTGACTTGTGACCCTCAAACTGGGCCTTGATATCTGTGTGGCCATTTTAACATTTGATTGAATCTTTTGCAGGGCCATCATCATTGTTTAAGAATAATTTAGTTTCTTGCATGTCCTATGATTGCCATAGCACGCGATTAACTCTTAGGAAAAATACATGCCCTAGAGTGAGAGAATTAACAGCCTGTAAGCATGGACAGCTGTTATAATAAGAAGAAAAGGAGGAGCAAGGATGTTGAATCACTCTGACTTGCAGGAACGGATCTCTGTTTTTCTCTCCAGCACTGTTACAACCACCCGCTGCACTGCTTCAGCTTAAGGGCACATCAGCAATGCTTTTCAGAGTGCGCTCGGGCCTTTGACCAGAACCCCTGGATTTTGCTTAGTTCATGAGAAATCAAAGGTGGTTAGAGATGTAAGAGGTCTTAGAAGGAGTTCAGGCCAACCCACTTATTTCACAGGTGAGGAAACTGGTGACTAAAGTTTAAAGGACTTGCGTAGTCACATAGCCCGGTTAGCAGCAGCAATACAACCTCGACCTGGAAATTGAGTGCTCAGCCCGCTGCCCTCGCAATGATACTATTGTGCTAGAGCTGAAAAGGCAGAAAAAGACATTTGTTCACTGAAGTACACAAGACTTTTATCAATGGCAAAGCTATGTTAGCGACACTGGGGATGTAATCCAGAGTCATTTACATTTTTTCGTATGAGTACAAAGTTCTGTGTGTGCATTGTCTTTTTCAGGACCAGCCATGCAATTCAAAGCCATTCAAAAGTGCATCGGTATGATTTTACGTTGAGAGATGGGGTGGCAAGCTGAGCTCAAAATCCTAGCTAGAGTCAATTTCTTTTCAGACAAAGTAAGTTACACTATTCACATCGGCTCTGTGGTAATTCAATGAAACACTGAATTTAAAAATCTGCTGCACAGTTGCTGGTTGGACCTTAGACCATTTCATCATTCTCTCCTGGCTTCTCCATTCATTCACACGCAAAAAAGTAAAATTTACTTTCCAATCAACACACTTGTCTTGTAAAAAGGAAATTTTTTTTTTATATGAAAGTAAAGAAAGGCACTTTGTAAAATGTGTACAAATCTGTTTCTTTCTTGTCTATTCTAAGGACACAGGAAAGTTATCAAACACAGGGCCAAGTCTTTCTGCATGCGATGGGTAGCAGTGGATTTTGAGAAAGAGCCAGATTGCCCCCCAGCCTCGGGTTGCTCGTGAACTTACACGGTTCTCTGATTCAGTTGGGTCACTACAGGAGAAGGAGTCAAATTCCTTGATCTTGTACACATGCTGAGGGATTGACCCACTTTGGACCAAACCGGTGAAAGCAAGTTTTTAGTACATACCTGCCTATCCTATCAGGATGGGCCTTAGGCACTTAGAAGAATGAAGAATGTGTCAAAGGTCAGTGACACCGCTTATAGTGACTTGTGTTCATATTGAGGTGCCTGCTACCCATTTGTAAAAACTGAGCAGAGAACATTTTGCGGTTTAGGTCATAAGCTTCCATAAATCAACTATTGGCTATCTCATTTCTATCTGCTTTGCAATTTGAATATTTAGGTGTTTGTTTACAAAAATATGAGTTTTTGTAATTCAGAGCATAAGGTTCTTTAAACCAACTGTGCAATGTTGTTTCATCATACAGGAGAGAAAAAAAACTAGAATCAGCAGCTAGATATAAGAAAAGAGATTTGGGGCTGTCGGATTCAGGAAGGAGTAAGCATGGCTTGATTCAGCAAAAGATCATCTTTCTAAAAATTAGAACCACTTTCAATATGTCTTAAAAAAACAACAACCTTATGCTTCTTCTCTCTACATACATATTTGCATATAATCTTGGACTATGATTCTGTATCTACATAATTTATAAAATGCATGTGCAATATGTTAGGGCCACCTGGAACTGATGATTTCAAAGTGAAATGCAGTAAGCACATTACTGAAGAGTACTTGTATTTTTATGATGAAGAGCAGTTATTTATCAGCTTCATTAAGATACAGGGCGTTGGTTAGATTATCTTGGCTGGAAAATACTCAGTGAGTCATGGAATTAAAAAGTTGGATTTTAAAAAGACATTAGAGATTATTTGGCCCAAATTTTCCTTTAGAGGAAATTTAGGCCAAGAGAAGAGGGATTGATATAAGGCGACATAGTTAGGACTAGAACCTGGGGCTCTTGAACCCCTAAAATGCATCCTTCCATTTGACTGGCTGTCTCCTTGATACAAAATATTCTAGACCCTGAAAAAAACTTAATTCAAATATAGAGTCTTTATTAACCATAGAATTATAGTCTTGGCTTTACTTAAGGAGTGGCTAATTGGTGTTTTTTAGGAATTTACTTCAAGTTGAGTCTTTAGCCATAACTTTTTTTTCATATATGCCAAATTAGACGTCAAAAACAGATTATTCTTAAATTTTCAAACTATCAGAGTGATAGACATCTTGGCGAAGAATGGACTCTTTTGGAAAAACATCAGTCTGTATTGGCTTTGAAGGGCACAATCTTTGCTCAGTGCTGTTCAAGCTGCACTATGTCTCCAACCCTCTTGGAAGTTGTGTGTACTTTTGCAGGTCATTATCTACCATTATGTGGCTCTTGCACCAATAATAGATTTTAAAAAGTATGCCTTCTTCTTACATACAATGTTGTTCAGTGCAAGTCAAACAGACTCGACCCATTCTTTCCAAGAGAGGAGTTTCCATGCACAAAACTAACCTTCAGTGAGAGTGACCATTGAGGTCACTCAAACTTCATTGTGCACATGTATCATCTGCTTTTAGTAAAATAAAGATTCTGATTCTGTAAGTCTGGTGCATGGGGTCTGAGATTCTGCATTTCCAAGCAGGGCCCAGGTGGCGCCATTATAACTGGTCCTCAGACCAGACTTTGAGTAACAGGAATCTAGGGAATTGAATGAACTTGGACAACTTTCCCAAATATTTCCCTTACTCTTAAGATGTTTATATATTGGGAGAATAGAGCCTCAGATCTATTACTTTTGCAATCCTGGAAGTCCTGGCAATGTGTTCACTTTCAAACCTCAGGCTACCTCTGAGTCTAATTGCTGTCAACATGGGCTTATTGGGGTGGAATATTTAACTCACAGAGGTAAACTCAAATTCTCTATGTCCAGCTAGTGCGTGGATGTGGAAGATGGATTTGCCATCAGGTCAAATGAAAAATAATGGCAGTTCCAGGAGTCATGGATGCTGTCTTTAAAGTAGAGATGCAGGCTTTTGATGGCTCCTGGGAGCCTGCCCTTGGAACTGACTTGGAGATTCTTACCGTGTTTCCCAAAAAATAAGACCTAGCTGGACAATCAGCTCTAATGCATCTTTTGGAGCAGAAATTAATATAAGACCCAGACTTATTTTACTATAAGACCGGGTCTTATATTAACTTTTGCTCCAAAAGACGCATTAGAGCTGATTGTCCGGCCAGGTCTTATTTTCGGGGAAACACAGTTCTACTATCGCCTGCCCTTTGTAGCTGTTCCCACCACTCCACAGATCCTAGGTTTCTTAGAAATTTTATTTGGACACTTTGACATGAGTGTTGTCTCTGCCTCTGCCAAGATTTTGCAAGTGGATCTACTCCAGAGAGACATAACTCCTGGCTTTGCTTAAAATTTCTTTGTTGCCCAAGATTGCTCAGAAAAACAAGGCAAAACAAAAACCCTCTTGCTAAAACAGTATGTTAGACGTCACCCCTCTCCTTCTTCATAGTGGCTTCATGAATATTCACACAGAGTAGAATGTTCATGGGGACTCCAAAGTAGCCCTAAATTGCAGGAGAAGTAATTTCTGGTCTGCAGAGACCTCTAAAACTCTAGGTTGGTGGTGGTTGTTTAACGTATCCCAGAGGCAAAAGAATCAGATAAACTATACCACACTGTGGTGGAAATTGAATATTGTCCTCCACTTCATATTCCTCAGTGGGGTTTGGGTTAGTATGGCATTTGACTCCACAAACAGGGATTGCATACAGCTACTATGTACTGTAAATACTCATTATAGCCTCATAGCAGAAAATACTGTACCCACTGAATACGTAAACAGCTGTACTGGGAACATAGAAAATAGTCTTTTATTTTATCTAAGTGATAGAAAAATAGTCTTCAAAATACATTGTTAAATGTATGGGTTTGTATTAAAGTAGAATTTGTATGTACAGTAAGGCAGTATCTCCATTAACATGCTGCTGTGATGATCTTTTAAATTAAGGTTAGTCTTCTGGGATTTTGTTTTCACTAAGGGAAGTCCAGGGTAGAAAATAAATTATCTATCATTTTGAAGTGAAGCAGGAGAACATTTTAGAAGGATTTACCCCACGAAACTCATTTGCCTCTTGTGTAAGAAAATTCCACTTTCCAAAACCATATCCTCTAGAGGCTTTAGAATGAAATAGGGTTTTTTTTTTTGTTTTTTTTTTTGGGTGGGTGGGTGGGTGGTGGTGGGGAAATCCATGTTTAACAAATCCAAACTATTTTAAGAAAAAAAATGGAGGCATCATTTTTACTTGCATATCAGCAGTATATCACTGAGGTGATAGGAACTGATGTAAACAATTTCTCAAGTGTTCTGGAATGCATTCTTTTTAAAAATGTAGTTGGTAAATCCTCATAAAATGGAAGGGAAGTGCAAAGGTTAAGCAATTGGTTTTCATGGCATTTGTCTCGTATCCATCACTTTCCTGTGGTGAACTATTTTAACTATTTCATTTCCTTCTGTCACATACCAAACCATGAAAGCCTTTTTTCAGAAGATATACCTATTGGCTCTGTCCCTCAGGAGACTAAGCACAGGGCTTTTATTTCACGGAACACATAACTATATAACTAACAACCAAAAGTGAATCTGCAAATCACAGGTAGGAAACAAAATGATTTGTTCTGTCATCAGCTGTTGGAGAAAGAGGCAACGGGTTGAAAATGGAGCATGAATAGGAGTGAAGTGTGAGTTTTAGTAGTGTCATTCTAACCGCGTTTTTGCACATTCTCTAGTAGAGTACGTTTCATGTACTCTTAGTGTTACCCAAAAAAGCCAAAATCACCTTTTAGCCTATCATTCCATGAAACAAGCTATCCCTGAAAGGAGTGCTTAAAACACGCGGGATCCAGGTAGTCCAACCCACCCATCTGGAGTTTGCAGTTGCTTGTTGTCGCAGTGAAAGAGGCCAGGTCTTTCTCAGCTTGATTCTGTTGAAGGGATGATGGAGCCCCTGTGGCTGGTTCTTCAAACAAAGCCAGGTTTGGAGGGCAGGGACCCTGCACTAACACCAGGATGTGGTTATCCATCACCCTGGACACTTTAGCGTACTCCTTACTGCTTTCCAGAGTGCTGGGCTTCTCTGTCTGGTTGCTGTTCTCCTTCTGTTTGGGGAGCAATGATAGAGCTCCATCTTTGTTGATCTTGTGAATCTCCACATAATCCAAGAGTTTGGCAGAAATAAAGGGGGTTTCCTCCTGGGGCAGCAGCCATGCGGTGTCTGGGTCAGTCTGGGAATGAGAGCTTTCAACCTCCCTCTGCTCGCCTGCCTTTTCCTCCCCTCCAGTCTCAGTGGTTTTCGAGGATTTTAAAGCGTGTGTGTCTGTGTTGTCCACCAAAGTGCCTAATGCATCTGCTGTGCCCATGGCCAGCTTACACACATCACTAATGTTGTGGTAAGAAGATTTGGGGTTGTGCTGACTGGAGGGCTGTGGTAAAAGCCATGTTGATTTGGAGCCACTGGCATGGAAATAAGGCATTTTGCCTTCCAAGCCTGTGCTCTGGGGCTCCCAGGTATGGGTACCATTTGTTTCAGGACTCTCTGGCTTCTCAATGCCTTCAGAAGTGTGGAACGGGAAGGGATTTGCCCAGGGTTCCTCGCACTTTTCAGACAAAAGGGATGGGCTGTCACAGCTGCCCTGGCCAGAGTCACTGTCGAGATCCAGGTGTGTGCGCTTCCCCCCTTGACTCGGGTATTTTTTTGAATGGGCTGGCATCAGTTGCCGGTCCTCACTGTCAATGACTTCTAAAAACTCCACTAGCAGATCCTCACAGTCAGAAGAAGGAGGGAAGTCCTGGCATCCTAGGGCACTCAGTAGTTCTTCAGACTTGCCCTTCTATCAAATGGAGAGACGGCTGTTAGCTTCATAACATTTCTAATCAGCATCACACCCTAGCCTGTGTTCATGACCCTGAGCAGGTGGGATGTGGTAACAGCCTAGCAGAATTTCCCAACTTTAGACACTTGTATATCCAGCCATCTTTAATCACTTCCTAGACTATGACTCATCTAATGGTTTTCTTAAGTCAATTCATGATGTTAACTTAGTTTCTCTCCAAGCAATAATATGACGACTTTAATGGGCAAGTAGTAGCTGCACAGATAATAAACATAAAATCATTAAATAAGAAAAGTTGGTGAAATATCTAAAATCACAGTGCTTATACGCACTTTCACCACTTTGGGATTCACTGGCTCTGAGATTTGGACGCTGGTCGCTTACTTTCTAGAGTCTGGAAATAGTAAGTTGCTTCTCGTCTTTTCTTTCTCCTCTTCCTACTTCTCCCTTCTTCTCCCTCCCTTCTCTTCTTATCCTGCTTTTACCTTTTCTTCTACTCCATTTCCTCACCCTCTTCTTTCTCCTTTTCCTTTCGCCTTCTCTTCCTGCTAACACATATTCTCTCCTTCTCCTGCTATTCCTCTCCCTTCTCCTTCTCATCTCGATTCTTCTTCTCTATCCTTCCTCCTGCCTTCTCTTTCTTTCCACTCTTTTTCCTGATCCTCTGACTTAGGTCAGGTACTGGTGCCTAAACCTTGGCTTTATCACTTATTTAAAGGGTATTGGCTTGGGACAAGCTGCTCAATGATCCTCAGTTTCTCCATTTGTAAAATGAGAAGAACAGTACCATATAAGGGTTCTTTTGAGAGTTAGAGTTAATGTAATTGAGGAAAAAACCATTTTTTTGACACACAAAAAAGTTTATCATTAAGTTTCTGTGGCTACAATGTCAAATAGATAGTAGTTAATTTAGTTAGCTGAGATGTTCACTCTGGTTCTATAAAGGTCAGTGCTACAGACTGGATAGTGGGGTGAGAACACTGTACTAGGAGCTCAAATTCTGGGGTGCTAGTCCCTGTTCTGATATTTGCAAAGTGAATGCAGTCAAGCCAAATTCTCTGGGACCCACTTCTCATGTTCTGTGCTCTTAGCCTTACAGTGGCTGGGTAAAGTGATATAATACAAAGGTAATTGCTTTTATATATATCAGTATTAAGGTCAAATTGAAACTATATATTTCAACCGGCAGAAAAATTTAAAATGTCCTAACCCCTCTTTTCATTCAAAACACTTAAATTTAATTTCCACTTCAATCAGACTAAATGGGCCCTGGCAAACACCAGCCCCATGACCCTGATCCAGGCTCAACAGAATGCTCAAACAGAGCAAAACTTACAACAGGATATTCTGTTACGACGGCCTTATGTGAAGAACGTTCAAGCAAACGCTTTTACCAAAGTATGATAGAGGGAGTCATAGTAGGTCCCTCTTTTGGATTAAACAAAATAGTTACCCTCTTTCTAAATTGATTATTTGTACAAAATGTCTACTTATGTGCTTATGGATAGACTTGGTAAATCCAGCTATGTGTTTTCATGTGTCCTTGGCTTTCTTTCTTTTCCCTCTGACGTTTAGTGTCTGATAATAAACACACATCTTTCTGTAAACACACATGCTAAGAAGGAGGTAAGGATGACTGAGCCGGCCAGGCTGAACTGATGGAGACTGTGTGTGCATATGTGAAGGTAAGTATTACAACACAGTGAGTCATAATACCTTCTCCACCTTACCTCCAGCAGATGAGTATCAAATCCTTTAATTTTGGGCCCAGGAACTGGTGGAAGGATGCAGGTCACCATGCTATAAAATAATTTGTGAGATAGGATAAATGGCTCATCTTCTCATTTAGTAATTTCCGAAAGATTAGTGTTATCTCTAAATAGCTGCTGCCTGGCCTCTATAGGAGTTCTGGGGCTACAAGAAACTGACAATCAGTGGTGAAGACAACTAATAATTTTAGAGGTCAACATCAAAATTAGCTCTGGCTAACTGAGGAGGCAATTTTGAAACTAGTGAATTCTCTGAACTATTTACTTCTCTTGATTTTAGCTGCTCTTCACAGATTTTTACTATTTCCCAACTGTCAGCTGCAGATTGATGCAAAGAGCACCAGCTTCAAATGAATGCATTTTGCAACTTTTGCTAGCATTGATAGAAGATTTTTTAATGGGTGTATGCACTGCTCTAATGGCTAAATGAGGTGCTTATCTTCCATCATCTCTGTATTGTTTCTTTCTTCTTTTTTTTTTTTAACCATCATCCCTGACAACCATGATTGGGAGGAAGGTTGATAGACGATGAAGTACCTGTAGCCTTTCAAAGCCACTACCCAGACCATAATCAAACCGATGACAGCAGAAAGAACAGCTACAAAGATCCACACAGTAGTATCTTTCATGGTAAAATCTAAAAAGCAAACAGCCAGAAAGCTTTGATCACATACAGTACCATTAAATACAAACGGACTAACAAAAACTAATGAATAAAACTTTGAACATAAATATTCCCACCACCCACACTTCTTTTTATTTGAACAGCAATCTAAACTAGCATTAACGATGGGTTTAATTTTTCCAGTATTCCTAAATTTTAATATGTTGTATATATTTACACTTTTCAAAATCCTTTTACATGTTATTTTATTTGATACTTAGAGGAAATTCAAGGTCACATGGTCCATTGCAGTAATAAAAATATAAGCTAACATTTATTAAGTTCTTACTAAAGGCCATCAGTGGTGTTGAGGTCTTTACATACATCGCCTTGTATGTGAAGATGAGACTTAGAGGGTGATTTACCTGTTGGCATGTAACTATAAAGTTGCAGTTTTGGATTTGAATCCAGATGTTTGCCTCTAGATTCTGTGCTTTTACTTAGGTAGGGCCAGGGCTTGATAAGATGCATGTAAGTCTTATAACCCACAATTCCATGCTCTTTCCAGTATGCCAAGACAGTGCAAGCCTTGATATTCAGGCCAGGCAGGTTGTCACAGCACTAGGCTTCACCATGTGGTTCTGGGCAAGACTTCTAACTTCACTGAACTTGTTTCCTCACTTTTAATTCCTAATGGTAATTATATTGTCTCTGAATACCTGAGGGTTGGGAGGACCACACAAGGTAAGGACTTTGTAAACCGGAAAAGTACTTTAGAAATGCAAGATGAATCATTCTCTTGTAGAATACAAGCCATCATTTTTTCACAACAACTCTACTACACACCTGACACTGTGCATAGCTATTATAATACCATTGACTATATTCTCTATGCTGTACTTTATATCCTGTGACTACACACACACACACACACACACACACACACACACACACACACACACACAAACACACACATACATTTAAGTTATAGTGACATTCCATATTATTTTTTATTAGTTTCAGGTGTACAGCATAGTGGTTAGGCATTTATATAATTTATGAAATGATCCCCCCAATAAATCTAGTACCCATTTGGCACTATACATAATTTTTACAATATTGACTATATTCCCCAGACTGCATTTCACATCCCTGTGACGATTCTGTAACTACCAATTTATACTTAAATTTATACTTACATCAGTAGTTACAGAATCGCTTCACCTTTCTTACCCATGCCAACCCCCTCCTATCTAGCAACCATCAGTTTGTTCTCTGTATCTATGAGTGTATTTTTGTTTTGTTTATTCATTTATTCTGTTCTTTAGATTTCACATATAAGTGAGATAGGATGGTGTTTGTCTTTCTCAGTCTGACTTATTTCACCTACCTAATATCCTCTAGGTTCATCCATGTTGTTGCAAATGGTAAAATTTCATTCTTTTTCATGGCAGAGTAATATTCCATTATCTATATACCACATTTCTTTATCCAATGATCTATTGATGAGCATTTCGGTTGCTGCCATATCTTAGAAACCACCATTTAATGACAGTTAGGATTGAGTGCCTCTTACATACTGTGCTTTGACATGTAATCAATATCAGAGCCCTAAAATCAGTTCAGTTCATGCCTTTGAAATGGGATATCACCTTACCAATTCTGGGAGAACTAGATGATGACCTTGATTAAATGATAGGGATGGGGCAGATGGGGAGGGCAGAATGACCATCAAACCCTTTGAGACACACCAAGCCCAGGTCTGCAGCTTAATTTTAGAAACTGGTCCTCACTAATAGTGACCCAGAGAGCACTGCTGCACTTCCAAATGTCTTAGTGCTGGATAGAGAGATGATAAACCCACCTCTACTCATTCTTCTGACTGAGGCTCAATATAGTTTCTCTGTTAGTAGTTCAAACATGCAAATTTATTAAATTCATTCTGTTTTAAAAGTATTTAAGAACATAAGCCAAAGGTAGCCAAGACACTCACCATTAGGTATCTGGATGGAGCTCTCTGGGCCCCACTTACTCCAGAATCCATGGTCTGGCTTGCAGCGAACCTGGACAACGTATTTATGTCCTGGATATAAGCTGAGAATCTTAAACTGAGTTTGCTGTCCAGCGAAATGAGTCTAGGAGGAACAAGGAAAACAGAAGTCACTCTGATCTGTGTTCTGAAGAAAGAGACTTTTCCCTTAGATAATAAACTATTGGAGGAGTGAGACCAGACAATCAGACTTAGTAGATACCAGCTCTCACCATTCCACCCGCTCAGCCCATCCCTTTCTCTCTTAAACAATGCTCACACAAAAATTAACAAGTTTCCTATCTCTCCATTTGGAACTCTATTTCAGAAAGACAAATATTCTGCTCTCTAATTCTTACCTTCTAAATTCTACTTTATGGAAGGTAACCAGTTAATAAAATTGGGAAATTATTATTTTGTAAACCCTAATGAAATAATTGATTCAAGGATTATTGTTTGCTATAAAGCATAGATGGAAGAGAACTGGCACTCATGTATGTTGACACAATAGTGCACAAATTAAACGTGACTTTACAATCAAGGGACCAGATTGGGAGCTCCCTACTCTAGGGGTCAATTTTAGCATAATTTATGGTAAGTCAATCAGATGGTTTATGTCTCCTGATATGACGCAATATGAAGCATATAATATCACCTTTAAACTATTCTTGCCCCAAATTGTTCAACCTCAATCTAATCAAGTCTTTAGATCTAAAGTCTGGTTACAGGAAATATGGAGGCAGAGAAATAAGCTAAAAGACCTCACAAAGAACTAACCAGACAAATGCAAAAGGTAGGACCTTCTATGGAAAAAGTGGCCCAGTCTTCTGATCGCGATGAGAATAAAGGGATATTGTAACAACTAGTCACAATGTGTGGTCTTAGAGTGGATTCTGTTTTAGAAAAAGTAGCTGTTAAAGGCATATATTTTTTAAAGCAATTGGGGAATTAAAATATGGACTGTCTATTTAAATGATATTAAAATATTTTAATTAATTTTCTATGTATGATCCTATTATTTAGGCTATGTTGGGAAATGTTTCCTTTTTAAAAGAGACATATACTAAAGTATTTAAAAGTGGAATATTATAATACTTATAATTTACCATACTGTTTCTTTACATTGAAGTATTTAAAAGTGAGTAAAAATGCTACTGGCAGTTGATGGGTTACACTGAGATTATTTTTCCTCCCCCGTAGTGCTATTTAAGTAGTCTCATAGGTGTCTAGATCTAAGATATACTAAAGCATCGGAAACCTGATGGAAGAGGCTGTTCAGTGAAGGAAGGGAGAGATGCGAAGATGCAGGGGAGAAGGCCTGCATCTCCCCATCAATTCTAATGCAGGGGAGAAGGCCTTTCCACATCTGGGGGGGTCACATCAGCGTCAGAAGGGTAACATGACGGCCTAATAATTAGGAAAAGTGACATGTTCTCAGTTTCCAGGGCTTCCTCTTTGCCAAAGGATATGGTTTCTTCCAAAAGCTTCTGGTTAACTCACCTCCCACTCAGCTGCTTTCTCAGGCTTTAATCGAATTTCATACTGGAGTATGAGCCAACCAGTTCTTAAGTCAACCAGGGTGGGTGGAAACCATTTTATCCACAGATACAGTTTTTGGTCTTCTGGCTTTTTTAATTCCAAAGTCAGATTCACGGGAGGGTTTGGTTCAACTGTAGATAGAAAGAGAATCCATATTTAGTAAAAGAGGTAGTTGAGCACAGAACAATGTGACTTACCATTTCACTCCACCAGGGTTATGAGACACCTTGTATTTGGTATTAGGTGTTGATCGATCAGCAGGGTTGGGATAAGGTCGAAGCAAGGGAGATATGTAGGGTGCAAAATTTAAGGAGGCACTAATGGCCAAAAAGCACATGCAAGATCCTCAATGTCATTAGTCATTCAGGAAATGCAAATCAAACTTATAATAAGATACCATTTCACACCCATTAGGGCGGTTGGAATTCAAAAACTGAAAAATAACAAGGGAGAATGTTGGAGAAATGGAGACCTTCATTCATTGCTGGTGAGAATGTAAAATGGTACAGATGCTATGGAAAACAGTCTGGAAGTTACTCAAAAAGTTAAGCATAAAAGTACCATGTCACCCATCAATTTCATGCCTTAGCCAACGTACCCAAAAGAAGTGACAGCAGGTGTTCAAACAACTCGTACATGAATGTTTGTAGTAGTACCATTCACAATAGGCAATAAGTGTAAACAACACAAATATCCATCAATTGATGACTGGATAAACAATATCCATATAAGGGAACATTATTCAGCCACAAAGAGGAAGTAAGTACATACTGATACATGCTACGACGTGGATGAATCTTAAGAACATTATGCTAAGGGAAAGAAGCCAGACACAAAAGGCCATACACTATATAATACCATATATGTGAAATGTCCAGAATAGGCAAATTTATAAAGAAAAAAGCAGCTTAGTGGACGCTCTGGGGCTGCAGTAAGGGAAAAAATCTGGAGTGACTACCTAATGGGGATGGCGTGTCCATTTGGAGTGATGACAGTGTTCTGTAACTAGATGGGGGTAGTGATGGCATAACGTTGTGAATGAACTGGTACCACTGAATTACGTACTTTACAATGGTGGATTTTATGTTGTGTGTATTGTACCACAATAAAAATACTTAAGGAGGCACTAACTCTTAGCTTCCGTCAGCGTGAGATGCCCAGGGCGCTGGCTTGACGAAGCCTCATCTCAGTCTTGGTTGTCACTAATACTTTCTCTGTTCACCTATTACCTCCTCAAATCAGTCTCCACACCAGGTGGCATAGGGAGAGCGTCGCTATCGTGTACTTGGCATCACAACTTACAATTACCTATAAAATGAACTTGAGAAAAATTTGCCACTAATCTTCCTGCTTATATGTTACTAAGGAAGTACCAAGGAAAGATTATTGTACATGTACTTATTAAACAAACATCGGTTCTTTACTGTAAGTTTGAAGTTAAACACAATACTGAGAAATGCCTCTGATCACAAAAATATTGTACAAAAGTGCATGGAACATGTTCAGGATGAATCCTTTAAGCAGTTTCTCAACCTCAGCATTGTTTGTGTTTTGGACCAGGTAATTCTTTGTTGTGGGGGGCTGTCCTGAGCACTGTGGGACGCTTAGCAGCATCTCTGGCCTCTACCGTTAGATGCCAGTAATACCTCCCCATCACCCCTCCCTGGGCTGCGATAATCAAAACTGTCTCTTGCCATTGTCAAATACCCTGTGGGAGGCAAAATGGCCCCTGTTGAGAATCATGGCTTTCAGGTGTCTTTAACATAGATATTAGTCAAGACAACAACAAAGGCTGTTTCTGAGACATTATTGCCAATGTTGTGTTTTCGTACTATAGGTTATCACTGGATGAGTGAGGCCGATGGGAAATGTACTGCAGTTACCACTGATATTTAAATGCACTTCCATGGTCTGTCACTAACACTGTATGTGTCAGGGTTATATGAGCACTTCTTTTATTTGTTTGAAAAATATAGTACAACACATTCTTTCACCAAATAATTTGTCTTCCAGAGTCAACGCGAGTTTGATGCACTCATTGATTTCACCTTTTACTACTCTACTTTAGTGATCCCGTTTTTGGGGGGATAACATTCATTTTAGCAGTTGCTCATTTTAGAACTTTTCTTGCTTTCACTGTTTTGCTCTCTAATACTAAATATTTTCATGTTTGAGGGCAAGACATTTCAAGAAAGAGCCCACGAAGAAGAAATTATTTGACATTTAGCATCTTAAAGACTTCAGATCGCAAGTAAATTTATATGACTGGAATTTATTTTATTCCTACTTGTCCATGGGGTTACCTTTTTGATTTTCTTAAATTAAAGTTCAAATTCAGTTTTCACCCCTACACTCATTGCAGTGATTTGCTGGGGGGAGAAAATATTCAGATGTGAACTAGTGGTGTTGGAAGCTTTTTAAGGGTCAGCCACTGATAACATGACAATGGGATGATATGCAAGTGAGTTTCTGTGAGTCTTAGCCTCATTTTCCTTGTTGGGTGGTATTAGGTAAATCGGGAAGACTGGGGTGAACTTGAATCTAATTAGCTGCTTTCTAGATTATTATCAAAGATGAGGGCTGAGCCCAGTCCTGGGCAAGGCATCTCTTGTCCTAATATGCCCTTGGTCATCCCTGCTGAAACGTACAGGCCACCGCAGTGATGCTTACTTGTCCTGCAGCTCAATGTTGATCATGCAAAGCCAGACACAACTCTTAGGCTGACTGTGTTTTACTTTGCTAATGAGATCTCCCAACATTGTACTTATGATCTTGGCCTGCAGCCTGCTGTCCATGGAGCACTCTTTACTCTCCAAATTCTCTATTTTTAAAAGAATAGCTACAGTTGCTAAGAATATGTAACGTTGAGAATAGAATTTGGGGCAATGCAGCTAGAGCTAGTCCTGTGGGTGTAGCAGCAGATGAACTCCTTCTAAGAGCTGCTACTCCATGGAGCAGTTCTGTCCTCCAGGGGGAGAGCGAAAAGAAATCTCAGCTGTCAAGGGAGAAGGGGGCATTCGTTGCAGGAGGAGGGATGGATTGGTAAGGGAAGCATGACCAGAACCTGCCTGCTGGGTGCAAGAGGATGGGAAGAATGGTCAAGGGAAAGCATAGAAGCACAAGGACCCTAAATGCCAGTCTTCCTGCCATAAATGACTCAATAAATATTAGTTTAAAATACTCAGTTGACAAGGATATTGTGAATTTTCCTCCTTCTTCTTTTTGGTCATCCATCAATAAGCCAAGAAGACTCAAACTGAGTTTGCCTATTGGTAGAGCCATAATGCAGTAACAAATTCCTCACCCATCGCTCTTCCCCTTACCTATGTAAGTCACGTCCACGTAACGTGGATCTGAGGCACTGCTTCCCATCTGGTTCGTGGCATTTATTACAATGATGTATACTGTCCAAATGGAGGTGTGCTTCTTATTAAAGTAACAGGAGTTGGGGCCACCGGTTTTGTAGTCTGGACACTCATAGATGTCCGTTTCTCTGCAATGAGTAATAAATATATTAGGAGTGAGTAAGAAAGTAGTAAAAAGAGTCTAATTTTTTCTTAATAGGTAGATCAATACCATTGGATTCTGGGGATCAGAGCTACAGAGTAGCTTCCCAAGCTTCTGTCCTTGTCCGTATTAGCTGGGAGTGAAACAGAAGAGAATGATGGGGAAAGGGATGGAAATGTCACTTCAGAGCTTTACTGACTCTGCTTCTCATCAACCCTTCCTTTGTATAGCTTTTTTGTGGGCTTTGTGATATATACCCCCTGTCAATAAACACTTGAACTTTCAATAGCCAAGGCAGCACTGTACCCAAGGTACTGTCATTGGGTCATGTCAGGAAACAGGGACTTTTCCCCACACATAAGCACCAAGGGCCCATGCATGAAGCAGCCTTTATTGCACATATATGTTGAAGTACATTTCATTTTAAAAAAAGGTTAAAGAGAATAAAAACTGATGTCAGCATATTTCAGATTGCACTAAGTCAGCAACAGAGCCATGTGACTGTGAAAGGTGATATTTCAGGCCCAAGTGGCTCATTAGTCTGCTCATATTAGACTTGGGGGCTTCAACACAAGACCCACTGCACCGGTGTGGAGGCGTATTCCATTTGGGTTGTCAGTTTGAGCTCCTGAAATCTGTTTACTTGACACCCCTCTGGGTCCCAGAAGGCTGACAGCTTTGTGTACAACAAAGTACAGGCTTTGGGAAGTGGGCCAACTATTGCTACCAGTAAAAATTCTCTTCATTGGGGAAGGATATAGCTTTCTCTGGATTTCCCGGAAGGTCTCATTGACGTGTAACAAAATCCTCACTCAGAGATGACCTCTTTTAGTTTGCATTGCAACCTTAGCTCCAAATATGCCCTCTGGGAGATCACAGATCTTGGATCAGCAATTTCCTAAGGAAAAATCCTCACCTTCCTTTCCTTATAGGGCTCTTTATTTTCTTGCACATGAAACAAGTTTGATAAGTTACTGTACCATAATTGTCAAGGATTACGTAACAATGTTTTTATGGTGCAAAAGTAACAATTACTGAAAAAATATAAATAGCACGAGGTTTATAGATAAGCATGTAAAATTAACTAGCACTTAGTAAACACTCATATGTGTCCTTGGGCTGCAACCCAAGTTTGGAACAAGCAATTGGAAACACTGCTGCAGTGGTCCCCCCTTATTCATGGGGGATATGTTCTAAGACCCAAAGCAGTTGCCTGAAATCACAGATAGCACTGAACCCTACATCTACTCTGTCTTTTCCTATACATACACACCTATGACAAAGTTTAATTTATAAATTAGGCACAGGAAGAGATTAACAGCAATAATAATAATAAAATAGAATAGTTACAACAGTGTACAATCATAAAAGTTATGTGAATGTGAGCTCTTTCTCTCCAAATATCTCTTTGTACCGCACTCACCCTTCTTGTAATGCTGTGAGATGATACAATGCCTATGTGATGAGAGGAAGTGAGGTGAATGACGCAGGTATTGTGACAGAGTATCAGGCTACAATAAGGGCAACTTGAACACAAGTACTTTGGTACCGAGACAGAGGGTCTGATAGCCAGCTACTAAGTGACTAATGGGCAGGTGGCGCATACAGAGAGAACCAAGGGGTGACTCATGTGCCGGGTGGGATGAAGCAGGCTAGTGTGAAATGTTATCATGTTTCTCAGAATGGCACGGCATTTAAAACTTATGAATTATTTGTTTCTGGAATTTTCCTTTTAATATTTTCGGACTGTGGCTGATTGCAGGTAAGTGAAATCATGGAAAGCGAAACTGCGGCTAATGGGGAACACTTTATTGTATTGCTGTGGTGATGAATGAGCTTATGCACACTGGGAGAGTTCCTCGAGGATGTTAACCGGAGAATGTGGACATGGATGTTTGAGTCCCTTCCCCCAGAAGTATGAGCCTTATTAGTGTCAATCCAGGGAAGTCTGGTCATTCTAACTCACAGCCAGTGTTGCTTTGGCCTGGAGAGTGAGAACACTCATGTGGGGTTTGACAGGAGAGAAGTGAAGTTTTTACCCTTCCTTGTGGTAAGTCAGTGTGTAATTGGTAGGAAGTCCTCCATCTGTCCCAGGCTTCCACCAGCAGGTGAAGGTTTCCTTTTCGGGAGAGCGGCATTTAAAAATCTCAGGTTTTCCAGGAGGTGACTGTCCTAGAAAAAGCCAGAAGACACTGGAGTCAATATTAAGGTCCATTCAACCATGAGATCATTCTGCTGGTGACAGAAGCAGACTGATGGGACCATGACAGTGATGAGGTCTTGGGGGGAGTCGGCCTAGAGGTGGGGTGCTCAGAAATGCTAAAGTATTAGCATCTAGCAACCCTCCTCTGTGGGCTGCCCTGATGTCGGCAGGATGGAGAGAAGAAGAAAGGGGGGGAGAGAGAGAGAGAGAGCCTTGTGTGTATATGCACTGTGAGACGGAGATACCAGCAACCTAGGATCAAGTGACTAACTGTAAAATTTCAAAAAAGAGTGAACATCAGAGTAAGATGGCTACACATGGACAAGAGTGTGTGGCCCCTCTGTAATCCCACGAAGTCTATAAAGCGGATACCCACCCACAGCATAAGGGTGACGGTGAAATGAATTCTTCCCCTTTGCTGACAGAATACTCTGGCACTTCTGCACTCCGCTCACTAATCTATATCTTTCTGCCGTTCCCACACCATTAACTCAGTCTCTGATCTTTTGGTCTTTCATTGTACCACTGATGCTCCTCCTCCAGCTGCTTCCGTTCCCTCTCCCCCATCCTCTCCTTTCCTTTCTTTTCTTCTTCATGTTTCCTTAATTCCATTCAACTTTGACCTATGACCCAGTTTCACACTATAACTCCCCTTTGTCCCCACCTCCATTTCTGAATCTTGGTTTTGAATCCCCTTTTCTCTCACATGTCTCCCTCTCTCCTTGGGTCTTTATGTGGTGAGGGGCAAAGGACTTCCTTGTAATTCTATGTCCCTTTTTGGCGGTAGGAGGCATGGTAAGAAGTGGGGGAATGGGTAGCTGCTCTCCTGGTTACCAGTTGCTATTATTATCTAAGAGCCGCATCCAGTTCCAGCTGGAAGGTAGAGGCCTAGAAAAGGTTATGTGGGAGATATGACGTCAAGGGAATGGAATGTTTTAGTTGCCTAATCCCCAAAGCTCTTGGTGAGCTGGCCCCTCTGCTCTTCCTTATCTGTCAGGTCCAAAGAAGGAACACGAGACCCTGAGAGTCAGCGGGGTTGCTGCGGGCCCGGCAGCCACGCCCAGGCACACAGCCCCAGTCAGGCCTTTGGGCTGAGATGGGTTCCCAAGCACTTAATTCAGGGAGTGAGGAGCAGAGCGCGCGGTCACGAGCTGGTCTCAGCAACTCTGGGGGTTCTCTTTCTTTTCTCCCGCCCTTGTCCTCCCGCCTGTCGTGCTGGGTCCTGGGCCAGAACTTCTAGCCAAGCAGCAGATCAGATAGAGCAAGTCTGGAGGAGAGCATGTATGGGAAGAGGGGGCACTAGGCGAAACTGGTCGGAGAGAAGAATGTAGTGGACTGGTATGATCGCGCACAGGCGGGGGGCCGAGGACGCCAGGCTGAGAGTTGGCGCTGGGGTTGAGCTACAATCCAGTTCCCAGCCCCACAAAAAGCAGTCCCTGCCAGCCAGCCTGGAACTCGCTCTGCCAATATTTGTAACAACACTGCTTGTCCTCTAGGGAAAATTTCCTCAGGATAATTTCACAGGTGGAAGCAAGGGATTTGTTTATGTTTTTGTTTTTGTCATGGTTGGGAGGAGTCTGTGAAGTAGCAAAAAAGTTTATTGAAAAAAAACCCAAGCCCTATGGCTCAATAATGAGCATATTCGGAAACTAGTTAAGGCAGTTGTTGATTGTTTGAGTACTTAAAGTTCCCCAGAGGATTCTACTGAGCTCTGCTTTCCTTTTTCTCTTTCTCTGAAAGCTTATCTCCTTCCCGTTTCACTGGTTATTAGTAGCACTTTTAGGAAACTCAATAGAGGACAATAAACTTGTGAAATTACAATTAGTCATATGTTCTTTTCCCCCACTTTAGAGAAGACAGTTAACATTAATGGGCTGTCTCACTATCCCTATAGAGTGCACACAAACATAGGGAGAGCTTCCCAGGTGCCATACACACAGCTACACACATATACCCACATACAGCCCACATCAGAAACACACACCCACACAGAAATATACACAGCTGCATACTTAGAGATGTACACACTGGTACCCGCTCAGAAATATGCACATACAGGGAGGTACACACACAGATGGGAACTCACACAGGTACACACAGAGAAACGTTTGCAATCCGGCACATATGGAGAAGTTGATACACACACAGGTATATCCAAAAGTACACACACCCAGAAAAATTGGAAGGGTAGACACACAGAAATGTACATATAAGCACACAGTCTAACGTAGCTGTGAGCTTCACTTCTCCCATTAGCACAGGTAATACAGTTGGCTGTACCCGTTCCCCACCGTGTAACAGCAATCCCTTTTATCTCTTAACAGTTTTTCAAAGATTTTTCACATACATTATTTCATTTGAGGTGGAGGAAACATCACTGTCCTTACTACGAAAATGTGGAAATCCATAGAAATTAGGTAATTGGCTCAAGGTTACTAGCCAGTAACTCAGAACCTAGACTGAAACTCTGCTTTTGTCGTTTGTAGAACTGTTTCATTGCACTCCGAGAATGAGGTGGACGTCAGGACCCAGTGACAAGCTTTTGCATTAATTGCATAATTAATTTGCATTCATTTTTGCATTCGTTTTAATGCCAAATATATTGCAAATAACCGAATAGCAGCAAATGACATGGGCATTTTCATTTCTCATAACTGCGTTGGAAGAGGACCGTGATATACTCTCCACCCTCTCAGTAAACACCCCAGGATTTGAATTAAAGAGAGCAGGACTGTCTCTTACTTACCATTCAGAAGACTGGTGTTGAGAAAAAGTAGCAAAATGACAACAAATGTGGATGCCACATTTTCCTTCATGTTGGCTTCTTTCTCTTTCTATAGGCGATCAGAGGTTCACTGGAAGAGAAGGCACCAGACAACTTTTTTGAAATGACAGTCCAGTCAGGCACATGCACCACTTTATTCTGGGTGTTTGCAACTGATTCTTGCTCCTTGCTTAATGTGAATGACAAAACAGGAGGAAAGGAATGTAGGAAAATGTAACATGTTTGGATGGCTTGGCTCAGAAGCATAGATGCACACATGCTGGGAAAAATTCCACCACCAGAGGTCATCAGATGACAACGTTCAAGGGAGCTGTGTGGCAGGCGGCTCCTTTGCACACAACCCAAAGAAAAACTGTTCTCTTTCCAGCCACAGTCACCTAACAATATATCACCCATTTTATGTGACATAGATTGTGTGCCTTACCAGAGAACTATTCCGGGAGGGCTTTGATCCACCAGCCAAAAGTAAACCAGGCTGAAAACTCAGTATACTCAGGATGACTCCAACCTGGCCTCAGGAGCCCCTAAGATAGGGGGGCTTCCCCTGGAGGTTCAGGCTGAGAAGTTTCTAGAAATCTCTTGGGCTATAAGCATGGCCGTGAACTATATAGTGAACTAGTGAACCTCCATGTGGTTTATTTCTCCCCTTTGGAAAAGCCCCACAAACAAGAAATGACAAGCCCCAGTAATAATTCAAATCCCTTAGGTTCAGTGTTAAGTAAATTTTGAACCTGCAGGCGCTGAGAGTTTTGAGCAACTTATTATTAATATTGTATTTTTTTTTTACCCTTGGAACAACTTTCAAAGCCTCTAAATGTCCTTCTAAGAAAAAAGGATTTTTAAATATATTTGAAAAGCGTTCACTCATTTGTCTTGCTAGACTCCAAATGACTCAGAAAACAATAGATTTAATGAACGAAGTATAAATTCTTGGAAACACATGGAGTACATTTTCCTTTAAATTTTAGTTTTTCTTCTTTTTAATCAAGGGAAGAACATCCAGGGTCAAGATTGCTCATCCTGGGACATTTGAAATAACTGAGTGTTATTTGATGAGCCCCGAAAAGGCCAGCTTTCGCCCATTCCTCTTGGTCAGAGTTCCCCATCTGCCAGTTGGACAACATCTAGTGGGCTTCTTGAAGGCTTTGGTCACCTGCTCCTAACGCTCTGAGACATACTCAGAACTAGAAGTCTTAGTGACAGTAGAGATATGAGGCACCTAAGTACCACCAAGTTGGGCTCCTGTGAGGTAGCCAGGGTGCTGTTCTTTGGGTAACTTCTAGGTAACTTTAGGTAACTTCCAGGATTCCTTCCAAATGTCCTCCCAGGTTGTACATTCTAAACCACGTGCTCCGTGTAACCCCTCAGGATCATCTCATTTAAATCAAGTTGTTAAAGGCTCATAATGGGTTTAAAATCATGCCTACCACCTATGGAGCACTGCGGGCTGGCCACAGTGCTAAGTATCCGAATCATTTAAATTTCTTTTCTTTTTTTTTAAATTAAAGTTTATTGGGGTGACAATGTAAGTAAAGTTACATAGATTTCAGGTGTACAATTCTGTAATACATCATCTATATATCACATTATGTGTTCACCACCCAGAGGCAATTCTCCTTCCATCACCATATATTTGACCCCGTTTACCCTCATCTCCCACCCCCCTTACCCTCTGGTAACCACTAAACTATCGTCTGTCTATGAGTCTTTGTTTCTTCATTTGTTTGTTATTTAAATTTCATTTAGCCCCCACAACAGCCCCACGAGTAGCACAGGTTCTTATCATCCCCTTTTAACACACAAGGAAACTGAAGCGCAGAGCAGTTTAGCAAATTGTCAGTCACAGGTCATCGGGAGAGAGAAATATGGCAAATCTGAGCACATACGAAGAATCATCCCAATTTGTGGACAGTCTGTGATCCATGGTGCAATTATCCCTCCTTTTATGGGGGGAGACAGTGGAGACAACAGAGATCTGACCCAAGGTGAGCAGCATGCCCCGTCTTGGGCAGGCATGGAGTCAGGAGAGTCAGAGCTCAGAGAGGTCACCTCAGCTACACACCCTACTTTTACCTCAGCACCTTGAACACTCTGCTCCCATTAACCCACCTTCATTAGGTCCGTATAGCCCTGGAAGAGTTCTTTGCCCTGGAGATCTGGTGATCTCAGCCTGGTTTGGGGATGGAAACTCCACCCTCTGGCTGAAGAATTTCTATAATATCCTTTTATTGAGATTTCTCTGCTCTTTTGGGCACGGCATCAAAATGCTTGCGATCAACAAGCTATAAATCACACCTTTTGAGCGAGGTCAGATGCTCTCCAGACATCTCTGCTGAATCAGGGCTCCATGTGTTTTGCAAAGGGAATGCCTGGATGGGGAGCAGGGTGGGGACAGGCAAGAGCAGATATTGTCATCATCACTTATACTTTATGGTGTGCTGGTCCAGGCTCAAAGACACTCTCCTACATAAAATTTTCCTATAACAATGTTTTCAGGAAGTATTTTATTGATCAAAACAAAACCGTTTCTCCTGGGATTTCCTAAGATACCATGTGAACTTTCTGATGCCAGGGAATTAGACATACTCATAGTGCTGTCATTACTGTGTTTCCATAATGATTTCCCAATTCATCCCACATCTTACTACCCAGCAGGACAAACACAGGTAAGTAAACCTTCAGAGAGAAAGATAATCACAGTTGTTCACTCCTAAGGGAGCTGTATTGAATGTTAACCCTGATTACACACTGTGCTTTTTCCCAGCATTAAGCACACCTCCCACGGTCACTGACCACTGTAAATGGTTGACAACACTAAGACTAAGCAGAGGATACATTGGTTTTTGTTTCTCTGAGTCCACTCCCCCATTTCAAGAAGGATCTCGATCAAGTTTATTCACCCCACTTGGGGCTGGAACACACAAACAGGGTCCATAGCCTATTTTTAATGATGGTTTTTAGCGATGGTTATAGCAAATGGCTCCAAATATTTTGAGTCCAATTAGAAAAAAGGCCCATAACTCTGTCCACCCAAGGACAATTATCTTGGCTTCACTCCGCACTAGCTCTCTGGATGTGACTGTGGTGATGGAAAGGCAAGATATGGAATGAAAGAGGAGGTCTGTATCAAGTGAGCAGCCCCTACCTCGTCCATGACCTTGCTTCTGAATCTTCAAAGACTCTCCCATCTTTATGCTCCTCCCATTGTCTTTCCTGCCATGCCGTCCTCCTCTGGTATGAGCCCACAAAACCCCTTCTGCCTCATTTTGCTCTGCATCAATGCTGAGTTTGTTCCATCCCTCTCTTTCGAAAAGCTTTCTTTTAATGCCTTCTTCCATTAAGCCAAGTCTCTTCACACAAGTCAACAGTTGAGAAAGAAGTCTGGCAATTTTTTTTGCTCTGGCAACTTGCTGTTCTGAGAAACAAGAAGCACTGTCCCTGGATGGAAAATCAGGGCCGAGTCCCATAGCCTGTACTGATCACACTGTCCATGGGAGAAAGGGCGTGCCATAGGGGAGAAGGCAGTGTGGCGTCCTTAGAGGTAAAAATAAGATATCTGAGATTCCACTCTCTACACATCTGCATATTCAAGATGCACCCAGCACTTGAGCCAATCTTAAATGCCAGTGATCTCAGCTCTGCCATTCTGGTATCAGGTGAGATCTCCAAAATAAGTATAGTCTGTCCCTTGTGCTGCCACATTTGCCATTGTTCTACTTAACTATCCCAATGTTCTACTCAAACTTTTGAGTCATATCACTGACTCTAGAAATGGCACTGGTATGCTAGGCAGGAATTCTGAGAACCTACCTGTCTCTTATAAGCCTGATTCAATCCAAGATCTGGATTTCTTTAAAGACTGTCACACATAAGACATGCACAAATCATAAATATTCTGCTCAACGAATTATCACAAGGTGGATATGCTCATGTTACAATGAGGTCAAGAAACAGACCACTAATAGTACTGGTGTCTCTTCACAATCTCTACCCCACCCCTCCCCAGTAGGAACCACTCTTCTGACTTCTAACACAACAGATTGGTTTTGCCTACATTGGGACTTTATATAAATAGAATCATACAATGTGTATTTTTTTCGAGTGTGTGTCTCTGGCTTCTTTCATGCCACATTGTGGTATGATTCATCCTTGTTACATGTAGTTTTACAAAATTCATTTTCACTTCCTTTCATTCATCTTACATCTTTCATTCATTCATATTACTTTGAATGAAAGACCATCATTTATTTATTCATTCTACTCTTGATGGACATTTGCCAGTTTTTGGCAAACTTTGGATTTTGCTAAGGCTCAGATGGTAGGGAAGTCCTGCATCCCCATAGACACTTTGTGTTCTTCTGCAACTTCAGTTCCCTACCATAAATGGTCAGGACACTGCCTGCCATATCTCCCGATTATTAATCCAAATTAAATTTCAAATGCTTCTCTTGTCCTAAAAATGCAAAAAGTCTCCTTTCTTGTAACAAAATTTAAATACATCCACTTATTGTTTCAAATGTTAGGAACTGTGTGAGGTGCTTCCTTGGGGGTCTGCTGGGTTGGGGTCCTTTGCCCACTAGGTCTCCTTACTTGCTGCTCCACTTGGGTTAGATGGCTTATGGCTAGAATAATGGAGAAAACCCCACATGGACCCTGTGGTTTCCAGGAGTCTAACTTGTCTTTCCAATATGGAATGCCAACATTTAGTTTGGAAAACAGAGGACATAATATGCTCAGGGTGGAAGAACAGCAGGAGGGATTAGCAATTTTATACCAGGCTCAAGGGGAAGGCCTTTATACAAGCTCTGCACAAAGTCAGTCATCAATGACTGCTTGTAGAATGAATAAGTGAATCCATGAAGCCCTAAAGATGGAAAAACAGAACAAGACTCTAAGATACGGGATGAAACTCTGCATATAGGAGAATACATCCTATGATGGCATTATCAACCCTAGACTTGGAGCCAGCTTAGTATTTCTTTTGCAGGAGAATTGAAGAGGTTTTAGGAGAGTATGACAGCCGATCTTTGATGCAGACATTGAAAATTGGGGATGTAGTGCTAAGAAAACCCTGACCCGAGGGTGCGGAGATAAAAGTTCTAGCTCTTCATGTGATGTGTGCAAACATGTGCCCCCAGTAATGAGATGTTTCTCTGTTCATAGCCAGAGCACATACTTACACATTTGTCTGTGAACTTTAATAGCACGACCCTTGCTCATGTGATCATCATTACTATTATTTTTTAATCACTGCAATTTTCAAGTTTACATTTTATTGCTTCTCAATAATAAAGTTTCCATCTTGTTCCCTGTTTTGGTAGATCCTTTGGTGGGAAACATCTGGAACTTTCCACAGGGCAATCACTTCTATATAAAATGACCATCACTTTAGAGGCCAACATTACAGTCAGAACATCGTGGCTGTATGAAAGCTATTAGAAATAGTATAGAGGCTGATATCAAACGCCTGCCTCAGATGCCAGATACCTTTTCTACCTCCTCTGCCATGAGCCCCAGAGATTCCCCTGAGGGAAGAACTTTTGGAAGACTCTGCTCTGTGAGGAAGCATCCTAGAGGAGGGATGATACCGTGCATGATGATGGCTGCATGCTGTAAAAGGAGGGATGGTACCATGCAAGATGATGGCTGCATGCTGTAAAAGACTGCATGCTGTAAAAGGCAGACGATTAGCAGAGGTAGCATTTGTCCAGATTGGAGCTGACTCATAAGGGGACTTCAATAGAATGATCTCCTGGCTGCCAGTCTAGTCGGTAAATTGTCACCCTGTGATTCTTGTGCCTTTATACTGGCGTCACTTTAATAAAATAGGATGCTGAGTGCTTCCCCATGACTAAAGGTATCACTTCCAAATCTGATCACACCATCTCCACTTACTTGCATAGCATCCCAGCAGCATCTCTGACCTGACGGAGGCTGGTTTTCACTCAGCTTGTTTGGCTTGAAGGCAAGAGTAGGACCTGGGGGAGTTTCAATTCTCCCTCCCAGGGCACACTTCAGACAGCGGTGGAAAACACACAGTGGTTTAATTTTCAGTGAAACTAGTCCCTTATGAAATCATCAATCAGTAACAATTTAAATAATCCATAAATTGTAGTTACAAAGCTGTTGCACAGACATCCACTTAGGTTTTCAATTAGGACCACTTAGAACCAATTAGCTTCACGGTAGAATCACATAGGGAACATCTTACAAATACTGACTCCTGTGCCTGTCCCTAGAGATTCTGATGAATTGGTTCAGAGTTGGGGCCACTGACAATTGTCATTGAAAAAGAAAGTCCTTGAGATGATTCCAGTGGAAAGCCAGGGAACCACTGGCTGGCATGATGTCACCTATCAGATAATGCCTCTGCTGGGCGGCTCCATCTGACAGAAGAGGGAACTGAGGCTCACTTCTATCTACCTACCATCACACAGTGCAGGCACACTTGGGAATCCTGTCTTTAGACTCTAAGACTTGCCTCAAATTAGCAACATCAAAGATAAAATGCCAAAACTTTTATTTAGATGGTGATCCACAGTTTATAAAGCACTTTCACATCATTACCACATTTTATTCCTACAATAATCCTGTGCAGCAGGCAGGAAAGCTATTCTTGTTGCTATTACTACTTCTACTACATCATTGCTTGCATTTCAAAGATGAGGAAAGTGAAGCTCAAAGGGTTTCACACTGTCTCATGTACTCACTCACTGCTCAGTAATTCTACGAGCTCTGTCTGCTTTCCTATCTGGCTCACTTCCTTGTCAACCAAAATATGCTCAGCCTATGTGGGCACGCAGACATGCCAGTAACACCAGCATGGATCACTCCCCTTCCTCTCACCCCACACCCCAGAACGATGGGAACAACTGCAGTCACAGGACCCCTGCATGTTCCCAACCAGAAAAACTATCCATCGGCCATTTAAAAAGAAGATTGTGGTTGTGCGCCTCCTGTTGTACAGGAGGTCCTTTGATGGAAGTGGCAGTGGCTACAAGCCAAGAGAGGGAGGAAAAATAAGAGCAGAGTTCAACCAGAAGATCAGCCTGAGTTATAGCAGGGGAGATGGGGCTCTGGGCCACTCCTTATACAGAATAAGGAATCTTTTATTTATTTATCTGTAGGTATCACTGGGATAGCTAAATCTGCTTGAGCATTCATTTGTTCATTCATCATATATTTATGTCTCTCACCTCTCTCAGTCCGTCACTCAAATGCCACTTCCCCAGCATGCCTTCATTGACCACCGTCACCAAATTCAATCCATGTCCAGCAGTGCTCCACATTCCACATTCCCCGTGTCCCACCTGACTGTTCTCCACAGCACTTCCTATCATCTGACCTATGATACTTTTTCCTAATCTCTCTGTTGATGATATGTCTCCTTCACTGGACTGTAAGCTCCATGAGAAAAGAGATTAGGTAGGACTGTGCCTGAAACAGTGGCCTATAACCTAATGATCTTACAACGTTCAGTTTTGTGTACGTTCTGGAAAACATACTTGTCATGTCTTACCGAAATAATATCTGCCCCTTCCAGAGGCTATTGCTTTTTTTGCTAGCCCCCAAAACAGCAAATCAGCAACCAACAGCTCAGTAGTGCTAGAATCCTCCCATTTCTCTTCCCTTTATAGTGTTTAAGCATAGGGATTTTGGTGCTAGATTATCTGGGTTGGAATCTTGTTTCTGCCACTTACTAGATGTGTAACCACAGGCAAATAACTTCTTTGTACCTCAGTTTTTTCATCTGTAAAATGGGAATAATGCTAGGACCAACTTCACAGGGCTATGCTGAGAGTTAAATGAGTTAGTATTTGTAATGAGCTTAAAACAGTGCCCATCTTACATTGAGGACTATACAAATGTTTGCTAAAATCCCTCCGTTCCCCCATTGTAGACTGCTTCTCCCCGCTAACTCTCTCCAACCCAAGAACTTCAGTGGAGGTGGTGGGGGTGGGAGCTGACTGCATTATTGTTCCCAACTATTTGCTCCCTCCTACTCATAGGATTACATGTCCTTCTCAATTCGGCTTTAGAGACAGAAATTAATTTTGATATTACCACAAGAACAGTATTATTTGAAAGAGAACTTTACTAATACCCACAGTTCTGCTAATTGCCAATTTATTAACAAGTCAAAATACAAATTGCTTGGGATGCTTTTCATGGGTGTGCCTAAGTAGAGGGGCTATTGATACCTGGATTTCTGGAATGTATTTCTGAATGTCCTTGATGGTGTAAAAGACCCCATTATAACCCCCACTTTTTCTACAAAGCTCTCTGAATGTGCCAAGTACACAGAGCCCACGTGGGCTGAGGGGGCCAATATGGGAAGAGCAACAGATAGGAACTTTAATTGAACATCCTGTGCAGTTCAGGAGATTTCCTGCTTAATAGAAGTCTTCTGAGCACACAGTAGTACTTATTTGCTTCCAGAATTCCAGGTGTGATAGCCTCTAATAGGCACCCTAGTTTTCACTCTCTGTCTACCTGGAGGCTACATGCAGCCCTAGGTTACTTCATGTATTAGCAAGAGCAAGGATCTTATGGGTAGACAGGTAACATATTTCACAGCAGACAATTGCTAGGCATCTCTGTCATCCCCTCCAAAGTGCCTCTCCCTGTCAGTTGCCATATCTGCTCCTCTATCATCCTTCCACACCTCCCGAAAGTCCCCTCTATAATTCCAAGGATCTACTCTTAGATTTGGCTTCCATATCTCATTCACTAAAAATGCCAGGCTAATTTTTAGAGAAATTATAACCACCTAGTGTTCCCCAAAGTATATCCCCATGGGGATCATGGCTCCCTTTCCGTGCAGGAATAATACCTATTGCTGCTAGAAATATGTGATTTCTCAATATTGTTTCAGAAGTAATAGTATTGATACATGGCCACCCAACCAAAAGCCCAGTTGCTTCTTCATCCTCAGTTTCAGCTTTTCTTCCTTCAGGCAGGGACTTCCTTGGGTCCCCCAAAGTGGAGGGTGCCCTACCTACAGAGGATCCAGGACCTGACCCTATTATAGAACTGATAATGAATCGTGATCCATTTTTCTTTCTTTCCCCACCCTCCCAGGCTGGAAGCTTATTGATGTCAAGAAACATGTTGATTATTTTTTTCTTCTATATTCCTCATACTTAACACAAAGCTTAATGCATAGGAGGTACTCAATAAATGATTTTGAATAAATGAAATTTATTGGGTGTCAGTTGCATTTAGAGGGAAGTTTGTAAAAATTTTATTCTCTAGAAAGCAGTTAACCATTGGAATATGTGGTTGAAAGAAGTAATGCCTTGTCTATCTTGGGTGGTTTAAATATTGATAATAATGGCAATGTATATTTTAATAAGATTTTCAATTTTCAAAGTATTTTCATAGAAAACATATTTTACTATATTCTTTTCCCAACCCTTTTCCCAACTCTATGATTTCATTGAGTTAGCAAACACTTCTGGCTGTTCAGTGGTTGAGGTAAGACTGGTACCTTGCCTTTTGAGTATAAATTGTTACAACCTTTCTAGAGCTAATACTTATTAAAAGCCTGAAAAATGCAGATGCACTTCGAATTGGACAATACACTTCTAGAAATTTATTCCAAATGAACAGACGTGCAAAAAACAATTTTGTGCAAAAACAATCCCTCAGTATTATTCATAAAAAGAGGATGTTGAAAAAAATCTAAAAAAATCAAATCATAATGGATTATCAAACTAGATCATGTATGGATATACAATGAAATCTTACTTAACCTTTAAAATAATATAACACAAAATTTGAAACATGTGAAAAGGAAAAAGAAAACTAAATACAGAAAATAGATGTGTTTGACCTCGATTCTAATATATGTACCTCAATATGTGCACAGAAGAAAGACTGAAAAACATATATACACCAATATATTAGCAGTGGTTACCTCTGGGAGGATGATTCTAAAATTAAAAAGTATATATTACCTTTGTAATGAAATAAAATAAAATATTACTGAAATACCTTAATAAGTTTATTACTTTTGTAATTGGTGGGGGGGGGAGGAAGGGAATCCTCATAAAAATTTTATCACCATGAAAACAATCAGTGAATGAAAGCCTAGCATTTCATGGTGTAAATACATGGAAAAGTTCCCCACTAGTGTGGAATGCAAAAATTGCTTGTTTGTGTTGTAGTAAAATTTTCAGCAGCTGCTGACAGCCAACCACCCTGTGTTAATTAGTGTCTGTGGCTGAGCAAACACTCTGCCTCTCAACAGTGCGTGATATCCCACAGCCTGCTCACTTGTTTTTAAGAATTCCCTCCACTTCTCCGAATTCCTTTCTGTGTCAGTCTTAGCATTATTTAAAATACACAGGGGTGACTAGCCATTATTTGCTGTTAAGTCTCTGGCAAGTGAGTGACAGCCAATTTCATGGAAAAACTCCTTTTTCAGAGCTTCAGAGAAGGATGGGGTCATCTTATTAAACAGTTTAAGAAATTCATAGCGTTCTCTCTGAGAAGCTGTTTTACTCTGACCTCTCAACTCTGTTAACCCTTGGTATGCAAACAAAAGGACCTGAGAGTTCAAAGGGTGGTAAAGAGGGGAAGCTCCTGGGTTCAAGGTTAAGCCCCTGAATGCTGGTTGCCCAGGAGTCTGAGCATCTCTGCCACATCTTGAAACAACTACCAGTCCCAAAGTCCCTCTCTCTCTCCTCATTTTGCTTCATCTTGTACCAACACGTCTTGTCTCTACTAGATTTAATCATCACCCTTTCTCACTCATGTACAATATGTTCTTTCAAACTTGGTTATTCATTCAAAACTTCTGGGCTACGTATCCAGAAAGATAATTACTTGTCTCTCTTACTGGCTTACAGTCACTCTTTTTTTTTTTTTAACTCAGCTTCCCTCAGAAGCCCTCTCTTAGCAGAAAAACCACTTGTCCAATAAAAAATGTAATGTCTAGGATCCTTAGTTAGGCAGGGTCTGGTCCTGCGTGACAATGGGGAGAAGAACGGGAAACCAAGATTCACCCCTTTTTAATGCATTTTCAGAAAAAGTCAGGGTCGACCTAGTTTAGTGGCTGGAACATCCATCCATCCATCCATCCATCCATCCATCCATCCATCCATCCATCTATTTTTCAACAAATGTCCACTGAGTATCTATGATGCATGGACAGAGCTCCGAGAACATAGTATTGTGCTAAAACATCTTTCTGAGTACTTAGTCTGGTGTTGAAGAGAGAAGCCAGCAAAAATCTTAAATGTAAATGATACAAGCATTAAGAAGGAACTCTGCAGGTGTCATGAGAGCCAATAGCAGGCAGATCTGACCTGGTCAAGGAGGTAGGGGGCCACCCTGGGAATGAGGAGTGGAAAGCATCCCCCTCTCTATTCACAGCCCTGTGTATAACTGGGCATGGCAGGCGATGCTGGTGGCTTCTCCAACAACCAACCGCTTTCCCTTCTGTTTTTGCTCATAGAGGTCAGTTTTGTCAGCTATCAGCTGTCTAGTCCCAGGGGATGGGGAGGTATCAGCCTAAGGTAACCATGGTAACCTCATTTCCTGTTTGTCTGTGATTGGTTTAGGAGTGGTCATACAACTGCCCAACCCTGTCCCCACTCTCCAGTTCTGTCCACTGAGACATAGCAGAAGTTTTCTGGGGTCAGCTGGGAAACATTTTTCTCCTTGGTGAAAAAAAAAAGAGTGTGGAGGAGAAGTCTCCTGCAAGTGGCAAGAGTCTGGGTCGTGGTGGTATTGTGATATTGTGAATGGCTAAATCAAACCTGGAACTAGTTTTCTCAGGACTTGGGTGTGCTGTTATATGCCCACTGGTGAATCCACTTTTAGCTAGGCATCAGACCTTGGGGGGATTTCATCAAAGTGTAGTATGGACAGCTCAGTGGTCGAATTGATGAAATGGGTATGTTACCGATTCTAGTGGCTTAGAGGTAGAGAATGGTGGACATTGGCCGAGAAGTACCAGGAACGAAGTAGTGTGTTGCTAGGGTTATTGCTTTATTGGGCACATTTAAAGTAACCATTTTGTTTTTGTCACTCTTCTCACTATAACTTTATCTATTTGATTATCCTTCTGACTTTTCTTTTCTGTTCTCTGGACAATGGCTGATTTAGTACTAGATAGAGCTCACTAGTGAAATTCCAGTACTCTTCATATCTGTGTATTTATGTGCATGCTATGTCAAGGAAATATGGAATCTGCTCTGCTACTTAGCCATGTATGTAAATGGCTCCCACCCAGTGAGAAATTCTTTCAAATTCGAGAATAAGTCATAAATATTTGGCTACAAACTGTTGGAAGTCCTATAAATGGACTAATTCGATCCAGTTTTCTGGATACGTGATCCTTTTGTAGCAAACAAAAGCCATTGACATGTTTCGAGGTCTCCTGCGGTAGATTCAGAGTTTTGGGAGCCAGAAAAGCAGTGTCTTCTGGTGTCTTGTGCACAGGAAAACAGATTCAGTAGCTCTGGTGCCTAGGCTGCTATGAGCGCCATTTCCTCTTTGCCATTTTTAGATTCTAGCTTTTGTGGGAAAAGTCGTCTCGTTCTAGCCCTGGGTCCACTCTGTCCTTTTGCTCAGCAGCTCTCAGGAGTCACTTGGTAATTAAAAATCCATGAGACTGTTAGAGGCTCATGGCTTGGAGTTGGATGTAAACAGAGGTTGCAGCATGATCCGAAGGGGGGGTCACACCTTTGGAGCTGATATGCTGAGGGATCTGAGCAGAGACAAAGTAACACCCACCCCTGAGAGAGGTGGTTCTGCCATTTATCCGTCAAATTGACTTTGGCACATCTCTTCCTCTTGTTAAACTTGAATTTTTTTTTCTGATAGAAAGCATCAAGAGGGTCTCATCTGCTTTCCTCAGCCAGTTATTGTGAGGATGAGATGAATTAACACAGTGACAATGCTCCACATTACGGCAAGTGCTACGCAAGTGTGAACACGAGTTGTTAGTAAGGGGTGACCATTGCTCCTCAGAGTCTCTATGTCCCTCAGGCTCTCTGATTCCAAATGGAGAAGGTGTTCTTTTCCCCACCGAATGTCTTTTGAATGTCTTGGGAGTTCCCAAACTCCCAAAGGTGGGCTCTTAGATACTGATAGGCTGCCATGTGCTACCAGGATGATGATTTCCTTTTGGCTGGGAGCCCAGTGACTCCTGTGTGTGAATGAGGCTCTGAGCCCCTCTCAGCGCAGGATTCAGAGGAGGGTTTCTTGCTTCCTAAGCTGCTCACAGGTCCTAGGGGCCACACAGTGGAGGAAATAGGACCCCACAACCAACCCCAGTCACTGCTTTATTTGCAAGTGTGAACATAAAGAGCTTTGGGGTGGGTGAATGCATGTTTGCTCAGCGCTGAGCCCTTGGCAAAGCATACAAAGTTTGCCTTTGGCCTTATTTCACTTTCTTTTTGGAATTTTCTTCTCTCTTTCCCTACAGAGCTGGTGATTTTAGGCTCCCCACACTTTCCATAACTCTCTATTGCCAGTACCAGCTTCAATCTAGAGGACAGCTGCTCAACAGAACTTTCTATGATGATAGAAATGTTCTGTATGTACACTGCCCAATATGGTAGCCACAGCCACAAGGGGCTATTGACCACTTGAAATGTGGCCAGTGTGACTGAAAGACTGAATTTTTACCATTGTTTAATTTCAATTAATTTATATTAAAATTGCCACATGTGGCTAGTGGCTAATGTATTGGGCTGTCCAGATCTGTGAAGCTCAATACCACAATCATTTCAGTCTCTCCGCGGCAATCAGAATTAACCTGTCCTGTGTCCCAATTCTAAGGCCCTCTTCTTAGAGATGGATCAACAAGATAATCTGATAAGCAAATTCCTATCCATAAATTAACATCTTCTCTCTCTTAAGTAAGTTCCTAAGTTGTGAGCAATGCCATACTTTAGTCAAAGCAAAGGCTCAAATAATAGGAATTTGAAGGACTCTGGCAGGCAATTATGGCGGATGAAAAGATTATGAGCATAGAGTTTTAGACTCACTTCAAAGCACACTCTATGGATGGCACATCTCCCCCAGTGCCTGGGGCTGCTTCTAAGTTCTTCCCAGGCTTTTGCAGTCTGGGGACAGTTAAGGTCAGAGATGTGCAGATAGGAGCCTGGGAAGTGGGGGTGGGGGGGCTAGAAATGGGAGAGCTGGAATGGGAAGAACCCAAAAAATGCCCAGCTCTTGTAAAAGAACATGGCGTGCCAGTCAGAGTGTTATTCTGTTTCACCCTGGGGAGAGGTGCCAGGGAGAGGTTGTTAGGGAATAATTGTTACCATTGGGACAGGATTAAAGGATTAACAGTTGAGTCAAAGAACCCAGAAACCAGACAGAAGGCCACAGAATGGACTGTGGCACTTTTTGGCAGAGTCTCAGACAGGAATTGTATTTCTACTCTTAATTCTAATTCCCCCTAATTTTAGGGAGTTTTTTTTCTTCTGAATTCTTTAATGAACATTGCTTTCTAGATATTCTTTTCACCCTGAAACTGAGCTGCGTTCCTGTTTCCTTGGACGACTATGTAACTGCTCTCAAGTTCTTGCCTGTGTTTTCACAGATACCCACTGGCATCAGAAGCAGTCTTACAAACCAAAGACTAGGTTGCATAAAGGGTAGGAGGTAATGGGGGTGGAGCTCTTGAAAAGGGATCAACTGGAGGCATAAGAGGCACACATGGAGATGAGCAGGAAGAGCATATACCAACCCTAGAGATTTTACTCTTAGAGCCTTCGCTTGCTTATTAAATCTGCTAAATAAGCAGATTTGCTATCACCACCTACCTGCTTTTCATTCTTTGAGGAATGAAAAAATGGATTTCTAGTGAAGCCACTGCCTAGAATGCATGCTGCCTGTGGTTTTAAAAACATCAAATTTTATGAAGCAAATTGGAGACTAAGTCCCAAATCTTTTGTTCCAAAATGTAGTTTATAAATAAGAATACAGACAAATGAAAAATCACAGCCAGATCCCTCTGGTGCTTTGCAGCACACTTCAGATTACACAGTTCTTTTCTGGACCTCTTTGAACTCGTGAAGGGAAGGTCTGCTCAAGGATTTAGCATTGCCCTGCTCTCTCTTGTTTGCCTTTTCTTCAAGGAAATCTCATGAGGCATTTGGTTGGCATCAAGGGGCCGAAACCCAGAAAGGAGAAAGAAACTCAGAGAAGCCAGTCATCTGGCTGGGTTGATTCATCAGTTGCGACGTCACCAAATACTTCTGGGCAGGGCTATTATGCCACAAGGTCCTGTCGTGCCAAATTATTTTGACAGCTATGGCATCCTTTCTGCAAGTACTTGTAATGTTTGCTCTGAACACTCTCAATTTCCGTCCATTTGCATAAAAAATAAAAGTTCTTGTTGAACTATGTTTCTCCGTGAAAGTGATTTTGCCCCCCCCCCCATTTCTACCCCCCAGGGAATTTGGTAATGTCTGGAAACATTATTTTATTGTCAGTACTAGGGTGGAAATTTTGTCCTCCCTGGAACCTTAGGCAATGTCTGAAGACATTGTTGGTTGTTACAAGTGGGATGGGGTGGTGTCCTACTGGCATTTAGTGGGTAGAGACCAGGGATGTTACTAAGCATCCTACAATGCACAGAACAGCTCCCATGACAAAGAATTAAGTGGCCCTGAATGTCAACAGTGCTAAAGTTGAGAAACTCTGGCCCAAAGAGAAAGCTCAGGCTTGGTCCTTGACACTGAAATGTCAGATAGCCCTCAAAGGACTATCACTTTTTCAATATTGGAAGAATAGTAAATACTATGAGGTGGCCTCAGGAACTACTAGCTTAATTTTGGCTAGAATTCCCTTCTACTGAGGACCTAGTCAGTTTCATATCTTCCTGAATCGTCAACTTCCTCTGAAGGAAAGGACGTGCATTCTCAGGGTTACACATGTCAGGTTGGTCTCAGCTGGTCTAAATCCCATTTTATGGTGGTAGATAGAGAGGCAAGCTTTGACACTTGATTTCTCTATCTGTAAAACGGAGTCATAATACATCATGACCTGTCTGTGCACTGGGGCTGGCATTCCAGGAAGGTAGAAGAGGGGCTTGGTGTTTGAGCTGGCATGAAGGTGGAATGTGTGAGGTAAGTCGTAATAGAATATTGTAGGTAGGGAGAGGAAACCAACAGTTTGCAAGAATCAAGCTCAGTGGTCTTAGGTCTATAAAGTGATTTTCCTTGCCAACAGTAGGTAGGGAAGAGCCTGAGCCCATCGTCTATGAGTCTTTCCATAAAGTCTGTCAATGGGTTGGGAGGGAGGAGACACATAACAGCAACAATATTAGGGAGTTGACAGGGGCACAGAAAGCGACGGCAAGAATTTATGTAGAGCTGCTTGGGAAACTATAAGCAAACAGTATTTCTTTTTCTGCTTTTAAAATTAACATAATCATTGTTGAAAAATTTCTCAAGTGCAGAAAAATATAAGCAGAAAATAAAAATATCCCATACTTGCACCACAAGGTGATATCAGCTATTAATAGTTTGGTATTTTCTTTGAGAAAAACAGAGAAAGGTTTTCTGAGCAGGACAGGCTGGGAGATTGAAAGGTCTTGGAGAAGAGCAGAATGCGATAATGTGGATGTTGACTGGTTTGGAATTCTTCTCTCTGTGAGTCAAGATAGTTGAGTCCCCACCTTTGCCTGGATGAAAGGCGCAGTAGGACAGATGGGTGGTCTTACAGAGAAGCCCATGGTCAAGTTCCCCGTACCTTCAGGGTTCATTTGGAAAGCATCCTTAGCGTTCTCCTCCATGAATAGAAGAGTTCTTTAGCTGAAAGAGGAAATGACTCATTTCAGTTCAACAATGAGAAAACAGGAGACGCCATTTCTGACTCACTTTGTAGCAGTAGCGTGACTGAAATCACTGCATTTCAGTGACAGGCACAAGACAGCTCTAGTTTATTGAAATTAGTTTCCTGGCAACTTCATTATGAAGACATTTCGAAGTTATTGAAAAGTTGTAAAAAGAATAAAAAAGGAAATCCCATATACCCTTCACCCAAATACCCTAATTGTTAGTATTGTACCACATTTGATTTATCATTCTATTTCTTTGCTGTATACACAAATTATTAATTTTTCCTGACTCCTTTGGGAATGATTCAGGAAAAATCATGAGGCCTCTTAAATATTTCAGCATGTTTTCTTAAGAACAAGAGAATTCTCTTGCATAAATACAGTGTAATGATTAAAATCAGATAATTAACATTGATATAGTACTTTATCTGATATGCCAATCTTACTCCAATGTTGCCAGTCATTCAAATTGGGATTAAATTTTATGAAATTTTGTCCTGGAGAACTTGAATGACATTTCTTGACAAATCCTGACATAGCCATGGCTGAATTGGGAATTTGGCCACCCCAACTCAAAGCACAAGTTTGATTCTATCCTATGGGTTCATATGAGCCCTGGCAGAAGACTGCTTTTCAAAAGGTGAATAACTTTGGGTGAGGACAGCGCTATTCGCTGGGTTGTTGGTTTGGGGCTTATATCCATTTGGCTGAGCCCATCAGGAATCTTGGTTCCCACCTTGCCCTTTCCAATGTAACTGGCTCTAGGTTTTGTATAAGCCATTTTAAACTCTGGGGATTGACTGACCTGGGTCTGTGAGGCATGAGGTGACAATTGCTAATAGTATAGATCTGAATTAGAACAAAGATGACTTCAGGACTTGAATACAAAATGGGCTCGTATGTCCACAGTTACTTTTAAAACTTTGTTTCGATACCTGGACAGCAATTGCTAACTTAGTGCCCAAGTTTGTTTTGCACATTCCATGCAAAAACAAGTAATTTAAATAGAGTAGCAGAACAAACGATGCTTTCAAATAATGTCTATGTCTTTAAAAATCCAGAATCCAGATTTTTCCCTTGAGGAATAGAGGCTAATTTTCTCTATATTCAGCTGAGTCAACTGATGGAGGAGGAAGTGGCAGGCAGGAAGCTGAGGGGAGCTACCAGCGTCTCCATGCCATTGAGAATGTCTTACACACACACTCCACTTTCTCAAAGGTTCTTCTCCTGGCATAATGAATGGAGAGCCCAGACGTCTTTGCAATGAAAGCCTATGAGATTGAGGAGGGCCACTTGAGGATAAAAGAGCTAGCCCCTAGGGAACGAGGTGTCTGGGTAATTCAGAGCTTGTAACATAAATGTCTGGGGCAGCTTTCTCAGAAACCACCAGTTTTTCTCCATAGAATGCAGTGATGCTGAATTTTTCATTTTAAAAACTCTGAACATTATAGAATGTATTTTAGATTCTGAGAATCGTTTCAGGATTTAAAGCCCTCTCTTTGATAATGTCCTAGCTCTGTTCAGAACAACTCCTACTCTGCTCTGTATCTCCTTAATAAAATTCAGATTCGTTTTACACTCTTGGGGGGATACCTGAGGAGTCAGCAGAGGCTGGGGAAGGGTGCAGAGGGAAGGGAGCACAGGATGAGGGCTGCATTGGGGGTGGAAAGTCTGGAATGCAGAGTGGCAGCAGGGAGAACTCTGGGGCAGGAGGATATACTCATAAAGGAGATCATGGTCCTTTCACTCATTTCTGTAGTTCAAGAAACATTTATTGAGCGACAGGCCTTGGGCTCACTTCATTCATCCATCTGTTTATTCATTTGGCATTTAAAAAATGCTTGGCACACCATTTAGCCCTTGTCATTCTCTGGCCCAGATCTTTCACCTACTCTTGGTCCCGCTCTGTGCCCTGTGGGGCTGACTTCTGTGGCTCTCTTGCCCTCCAGCTTTGCGTTGGGTTCCACCCAAGGTAAGCAGAGGGTGGGAGAGAAGCACATCTGGGTAAGTGGTATCCTCCCTCCCTGCCTTCCTCGTGGTTTGGTTCTGGCAGCAGTTGTGTCTCCACTACTGCAGCTCCATTTGGGCAGCCCCTCTCCCATGGCTCCAGATATCACAGTGTCCCAGCAAAATTGTTCTCTTCCTAATTGTCCTTTATGCAGAGAGGGTAGTGGCAAATTCCCTTGTTAGTTCGCTCAACCCTGCCCACAGGTGTGTGTAAATGGTGTCTTTATTATATCTCTTAAAAATCCTAGCTGAGTATGTCATCTTCTTCCTGTCTGACCCTCACTGGCACAGCCCTTGATTATATTAGGTTGGTGCAAAAGTAAGTGCGGTTCTTGCCTTTATTTTTAACCTTTTCAACCGCAATTATTTTTGCACTAACCTAATATTACGGAGTTGTTTTTGGATTGCTCTGGACAGGCTGGAAAGATATAAACTTTTGTACATAGTTTCCAACACCAGGCTCACCAATGCAGAGTGAGGAGGCACAGCTTAACAGAATTTCCTGGGGACAGAAAACACTTAGAGATTTGGTCCTTTATACACTCAAGTACTCTGAGTCAGTCAAACACCAACCTGATGATCTCTGGTCATGTAACTGCAGAACCAACTCAAACGGTCCCTCTCTGGTTTTTTACAAGATACCATGTTGTTTTTCAGAAACAACAGAACGAAATTACAAGTCATGTAGCCAGAGCATGTGCAGAGAAGAAAATGTTGTAAATTACACCCAGAATCAAACTGTCTCTCTGCCACGGAGCCAAAGGACCGGGACATGACCAGACCCTGAAGGCTGGAACCCTTTCAGAAGTGAAGGGTCTGTTGTCCAGGAAGATCTGGTGCTGAAGCCTCTTACCATATCTTACCATAAATGGTCAAATCCTAAAAACACTCCAATTGCAATTTGCCCTGCCAGCACTTCCGCATATCAGCCTGTTCCCTGTGACCCCGTAAAACTCGACCCAAACTCTTGATCAGAGAGGCAGATTTGAGCCTTGCTTCCTGTCTCCTTGCTGGAGATACGGAGATGAAGCCTTTTCTTTTCTCGAAAGACAGTGCCACAGTATTGGCTTCTATGCACACCGGGCAGTGTGGTGTCCAGAGCAAGAGGTAGTAGTGCTACTCCATTCTGCCCCCATTAGCTGCCGCTCAGAGTTGTAGGCTCAGTGTTGGACTTCCCACTTTAAGAGAAGACACGTTATTTGTCTTTACATGTTCCAAGGTCTGTCATAGAGAGCAGAGGCCAAAACACTTTTCTTTAAGGGTCAAATAGCAAATATTTTTGACTTTGTGAGCCAAACGTTCTCTGTTGCAACTGCTCTGCTATTGTAGAAAAGCAGCCACAAATAACATATAAATGAATAGGCCTGGAAGCGTTTCAATCAGGTTTATTTACAAAAATAAATGGTGGGCTGGATTTGGCCTGCTGGCTTCACTCTGTTGACTGTTGTTTCATAGGGGAAAAATGGATTTATTCTGGGTGTGTTCAGAAGGCAGAAGTTGGATCAATGTGTAGAAATCATAGAGAGGTATATTAGTCTAATTTTAAGGAAGCTCTTTCTACTGGTGATTACTGTTCCTAAATAGAATGAGCTGTTTCATGAGACAGTGGGTTTCTTGTCATCATAAGAGTTCAAAGAAAGACTGAGTATTGTAGAATAACTTTCTGCAAAACTCAGAGAGGAAATCAGATAATGTGGGAGGTAACAATGCTCATATTTATGCATACTGAGCAAGTACTACTCGCATAGTAAGTCTAGAGTTTATGTTCCTAGAGGGAAGGGAATGTGTCACATCAATCCTTGCAGCCTGCCCACTCCTAAAAGCCTAGTATAGTGTTTTAAACATGGTGTGACCAATACATATGTTGTCAATTTGGCTCTTTAAGTAAAATCTTGCTGACAGATTAATTAAATTAATTTGTCTTTAGTCATCACTACTAGTCATATTAAATTAGTTCCATTATTTCTAATAAGCTTCAACATTTGAGGATATTCACTGAAAAGAATAGACATAATAGTGAACATTTATCAAGTTCTGAAAATATGCCAGCTGTGTGTGCTAAGAACTCTACGTACATGATCTTATTTAATTCTCCCCCCAGACCTATGAGGTAAGCACTATTATTATCCCCATTTTATTGATGAAGAAATTGAAATTCAGAACAATCTCATAGCTGGCAAGTGGCATAACCAAAACTCGAACTGGGATATCTATGCCAAAGGTTGTGGTCCAGCCTCAACTCTATTATGCTTTTCATTCATTCATTCATTCATTCATTCATTCATTCATTCATTCAATAGTGAATTGTTTATTCACTATTCAACGAACACTGACTGGTTGCCTGCTATTTGACAAGTACTATTTTAGGTACTGAAGATAGAGCTTGGAATACTAACAGTTCAAGTTTATGCTCTGGAGGAACTTACACTGTAGGTGGAATAGAGTGGGGGTAGGTATACGATTGACAATGAGAAGATATCAAATGGTAATTCATCAGGAGACACAGATTAAAAAGATAATAACTATTTATTGTCCACACTGGAACTTCAGGTATAATTCTAATTAGTGAATTTACCAAATCTCTTCCTTGTTTACTTGGGACATTGGCCCAAGTTTAGTCTTCAGTCTTGACAAATTGTCAGATACTCAGGGGTTCAGGAGAAACTTCAAGAATTCTGGCAACTAACACAGATCATATCTAGCAATTTGAAGATATGTGCATGAAGCCCTCAAAGTGAAAATAGCCCGATAAAGCACTCAGGAATCACTCTTCATGGGCAAGTCTAATCTGAGCGCCATCAAACTGGAAGGCCAGAATCAACAGATGGAATGGGGTGGAAAGAGTCAGTTCAGTTAACACAAAAATAAAGAAGAAAACAACTCTTTTTCTCTTTCTTGGAACATAGAAATATAAAGAGCCTAATTCTATCTCTCAGCCGCAAGTATCAAAAATCAGCATTTATAACAAATGCTACAATATGGCGGATGTCTGACCTCCTATAAAACACAGGCAAACACACCAAATTGGGGCAAGGGAGTGGAGGGAATCAATGGGAAATTATAAAACCTTCACTGAGACTGAAATTGACAGGGTGCGAACCAGAGCTCTAAGGGTTAAATAGGCTAAAGCAAAATAAATTGTCAAGTCCAACAGGCAAGTCCTGACTAGGAATGGGAGACAGAGCTCCAAGGGCCAGAGCTAAGGAAAGTTCAGAGGAGGAAGTGAAAGAATCCAGGACTTCTGCATCTTTTTGGGTGCCAATAACAAGGGGTTTGGAGTGGATGGCCTAGTTAAAAGCACAGGATAGGAAACAGACAAATAGTCGTAACAATTTTGCAGTTCCAGAATTCCTTTCATTAGTAGATTGAAAAGTGATTTTTAGGTTAGTGAGTCCTTATAGTATCAGGATACTCTTATTTAGAAAAACGGCTGGAAAACAGAGAAAGGCAATAATTAGTTAACACTTTCTGACTACCAGACACTGTTTTTAAGCACTTTAATGCATCGTCTCATTTAATATTGACAAGTACATTTTGAGAATTAAATTCCTTAACAAAGACCAAAATGATGAAAAACATAATGACATTTGGGGGGATACTATAAAATGTCATCATTGGAAACAAGTACTAGTCATCCATTCCTTTGTTTACTCATATATTTCTTCGACCATTAATTATGGAACACCTAATATGTGCTGGGTACTATTTAGGGTCTGTGCATGGATAATTTTATTTATTTTGTTGTTCAACAGAAAGGCAGTAGAGTGGGCAAGGGATTGAGAGTTGGAAAATCTGGTTTTGTTTCTAGCTTTGCCCCTAACTGATCCTGTGGTCCTTGGACATGACACTTTTCTTCTCTTTTTAATGTCCTCTAGTGTAAAACAAGGAGCTTGAGGGCTTTTAGAACTTAACATTAAAACATGCAGTGGCTTTATAGTACATTACAACCTATGATGAATATTCCCTTATATTCTATCATTATACTCTCCCACTCCCATTAGGTAAATAACATTTATTCTGAAGCTTTAAAAGTGGAGTTTGTCCAGGCTTGAACCAAATTTCTCTACTATTTCCACTAGAACCCTCTGGCTTCTGTGTATGAGTTTATGCATAATTTCCAGAAGCATTATAAGAGAATTGGGTGCAAAAAAGAAGATATCTAGGAGATACAGAAGACAAGGAGAAGTTGAGAGTAGAAAGCAAGATGTGCCATCTCTCAGGGGCTTTGTGTCTAGTCTCGGAAATCATTCAAGGCTGTTGTGATCACTGAGAAAGTGACCCAAAGGCACAAGAAGAGAAATCCTCTAACTGGAGGAAATTATATGGAGGCAAATTTGACTTCAATAAAAAGCAGACAAGTGCCTCACTGGACATTACACTTGCCCGTTACTCAGTAGAATTATAATGACTGGATCATGTTATAAGTCAGAAGGCCTGGACTCAAGAGGAAGAATAATTTTTTAATGGTGATTTTGTCCCGAAACCCTGGAGGGGTTAGAGACTTGGATCAGGACTGGAAGACCAGTAAGGGGACTTGCAACTCTGAAATGCTATGATTTTTGGAGACTGGAGGCTGACTGTGTAAGCTGTAGTCTATAACCTACTCCAGAGTTTAGATATTCCTGCCATCATTGGCTGCGAAAACGCAAGGCCCTTTTCCAGCTACTGATACTCAGGCCAAATTCTCAATTTATTTCTTTCTAAGAAGTTCCTTGTATGACTCCTTGGCAGAATATCCAGCCTGACCTCCTGGTCTTGGCATTTCTGACCTCCCATTCTTGACGAATATCCAGGATCGGAACTTCTCTGGAGGCCAGCATTGAAAACAAAGCTGGACCAAACACATTGAAACTCTCGTCCCGCCAGTACATGGTTCACGAGGTTACCCTTGCGTTTGTCCAGTGCCCTTATTTTACAAAGTGTTTTCCACCTCCTAACTTTATGGGTCAGTTGATATTCTCTGAGAGTAATAACTTTTACAAGAAAGGTATATGGAAGTGCTTTGGAACAGCGAAACACTGGGAAAGGTTAGAAGTTTTATCATTATCCTCACCTGCCCAAAGTCACAGTAGAGCAGCGCCATATCTAAATCAGAATACTTCAGATCCTTTTGGGAATGAGGATACAGTAAATGAAGAGTACTTCTGATAATTTAAAGAGAACCAAAGTCCAGGTCTCCTTGATTGACTGGCAGGGAAGGGTCGAGTTTAGAGCTGAAATTTGCAAACATGACAGCACCAAACTGGGACCACTTAAAAGCAGAGTGGTTGTTCTAGTCCACTGAATAACCACAGTGGAATGTGTGTCTGCATATATTGACCAATGAGCATCTTGACCAGGGCGCCCATGAGGATGAAGTGGCCACTAGGACTGGACCTGAGAAAAGTAGCTTTCTGCTGATTTTGGCTCAGAGACCACAAGTTGTAAACCTGCCTTCCTGGAGAAGTTTGTAGCTTCTACAAGCTGCGTTACAATCTACAAATTGGGTTACAATCCTAATTAAAAGGACAATTAAAAACAACCTCCCAATGATGAAAACACATTGTCCAAAATTCTCAAGAAATGGTTTAAAAACATAATCCCCAGGTGATTGCAATGCTAAGAACATTCTTAAAATATTACCTTTATTCTGATGTCTAAATCCCCATGAGGAAGTTTATGAAAAAGTTCTTTAAGCATGTGAAACCACTAATACTGTAAGTGGGGAAAGAACACACTCTTTTAATTAAAATAGCAGATTGTTTGGATTGTAGGCATCTGAATCGAGAACACCTTTCTATCTAGAAATATAAGAGAAGAAATATTTCTTGGTTTTAGTATCCAAGGTTTAGGATTATTTAGGATTAGTAGCCAAAATTGTTCCTGTTTCACATTGCATAATCCGGGAGACTGTGTATAGGGAAATACTCGGAAAATCTGTTTTAATTTTCCTGTTATTTCAGCCAGTTGGGGACCATCTAAATGCCATTTGTCTCTGGCCCTTGAACAGTTTTCTTCTTCACATCTTGAGGCAACACAGCTAATAACCCTGTGGAGTAGCAAATAACTAGCATGTGTCAATGCTGACACTTCTGTTTTTCAATCCAACTGTTTGTTTGACTATCAGATGTTGCCTTTTTTCAGGATAGTTGAACTTGGAAAATGATACAGTGTGCTTGTATTTACTCTTGTTCCCAAGGCTATTTTTAAAGTGCTGTTGGTGGGTGATGGTGATGGTAATAGCAACATCTTAAACCATTAAGTTGAGAACTGAAATATCAACATGAGCGCAACAGACGAATTCCCTAGCTGACAGAGATGAGTCGGTGTACCTTCTTTAGCCTGAGAGTGGCACGGTGAATTTCTTTAGTTTCCATTAACCAAGGGGTCTGGCTCCCCAGAACCAGGAGATCATAGTGTCTAACCAGATGACTTGCTATACTTTGAGATTCTTTAAGCCCATAATTGTTCCACCAGCTTCGTCACAGTCCCTTACTTCTGTTTTCTGCTCATAGGTTTTGGTGACTTTATTTTCCAAAGTGTCCCCACTGCATCAATCATTCATTTTTCTTAAAACAAATTTGTGTGTGTTAATTTGGCTACATACGGGCTAGCATGATTCATTGCATATAAGTAGCATGGTCTAATCACTTAAGTTTAAAGGATTTTGAACCAGACCAAGTCATATACATATGATTTGTGCCACTTTCTAGCCATGTGACCTTAGGGAAGACACACAAGTTCCTTGAGACTCATTTTCTTCAGCTGAAAAGTAGGAATGCCTTTAGCTTCTTCTATGGATTGTTGTAAGGATTCCATGCAAAGTCTCCAGGAAATAGCAAAGTAATTAATGCATGCTAATGATATTAACAGTTCACATTGATTGCACATTTGTGATGTGCTAGTGATTATGGGAATCCTGAAAGCATCTCTAGGAAATAAGAACTATTATCATCTTCACTTTGCTGATGAGAAAAAGAGAGACAGCTTAAGGACTTGCTCAACATCCCAAAGATAGGAAACGGCCATGCCAGGATTTCAGAGCCCTCAGTCTGGCCACTACTCCTCATGTAAGAAGAGTGGTCAGCAAATGATTTGCCACCTTGAGTAAGCATGGCTTGGATACGGGTTCCAGGGTGATAGCTAAGACCAGTGGAACCCTCTCTTCTCCCTGGCCCTCCTCTTTCTCATGCTTCCTCATTCATACCTTAGACAGAAGCGAGGAAAGACAAAAGGTGACACAACATACAGGACAGGGCAGCCAGCAGATAAACTTGTTGGCTGAGCACACAAAGGAGGTGTTACACTCCACGTGCATGACATTAAAACAAATTCATATGTTGTGAAGTTATTTCATTAGAAAGGAGGAGTGAACACTCTTAAATATAGATCTACTCTATATAGATAATTGAAAAACACAAACACAAATATTATGACCTTATGCTATTATCATTAGGTCATTCCACAAACATCCACTCTCCATATACTTAAATAGAAACCACTTTTGGTACCAATCCTAAATTCCCTTAAATCTAAGATATTACCTCAGAAACTGTATTAACAACTCATACCTATAGCTAAAAAGGTATTCAGCTCAGATTGCAGAGGTTATGGCAATTTGCTCTTTTGGTTAAAATGCTAGTGTGTTGTCCATCAACTGATGACTGAATAAACAAAATGTGGTATATCCTTAGTATGGAATCTTGTTTAGCAAGAGAAAAGAATAAAGTATTGATTCGTGCTGCAACATGGACAAACCTCAAAAACATTATCCTCATTGAAAGACGCCAGTCACAAAAGACCACATATACTGTAGTATGATTCCATTTATATGAATTGTTCAGAAAAGGCAAATCTACAGAGACAGAAAGTAGATTAATGCTGCTAGGGGTGGGGAGTAGGGGAGAAAGGAAAATGGGGACTAACTGTTAATGTGTACTAATTTCCTTCTTGGGGTGATGAAATGTTTTAAAATTAGACTATGATGATAGTTGCACAATTCTGTAAATGTACTAAAACCACCATAAATATACTTTAAAACAAGTGAACTTTATGGTATGTAAATTACCTCACAATAAAGCTGTTTAAAAAATGTTAGTATGTTATTTCCCTGACTTACTTGAATAAATGATACCAGATACTCTTTCATGTTCAGCAGCCCTCATTATGAGCAGCACTCTTTTTGAATAAACGATGAATATGAAAGCATTTATTCCCCCCTTCCCTACCTCTATCCCACAGGAGCCTTGATAATTAATCTTGTGCTCACTCTTAACCTGTCAAATATTCAACTGCTGGGAAGTCAGAGTCCAGAAAAAAACTGAATCAATTTCTTTCTTTCTTTTCCTTCCTTCCTTCCTTCCTTCCTTCCTTCCTTCCTTCCTTCCTTCCTTCCTTCCTTCCTTCCTTCCTTCCTTCCTTTCCTTCCTTCCTTCCTTCCTTCCTTCCTTCCTTCCTTCCTTCCTTCCTTCCTTCCTTCCTTCCTTCCGTCTCTCTCTCTCTCTCTCTCTCTCTCTCTCTCTCTCTCTCTTTTTCTTCCTTCTTGTCAGAGAAATCTTTTATTAAGATTTTTGCCTTCTAGATCTTGTGTCCTTTGCCCCTGGAGTCTTACTTCCTGTAGTAGCAGTCTGTAATGCCCACCAATTCCCTGGAGGTTGTAGGTTTGAAGTACTTTATTTCCATTCCGATCACATAATATTTTAGACTCCCATATATTCCTAATTTATAACGTCTCCTTCATCCACCTAACTAATTTCTATTTATTCCTTTTTTAATTAAATGTATTGGGATAACATTGGCTAATAAAATTATATAGGTTTCAAGGCTACAATTCTATAATACATCATCTATATATTACATTGTGTGTTCACCATCCAAAGTGAAATTTCCTTCTATCACCATATATATCTGATCCGTTTACCCTCTTCTTCCTCCCCCCTTCCCCTTACTCTCTGGTAACCACTAATCTGTTGTCTGTGTCTATGAGTTTTTGTTTGTTTGTCGCTTTCAATATGGTTTTCAACTTTTTCTGTGTGGCTTATTTTGCTTAGCATGATAATCTCAATATCCATCCATGTCACATATGTCAGTATTTCATCTTGTCTTATGACTGAGTATATTCCATTGTATATATGTACCATAATGAGATGATACCGCACACCTATTAGAATGGCTATTATCAACAAGACAAGTACTAACAAATGTTGAAGAGGCTGTGGAGAAAAGAAACCCCCAAACACTGCTGGTGGGAATGTAAATTGGCCAGCCACTATGGAAAACAGTATGGATGGTCCTCAAAAAATTAAGAATAGAATCACCATTTGACCCCGAAATCCCTCTTCTGGGTATCCACCCTAAAAATCTGAAAATACTTATCTGTAAAGATATATGTAGCTATATGTCCATTGCAGCTTTATTCACAGTAGCCCATACATGGAAACAACCAAAGTGTCTTTCAATAGATGATTGGATAAAGAAGATGTGGTACATATACACACTGGAACATTCTCCATTTCTTAAGTACAACTTTCAGGTCAAACCTTCAAATCTGCCTTCATCTTTGTTTTCTTCCTTGTATTCTCTTTTTATCCCTTCCAAAACCTCATTGCCAAGGACCCAATGTTCCAAGTCAGAGCTCACCCAGAACAGCTCCTCTGTAGCTACAGATTGCAAAGGGAATCAGAGCCAATCATTAATGAATACAAAGCATTATAGACAGAAACTGGTGAAGGAAAAAAAGATGGTGTCCCAGTCTTTTCCTTCTGGATGGTAGTGGTGGAAATACAGGCAGCTTTTCTTTCTTTTTTTCAATACATTTGCGCTACAATAGCAGTTAGACTGGAACTGGGGTGCCAATGGAGAGAACTCTGAAAAATTATGATTGGCATTTAGGCATTAAGAGAAAAAAGCTCTTTTCTTAGTGTTCTTGATTTGCTCCATTTACTGTACAAGCAAATAACTGGACGGCAAAATTGTATCCTTTGAATGGAAATACCAATCCAGTTTCTAAATATTGAGAGAGTCTTGTTTTCCACTCATCCTACCGGCCTGCCTAAATGAGCTGCCAGGAGATGAGCCATGGTGAGGCTGTGTACCTCTGGCCAAAACCTTTCTCTACATTCTGAGTCTCTGGTCCAATCAGGTTAGGAAGGATTTATACACAAAGATCAGGTATCAGCTATGGCAAATGTGGAGTTGGGGCTCAATTGGTTTTAAGATAGGAGGGGGCCCTAAAATCTGGAAAGAGTCCAAAATCTTGAATAAATCCACTCCCTCTATCATTCAGTCATTATTTCATCATCTAAGTATGTCTTGATCATTTTACCCACTGTTGTTTTTTTAACCCTTTGACACTTATTTCCCCTTTCTTTTCTTTCTCTTCCCTTTACCTCCCATCCTCTGCCAGTGACAGTATTGTAACCCCACCTACCCCAGAAGGCAGGTAAAGTGCCAAAGCAGTGGGGTGAGAGTGGGCACAGGGCTTGGATTCTGCAAACACACTTTCACTGTCCCCTCACCTTCCAGAGGACCTGACCCTCACCGACAGAGAGAGAGAGAGAGAGAGAGAGAGAGAGAGAGAGAGAGAGAGAGAGAGAGAAAGAGAGAGAAGAGAGTTTGTGGCACCAGGAAATCTGCCCAGAATCCAACAAGCCCCGTGACTTACTCCGGACAAGCCACAAGCCAGGCAGTTTGGATGCTTGCTTCAGAATGCAGTGGGTGAGAGCCCAGAGCTTGCTAGACTTACCAAGGTGCCTGGTCGGGTTTGTTTCTGGCTCTGAACATCCTCAGGGACCAGTCTGTGCAGCTGTGACGAACACCAAGGTGTTAGCTGATTACACCTTGGGAAGCTGACTCTTTAGGGAGATGAATATGTACCTTGTGATATACAGGCCCTTATGTCCCTTCCCCCATTGGAAAAATTAATAACAATAACAGTTGGATAACTTTCTTATGATGGTGGTTGGATTTATTTGATTTGGCTTGAATTGGTTTCCAGCTTACCTGCAACAGAATCAAAATGGCTAGATTCAAAAGCAGCTGTGATTTCAGCAAAGCAGAACAAATGAGCCAGGCAGAGGGGGTAGAATGGAGGAGGTAAGGGCCAACACAGCAAGGGCATGCTCCAGGGTGTGAGCCATGAATCCTGAGCAGCCCTTTGCACGGCAAGCTTGAATCTACACTGCCATCTCAGGTTGGCAGCATCTTATCACTGGGATTCTGTGGAGCATGTCTCACAAGATGGCATATGTGTTTCTGAAGGAGCTGGCTTAGGCCATGGAGCTTGGGCTGTTCTCTCCATCCTTCTTGCCAAAAATCACTTTCCAGACAGAAGTGGATTTTTCAGCTCTAAAATTGTGTAAATTCAGTAACCTAACCACAACAGAGAACACAAATGGAAACCTTCTCATAATGTCATTTGTTTTGGTGTTATGCGTAGAATCATGTCCCCCCAAAAAGAGATGTTTAAGTCCCCCATATACTCAGCATGTGACCTTATTTGGAAATAGGATCACTGAAGATGGAATTAGTTAAGATGACGTCATACTGGTAAGGTAGGACCTAACCCACTGTGACAGGTGTCCTTATAAGAAGTAGAGAAGAGACACACAGAGAGAATGACATGTGATGACATAGGCAGCTGCAGCTGCAAGCCAAGGAATGCCAAGGACTGACAGCCAACATTCGAAGCTAGAAAGAGGCAAGGATCGATGCCATCCGGACTCTGAGAGGGAACATGGCACTGTTGAAACCTTGATCCCAGACTTGTAGCCTCCAGAACTGTGAGAATACATTTCTGTTGTTTTAAGCCACCCGCTGTGGCACTTCGTTAAGGCAGCCCCAAGAAACTAACACCAGTGGTTTGTGTCTGAGCAGGCTGGGTGTGCTTTCATAAACACTGTTCTGTGACCAATTCATACTCTTTTTATGAGCAAACTTAAAATTTGATAGCATTTTTAATCAGTGAAATTAGCACATGTCCTATTCTAGCACAGTAGCATGTCTCCTTCCAGTGGGACAGTTGTCAATGTCCTCTAAGAAGCCAGGGATGGTGTTCTGAGTTCACTGCTATGAGGTCTTGTGAAGTGTCATTTAAGGGAGAGCTCTCACCACTAGAATGAGCCTTAAGAATAATTAAGGAGACGCAGATACTGGACAGATGCGAAAACTCCACAGGATACATGGAGCCAAAAGCATGTTTGTACTTTTGGTACTTCCCTAGCAGGAGTGGAAAGAGGTATGGAAGAGAGCTAATTATACAAACTCACCTTTCAACTCTCATTCTAGTTTGATGTTGTCATTAGTATGTATCCCCAACAAAGTCATTAAAACCTCTCAGGGCTTCCACATTCATCAGGGGAAGTTGTTTTCAGCTTACCAATCTATCCATCTCACATGGAAGAAGGAAAATGTAAATAAACTTAACCTCCATATCCTAGATCTTCAGGAAAAGCTTTGTGCGGCTTATAATGCTTCTAGTCTCTTGGCTTTGTGTCCAGAACACTCAAGACCATCAAAATAACTGTGTACTCCAGGCACCTGACTCCTTTTTCTTGCATATATATTCCATTTTCAAAACGGTTGCCGGCACAAAAGGCATCTTGTGAGATCTGGATATATTATTTTATTTCATTATTTTTAAAAAAACAAATCCTAGACATCATGTTATTTTACCTCTTCTTATTGCAGAGTGTATATCTAGCAATTGTGACCCTATTCTTACATAACCATAGTGTTATTTAATATCTAAAAGAATTAATAAGAATTCCTTGGTATCATCTAATATGGATCTAGTTATATTTTTGCAATTCAATATAGGAAACAAATGGGTGAATTACTCTAAATTATTGAGTTGGAGGGAACCTTAGATAATCAACTTCTATTACTATCTACTCAAGACAGAAATCTACATGTCCTATTCTTTTTATATCATAGAACGCTAGTGTGTAATGACGGATTTTGGCCATCACCCAGTTCAACTACTCACTTAATAGATAGGGACCCTGAGGACTTGAAAAGTCATGTAACGTGCATGGTAGAATTAGGGACCCATTCCTCTTATCCCCATTCCATTGTAGACTGTCTCTTTAGGAATGGAGGTGCCACAGGCTTTTTTCGTAGTCAAAACTATTATTTAATTCCAACATTATCACCTCAGGCTCGCTAAACTCCCAATGAACTGCACTTTTTATTTGCTTAAGAAAGGGGACAAGCAAGAGCATGTGATCAGCCCCATCCACTTGGCCTCCCATTTGAAACTTGTGTCCTCTCTGGAGGCACCAGCACAGAGGTCTAGGACTCCTAGAAATCCAGTGAGAAAACCATTTTCTGACACAATTCTGTCTTTCTATTGGTTCATATCCAGAAGGTACCAAAAAATGTATATACATTTTAAGAAATGAAAACTGCATTAAAATTGTAATACTCCATATATACTGATAGCAAAAGCTGAATGCAAGTCATGTTTGACTTCTGCAATTACAAGAGGTGCTCAAAGTGGTTACCATCAGTGTCCATACACTTCTGATTACGGCGAACTATTGCTTAAGTAACGTTGACCAAACTGTCCACTTGCAAACATTGTTTTGGTACCCCTGGTATTTCAAAACACTCTCCTTCAACAAAGATACAGTTATCTGATTCATCTATGCATTTGAGTGCATACCATGAAAAACTATCCTCTGACTTCAAAGAAGCATACAACCACTAAACAACAAGGCACAACAAGAAAAGAGAATGGAAACAGTTACTGTAATGTGTCAGCTCCTTTAATGGAAAAACACATTCTTTAGTGGGAGTCAACCAGGAGGAAACATTTTGAAATATTAAAGTGTTAAAATATTAAAATGTTTAATCCCATTTTATAGACCAAACTCACCATTTATACTTGTTCACATACATTTACGGAGAGAGTAAAGTTTAAAAAAAAGTGTTTAAAAATTTAATGGTCTAATGTAGGCTGGGCTAGGCATAAACCTTTGGCTTGTGGTTTAGAGCTATTTGAAACTGTTCTGACAAAAATTATAAAGGCTGTGTATCTAAAAGCTGAAGACCAGAGAAGTGCCTTTTAAAAGATATCATGGTAGTGTGTTTTGCAAGATGAAAAGAGTTGTGGAGATTGATTGCACAACAGTGTGAATGTACATAACACTACTGAACTGTACATTTTAAAATGGTTAAGATGGTAAATTTTATATTATGTTCATTTTATCACAATTGAAAAAAAGAGAAGCTATCATGGTATCCACATGATATCTCATTGAGTAGATGGGCAGCCAAGAAGTTCCTTATTTATGATTTGTTTGCTGTTTTGGTGGGGAAGGAGTGGAAGAGGATTAGGAGTTGATGGAAAATAGGACACCTCTTTAAAATTGATGTATATTTTGGTATTGTTAGTCATTTGCAAGGCATAATTCAGTGAGATTAAAAGTTGTAGTTGAGAAAAACATCCTGTGTAGAGAATCAAAAGGAAAATATCTAGGTACTTACTCTTATTTCCTGTTTTCAAAGACTTAAACTTCATTCTGTTTAGGATATAACATGACACCAGTCCAAAATAATTGTATGATTTAGAGCAGGAACTGGGGTCATTCAGGAATTCTTAAAAGTACACTGTTACTGTTGAAGGTTGCTTTATTTCAACACATCTGAGAAGCTTTCAATTGTTTCGTTTACTACCATTATTTTATTTACAAACAAGAAAAAAGAATTCCAATTAAATCACAATCTGTCCCCAATTCAAAGATGTATCCCAATTTCAAAGATAAGAAAACTTATTAAAGAAAGCTTATCTTAGAATTGAAGATGTATGGTTAAGAAAGATAAACCATGATACTTTATTAATAAAGTTAGTCAGGTAGGAACATAAAAATAAAAAGAGATTTCCCTAGACGACCACAGATATATGTACATACCTCAAATGTTAAAAGAGGTTAAAGTAATGAAACAAAACACCCATTCTAGTTTATCCTTTGTTATACCATAGAAAAAAATTGGATTTTAGAGGTTTTTAATGGAAATGATGATACAAAGATAGGTCTTGCCAACACCAATTTGGAAACTGGATATTACATATATATTTTATCTTGGTAGCCCATTAATTTTCCAAATAATTTTGGATATACTTGTATTGCATTTCCAAAAACATATGGAATGGAGAATAAACTGGAGAATCAAAACCAATGAATAAAATGCAGTAGAAATTGAAACATTTAAAACTAAGTAAAGCAGAAAAAATAAAAGCACTTACAAAAAACTTAAATTGGTGAAAATTAAACCATGAATATTAAATATGAAAGTTAAAAAAACAAAAAACTATAAGCATAGATACATGAATCTTTTGTGGTAATCTCAAGCTTATAAGCAAAGTAAACTAAGTAAAATGCTCCATCCCAAACTGTGAGCATTATAGTTACTCAGGATTTGAGTGAAAAGAAATAATACACTATTAGGTGTATTATAGACTGGAAGAACCAGATGCAACTCTTTAAGGAACTATTTTTGATTCTTTACACTAACAGGGTGGGGGTGTCTTCTTATTAGTTCTATTCAATGTAATAAATGAAGAGAAAGTTCTTCTGAACCTCTATTATGCCTGAAGCTTTTCACTTCAGGCAATACTTTTTTCAACGTCTATAATAATCCTTTTGAATAGTTGTACGAGATTTGAACAACCTTCAAATTCTATATCCACCTGCCAATTTTATAATCAATTGTACTGTGGCATTTAGGATTAGACGGTTATCATTCATAGGACTCATTCATTTCTGAGGAAACACAATAGGTAATAACTTGAACGCTTCTTTGCCTGGTTGTCTCATCCTTGGATTATAATATGAATAATTCAACTCCTTTCAACAAAAGTGAACACTTATTCCAGTAAATGTCGCTTTTCTGGGGACTGGAAAGAATATATGCAAAGTACAGTCCTGTCTTTGATGGACTTAAGCTTTATTATGTGGGGTGGGGGAGGGATAAAAACTACATGCAATGACTATAATGGCAAGCAGAAAAACATGAGGGCTTCTATTTAGCTGGGATGTACTACTACAGCCTGATGGCCAGCATCTGCTCTGATTAGTCAGTGGCTAAGACAGACTTGTTTTAAAATATTTTGAATACTACATCTGAATACCCAAATGATGCAATTTGCTTATCCAATATCCTTTCTCCCTTTCTTATGAACACAGCCCTCATTCTGTTCAGTGCATCAATGTACCCAACCAAAGAGAAGAGAATTTCCCAGCCACCGCTACGCCTAGTGTGGTCATGTGACACAGTTTTGACCAATGAGATTTAAGCAAATGCTGCTGAGAACTTCTAGGAAAGCTTTGTCAAAGAAAGCTGGTTCAGTGAGCCCTTGACTTTTGCCCCTTTTGCTGTCCTTTCTTCTTGCTTAGAGCACAGACTTGAAGCTGGAGAGGGAGCATGGGAGTCTTGGGAACTTGGGTGGCTAAGAAGAAAGATTGAAGGAATCTGGGTCTTTGAGGCCATTGTCTGGCTACTTCATCAACCATAGATACCCTACCTTTGGACTCCTTAATACCTGAGAAAAAGAAAACCCATAATTTGCTTCATTTCCTGGTCAGTCAGATTTGAGGTGACATACAGCGTAATACGATTCTAACAGATACACCATGCTCAGGCTGAAAATTGGGAAATGCCACATGAAGCCATGGAGATTAGGAAAACATTATGAAAAGGGCAGGATTTCAAAAGGTAGAATTTCAGAAATGGAAGGAACCAGAAAAATTATTTTGTTCAAAATCCTTATGAAGATGAAAAGACCGAGCAAAGTTCAGTTATTTGTCCAGGATCTCACAGCTGGTTACTAGCAAAGTGAAGCTGCATTGATTCTCTTGCTATCTTGAAACACAAGAGCATCCATGAAAAATTACAGAATGTGTCTTAATTGGAGTGCATGAGTATCCATTTCAGATGTATGTAGAAACATATACTGAGAAAAGGCTAATAATTCAACAAAATTTTCGTGATGAAACCAGATATGATCCTTGACTCCTTAGTTTCCAATCCTCTCCTTCCTTACACTCCAAGACTGATAAACTTGACCTTCTAAATCTATCCATTAGGGAGCCGTCCACCCCCAGCCCCTAGTCAGGTGCCATAGCTCTGGACTGTCCTATCATCTTACACTTTGTTCATTATAACACTCACTACATTGTGTGTTTATTTTCTCTTTAATGGTTCATATGCCTGTCATTCCATAAGGAGAGGGGTCTGTCCACCTGTGTGATTAGGTACTGTCCAACACTTTGTGGTTACTCAGTAACTATTCATAACTCATACTTGGACTTGGAAAAAATGGCAATACCTTATAATGTTCATTGTTTTCATTGGGTGTGTAAGTGTTTAAGCACAAGCAATTTTTGGAAGCTTATACCAACCTGTGGAAAATCTCTTCAGAAGTAAATGGGCGGGAAAAAAAAATCTAGAAATCCAGATATCTTTCATAGAGATTGGCACATACAGTTTCAGGAGTAAGGCTGCTAGGAGCCTAGGTTGAATTGAACATCACAGAATTTAGGTTTTTTGAAGTAGATTTTTCACATGGGTGTTCCAAGTATATCTAGAATTTTAGTGGAAATCATCAGGCAATCTGGGAAGGGGATTCTGAAGTTACATTGGATTCTCAAGAAACGGACAGAAAAGGAAGGGTGGTATTGGTTCTAGTGGCTTGTCTTACAGCCAAAACAAGGGAGAAGGTTGCAGAATTATCTAGTACATCTAATAGTGAGCACATTTGGGTAATTGAAGAAATAGTCTGGATTTCCAGTGTAGGCAGGGGCACTCCTGAAAGCACGTATTATTTACCCAATGCTTCTCAATGAAATTTAAGAGAAAATGACTTGGAAGCCTTCCTTACATCCTGAATGCTAAGCAAGAAACACCTGTAAAATTTCGCTCCACAGCAAGTTCTAAATTCTTTGGTGCAAGACGTTTGTTGACTTTTGCAAATTAGGAATTGATAGTCACTTTTAACCAGGGGGGCGTCTTATGGTGGTGGAGTTGCAGGATGTTCAATTACGAAGGCAATTTAGGATAATGTTTACGACTCAGGTTGTCTGTTTTTGACTCTGGATGCCACTTCTTACTTTGCCATATGATATCAAGTGAGTTTTTTAACTTCTCTGTGTCTCGGTTCCCTCATCTACAGGCTGAACTGATAATAGAACCACCGAATAGGGCCACTGTGAAGACTAAGTATAATGCAATTCACATAAAGTGCTTAAAAGAGTGCTGGGACATAATTTCACTCAATAAACATAAACAATCGATACATTTTAGCAGTTTCTGTACACTGATGGTTTGACCTCACAGGGATAAAGACAACAGAATGCAAAAGACCTCACAGGTAATAATTATTCAAATTGGGGATTTAGATCAGGGGTTGGTAAACTGTCTCTGTAAATAGACGGATAGTAAATATTTTCAGCTTTGTGGGCCACAGGGTCTTTGTTGCAACTATAAAGCTTTGCCGCTGTCGTGTGAGAAAAGCCATTAACAAGATGTAAAAGAACAGGCATGGCTCTGTTCCAAGAACACTTTATTTACAAAAAGAGGACTAAAATTTTATTTATAAAGACAGATGGCAGGCGGAATTTGCCAAGCCCTGATTTAGATAATTATATACTACTTTTGTCCAGGAAGAGTTGTCTTTTGGAGACAGTAAGTAAATATTCTGTTTTCTTCCTGAAATTCTTTTCCTCCCCTATTTCCATGATTTGCCTCTACCTGACCACCTTTTGTAAATACTCTTTTACACACACACACACACACACACACACACACACACACACACCTGTGCCTGTGTACACACTATTTGTTTCCTTTACAGCACACATCACACGTTCTAATATCTGGTATACAGTAGTTCCCCCCTTACCCATGGTTTCACTTTCTATGGTTTCAGTCACTTGCAGTCAATATATCCTCACAAGAAGAGTGACACATTGTACACATTGTACAGTACAATAAGATATTTTGAGAGAGAGAGACCACATTCACATAACATATAATATAGTGCTATAATTGTTCTATTTTATTATTCGTTATTGTTGTTAATGTCTTACTATGTCTAATTTATGGATTAAACTTTATCATAGGTATTGCATGTACAGGAAAAAACAGTGTATATAGGGTTCAGTACTATCTGTGTTTTCAGGCATCCACGAGGGGGTTTGGAATATATCTGCTGTGGGTAAGGAGGGACTACTGTATTTGTCTATTCACTTGTTTTCATTGTCCTCTCATCCGAAGAAAAATTTGAAGAGCATAAGACCCTTAATTCCCAGTGCCTAACAACGATTGACTGATCCACAGTAACAGGTCGATACATAAATATTTGTTAAGTGAAAAAATGAAAGAATTACTAAAGGACTAAAAGGACAAAAACATTCTGACAGTTTAAATACTCATAAATTAAGTGCTACTCTCAGTAAAACACCCTTATGTAGTCACATTTCTAAGAAAACTGATCTACACATATGCTTTCAATATGCCAAGTCTATACACAGGGCTTTCTTCCCAAACTCAATGAGCCCAATCATGCTGTTTTTTCAGCTTATCAGTTTACTCGTTTATTCACAGCTGTTGATTGAAATCATGTGTTCTGGAGAGCTTTTGCATTCTCTCATTATTAATCCATTTCTATTTAAGGCATCCATTTCGTGTTAGTTTTGGTCTTTATATGACACCACAGATTTTGGAAGAGCTTGAAAAAAATAAAAATAAAAACAGTCTCTGAATCAGATACTTTCATCTTTCTCATTGTTCTTCTTATGTTTAAGATTTAGCATAGTGCCAGGCACATAGTAAGTATTTAATATATATTTGAAACTCAACAAATGAATGAGTCTTCATTGAGTTATTCTAGAACATTCTATAGTAGGAGTATGAGAAGGTGCCGTGTTGTCTGAAAACACAGATCAGAGCAGAGAAGGATGTACTAAATGTGTTGTGTGGGCCCTGGAAAATGAGAATAGGAGGAATGTAAAATCAAATTTTGAGGTAATTTCGCCTTTGATTTTTGCAGCATTAACAAAAGACAGAATTCCAGGAATTAAAAAAAAATATATATGGGCGTAATGGAATACCATATCTCTCAAATTACCATATGCATATTAGTAGCACCGATGAGGCAAGTAGTGAATATATTAGGAGAACAGTGTTTATCTATGCTTTTTGTATTCATGATAAAATATCAGCCCTGACAAATTACCCAGAGTGAATACCAAGGTTGTGGAAAGGTAGTTCTCACATCAGTCTGACCTAGCAGATTCAGAAAATTGATTTCATGAATGTTATGCTGGTAACAGAGCACAGACTCTCTGATGGCACAGAAACACCTGCCTGTTTTTTTTTTTTTCTGACAATTATTGCTGGAGCATCCAGTTGCCTGAGGATGATTTAATGAAAAAAACAACATAAAGACAAGGAGAGAAATTTTGCTCTGTAGGGCCTGCCCTTTGCTTGATTGAATCTTGGCAAGAAAAAGTGGACAACGCTTAATTTCTATCAACTGTACATAGAATGACTGCCTTGCTTACTGGGTAAGGGAAGAAGTCCCTGATCTACAAAGCTATTAGAACCTTAGGGTTGGATGAATCTGGACGCTGTCAGTTTTTGGGGTATGACATATATTAGAGGGTGTTTTGAATGCTCTTTGAGCATTTTTATTGCTTCCTCTATGTATCTACTCCACTGTGTACACACCAAAGTTGCAACTTAAAAAAATGTATTTGCCTTGTCGATTATGAGCATCTTGAAGACAGGGGTCTTTTTTTTTGAGTTTCAAGTGTACAAAACAATATAATAGTTAGACATTTACACCCCTCACCAAGATATGGAAACAACCGAAATGCCCATTGAAGACAGGGATCTTAATTCACATTAGTATCTCCAAAACTTTGCTGAGTGCTGGCTAATGGCAGTCCCTCAACAAATGTTTGCTGAATGAATAAAACAATAAATAAAAGCTTTATATTTTAAAACAAAATTCTTGTCTCTTTTCTAAGCAGATGTTTCTTTACAAAACTGTGTAAAAACTATAAGAAATAAGCCTACATTTCTATCGGTCAATGACTAAGGCAATTGAAGTTGAGATGGGAGAGTAAACCGTTCAGTCCCCACCACAGTGTACTCATTATTCTTTCTAAGTTTTATTTTATTGTGTAAGAACACTTAACATGAGATCTACCCTCTTAAAAATGTTTAAGTGTATAATACATTAATATTGACTATAGGTACAATGTTGTACAACAGATATCGAGAGTTTATTAATGTCACTAACTTATGTCCATTGATTAGGAACTCTCTAGTCCTCCTCTTCCCAAGCCTTGGTATCTACTACTTTTGGTACCATTCTACTTTTCGATTCTATGCATTTGACTATTTTAAATATCTAATATAAGTAGAATCACGAAGTATTTATTTTTCTATCACTGGCTTATTTCACTTAGCATAAAGTCCTCAAGGTTGTAGTATATTGCAGGATTTCCGTTTTAAATACTGAATAGCATTTTACTGTATGTATATGCCACATTTTCTTTATCTATTGATATGTTGATAGACATTTAGGTTGTTTCCACATTGGCAGTTGTGAATAATGCTGCAATGAACATGGAAGTGCTAATATCTCTTTGAGATCCTGATTTTCATTTGTTTGGATATATACCTAGAAGTGTATTAGTGGCTCATATGAAGTTCTATTTTTTAAAAATTTGAGAAATCTTCATATTGTTCTCTAGTAGCTGTACCATTTTGCATCCCACCAACAGCGTGCATGGTCCCAACTTCTCTATATCCCCAACATTTGTCTTTCCTTTTGTCTTTCTTTCTCTCTCTTTCTCTCTCTCTCTCTCTTTCCTTCCTTCCTTCCTTCCTTCCTTCCTTCCTTCCTTCCTTCCTTCCTTCCTTCCTTCCTTCCTTCCTTCCTCTCTTTCTCTGTCTCTCTCTCTCTCTGTCTCTCTGTCTCTCTCTGTCTCTCTGTCTCTCTCTCTCTTTCTCTCTCTCTTCCTCTTCCTCCTTCCCTCCCTCCTTCCTTTCTTTCTTTCTTTTTTGATAACAGTCATGCTGATGAATATAAGGTGATATTGCAATGTGATTTTGATTTACATTTCCCTGATGACTAGCAACATTAAGTATTTTCTTATATACCTATTGACCATTTGAATCTTTAGCCCATTTTTCAATCGAGTTATTAGATTGTTTTTTTGTTTGTTTGTTTTTATTTGTTTTGCAATTGTGTTGTAGGAGTTCCTTCTAAATTTTGGATGTTAGCCCCTTATCAGATATACAGTTTGTAAATATTTTCTCCCATTCTATACGTTGCTCTGCTCTTTCATTCCATTAATTGTTTCCTTTGCTGGTCAGCAGTTTTTAGTTTGATGTAGTCCTATTTGTTTACTTTGCTTTTATTGCCTGTGCTTTTGGTGTCATATACATGAAATCATTGACAAGACCAATGTCATGAAGTATTTCCCCCACATATCCTTTTAGTTATTTTACAGTTTCGGATCTTACATGTAAGTCTTCAATCCATTTTTTAATTCATTTTTATGTAAGCTGCAAGATAAGGATCTAAATTAATTCTTTTGCACATAGATAATCATTTCTTCCCAGTATTATTTGTTGAAGAGTTTATCCTTTCCCCATTTTTGTATTCTTGGCTCCTTTGTCATAGATGAATTGACCATATATGTGTTGATTTATACCTGAACTCTCTATTTAACTCTATTGGTCTATGTGTTTGTCTTTATGTCAGTACCATATTACTTTGATTACTGTAGCTTTGTGACATGTTTTGAAATTAGGAAGTGTGATGCCTCCGGCTTTGCTCTTCTTTCTCAAGATTGATTTGACTGTTTATGATCTTTTGTGGTTCCATATGAATTGTAGAATTGTTTTTTATATTTCTATAAAAAATGCCATTGAGATTTTGATAGAGATTGCATTGAATCTGTAGATTGGTTTGGGTAGTATGGACATTTTAACAATACTAAATCTTTCAATCTATAAATATGAAATGTCTTTTCATTTGTTTGTGTATCTTTTAATTTCTTTCATCAATAAATTAGTTTTTAGTATACAAGTCTTTCACCACCTTGGTTAAGTTTATTCCTAAGTATTGCATTCTTTTTGGTACTATTGTAAATAGGATTGTTTTCCAATTTTTCTTTTCAGATAATTTGTTGTTTGTGTACAGAAATGTAACTGATTTTTGTAGGTTGATTTTATATCCTGTAACTGTGCTGAATTCACTTATTCTAACAGCATTTATACGAAGACTTTAGGGTTATCTATATGTAAGATCATGTTGCATGCAAAAAGGGATAATTTTACTTCTTCTTTTTCAGTTTGTATGCCTTATGTTACTTTTTGTTGCTTAATTTTTTTGGCTAGGACGTTTAGTTCTCTGTTGAATAGAAGTGGTGAGAGTGGGCATCTTTGTCTTTTTCATGATTTTAGAGAGAAAGTTTTCAATTTTTCACCTTTGAGTATATTGTTAGCCATGGGATTTTCATATATAGCCTGTATTACATTGAGTTACTTTCCTGCTATTTCTAGTTTGTTAAAACTTTTCAATTACAAAAGGATGTTAAATTTTGTCAAATGCTTTTTCTGCCTCTATTGAGACAACCATGTGATTTTTATCCTTTTCTGTTAATGTGGTATATCACATTAATTGATTTTGTATGTTGAACCATCCTTGTATCACAGTGATAAATCCCACTTGGTTATGGTGTATGATACTTTTAAGGTTTGTTAGTATTTTATTGAGGATTTCTACATCTATATTCATCAGGGATATTGGTCTATAGTTTTCTTTCTCATGGTATCATTGGGTGGCTTTGATATTAGGATAATGGCCTCATAAAATGAGTTTGGAAGAGCTCCCGACCCTTTAAGTTTAAAAAAGAATCGGCATTAATTCTTCTTTAAATATTTGTTAGAATTCACCTATGAAGCTATCTGGTATGGAGCTTTTCTTTATTGAGAGGCTTTTGATTACTGATTCAATTGCCATACTAATTATAGATATGTTCATACTTTCTGTTTCTTCATGATTTATTTTTGGTAGGTTGTATGTCTTTAGGAATTTATTTATTTCTTCTAGGTTATCCAGTTTGTTGGTATTTAATTGTTCATAGTTGTCTCTTATGATCCTTTGTATTTCTGTGGTATCAGTTGTAATGTCTCTTTCATTTCTGATTTTATTTGAGTTCTCTCTTTTTTCCTTAATTAGTCTAGGTAAAGGTTGTCAATTTTGTTTATCTTTTCCAAAAACCAACACTTAACTTCACTGATTTTTTCTATTTTATTTATTTCTGCTGTAATCTTTGTTATTTTCTTACACTTGCTAAGTTTGGGCTTAGTTTGTTCTCCTTTTCTAATAGATTGGTGCAAAAGTAATTGCAGTTTTTGCAATTATTTTTAACCTTTAAACCTCAATTACTTTTGCACCAACCTAATAAATCCTTGTTATGTAAAGTTAGGTTGTTTGTTTGAAATTTGTTCTCTTTTAATGTAGGCATTTTTTGGCACAAACTTCTCTCTTAGAACATACTCATTATTTACATGGCCCTTTATGTTTCAAAGTCAGCTCACTTCCCTACAACCTGCATGCAATGAAAGCCTTATAATACTGGGTTAGCTCCTAACTGCTCTTGTCTTTTCTGGGCCAGAGTTTCATTTAGTTTCTTATTATGAGCTTCATTTAGTTTCTAATTAATTTAAGATTTACTTATTTTATCTTATTTCATTTAAGATGTATTCATTTCTGGTTCATCACCAGAAGAGGAAAAGCATTAGTGAATATCCAGCTTCATAGTCTTCACAGCGTTTTTGAGTATAGTTATTTTCTTCCTAATATATATCTTGTTGCAGTGTGCACATTGTTTTATTACATTGGAGGTTAACTTTCTCCCCTTAAAGCTTTTACATTCCTAAAGTCATTTCAATTTTGAAAGAAAATCTGGCCATATACAATGCCTAATGCAGTCAACTCTTCATTACGAAAGCAAGAGAACCCAAATACGAAAAAGGACAGTTTTACAGCCAAGGTTACGGGTGAGTTCTAAATCACTTTGAAATCTGGTTGACTCTTTGGACAAGTGAGTAAAACGTTCATCAGTGAAATAAAACAACTAAAACAGAGAAGGAAATAGTAGCTGCCCTTGGCTGTTTACTTTATCATGTACTTTTTCCAACTCTAATTAGTCCTAAGTACTACTCATGTTGACTAAACATCTCATGATAATAATAATCAAAAGGAAGGGGAAAAGTCTTGCACAAATCAGTATGCTCAGTGAGGTTTATAAGGACTGAAATATTTTTCAAAATATAGCCAATGCAGACTGTATTTCAATGCTGTTGAGTGAAGAGAGATTTTTCCCATAAATTAATTAGCTACCGCTAATTGCTTTGAGCATGGTTATTCACAATAGATTGCATAAAATTTCCATATGCTATTGGTGGTGTGATCTGATTGACAGACAACCTCCACACTTCCTTCATCATGATTTTTAAATCTAGAATGACGAAATCCTTCCAGAGCTAGACCTGTTCAGTCACTGGCAGAGTCTGGTTCTATCACCAAACTATCGGTCGATGTAGGCATTTGATACAACATATTTAGTACTAACTATTTAGAAGGGACAACATTAGGCACTAGGATGGGGGATGTAATAGGGAGTATATGTAGATTAAATAAATGTGATGCTAGCCCTCCAGGAGCCCACAGTGTAATGGGAAACAGATATGAAACAACTTAATTGCAATACAGCTTATAAGTATGTTTTTGAATATAGTTATTTTCTTCATAACATGTATCACCTTGCAATGTGCACATTGTCTTATTACAATGTAGATTAGGTTTCTCCCTAAAAGCCTTTACATTCCCAAGAAGAGATGTACTTGAATAGAACCCTTCCATAATTAAACACTATTGTACTCAGTATATGAGTGGCAACCTCATTTCCTAGTTGAGGGCTGGGACACACCTCAATGTCTCCCCAATGTGTATGCCATCATTATAATTCTTCCTGAGACTACAAAGTCAGGCACACCTGCCAGGGTGGAGCAACACACATGCTGTCAATTGTTTACAAATGTAGAAATTTAATTCCTTTCTGCAGGAAAGGATGAGGCCTCAGAATATACAGACTTAGAGTGGTGAAATGCAACCCCAGTTCTTCTCTGAGAGTAGTGCTTCTGCCACCGCAACTGTTTAATTAACCAGAGCAGTATTTTTTTTAAAGCAAATCCAGGTTATGCACTTATTTTCCATCCTCCCTCCACCCCAAAACTTTTTGAAGCAAGACTTATTTTCACTCTTTTGGAAAAGAGTTGGAAAAGAAGAAAGGAAGAGGGAAGAGGAGATATCCAACTGGTCTAGGAACCAACCACCTCATCTCACACACACACACACACACACACACACACACACACACACCCTACTCCTATCCCTAAAATTCTAGGGACTCAGGATGGGAATGGCTATTGGAGAGAATAGTGGGGTGCTAAAATGAGCTGCAGCTCCTCCTTGCAACACTGCTCCATCTGCCAAGCCATTAAAGTCAGTTCCTTTTGCTCCACCATGGGTCACTCATTCCTCATATAGTTTTCTCTTTCAAATTTCTTATGTGAACTTAGCTACAAAGTACAGCAAAGAGCTAATGCAAAATATAAATAAATGGAAGCATATACCATGCTCATGGACAGGAAGAATTAATATAGTTAAAATGTCCATACTACCCAAAGCAATCTATAGATTCCATGCAATCCCTATCAAAATGCCAATGGCATTTTTCACAGAACTACATACAACAAATAATCCTAAAATTTATATAAAATCATATAAGACCCTGAAAAGCCATGGCAAACATGAGGAAGAAGAATAGAGCTAGAGGTATCACGCTTCTTGATATCAAACTATAATACAAGACTATAGTAATCAAAACAGCATGGTATTGACATAAAAACACATAAATCAATGGAACAGAATAGAGAGCCAAGAAATAAATTCATGCCTATATAATCATTTAATCTATGACAAAGGAATCAAGAATATACCTGGGGTAAAGGCAATCTATGCAATAAATGGTGCTGGGAAAAGATACATGCAAAAAAAGAAAAACGAAAAAAAAAAAAGCTGAACCACCTTCTTACTCCACATACAAAAATAAACTCAAAAAGACTGAAATATAAAACCCCGAACCATAAAACTTCTGGAATAAACTAGGCAGTAAAGTCTCAGACATTACCCTAAGTAATATATTTATTGACATATCTCCTCAGGCAAAGGAAACAGAAGAAAAATTAAACAAATGGGACTATATCAAACTAAAAAGTTTTTGCACAGCAAAGGAAACCATCAACAAAACAAAAAGAAATCTTACTGAATGGGAGGAGATACTCACCAATAATATATCTGATAAGGGGTTAATGATATATCTGATAAGGGGTTAATATCCAAAAATCTATAAAAAATGCACAGAACTCAATACCAAAACCCCCCAAATAATCCTATTAAAAATGGCAGAGGACTGACATAGGCATTTCTCTAAAGAGGACATACAGATGGTAAATAGACATGAAAAGATGATCAACGTCACTAATCATCAGAGAAATGCAAATAAAAACTGCAGTGAAATATCACCTCACACCTGAAAGAATGGCGATTACCAATAAATCAACAAACAACAAGTGTTGGTGAGGATGTGGAGAAAAGGGAACCCTTGTGCACTGTTGGTGGAATTGCAAATTGGTGCAGTCACTATGGAAAACAGTATAAAGGTTCCTCAAAAAATTAAAACTAGAACTACCTTATGACCTGGCAATTCCACTACTGGGTATTTAGCCAAAGAAATCCAAAACACTACATAATTTAAAAAGATATATGCACCCCTATATTCACTGCAGCACTCTTTATAATATCCAAGATATAGAAACAACTGAAATGCCCACCAATGGATGGCTTGGGTAAAAAAATTGTAGTTCATATATGCAATGGAACATTACTCTGCCATAAAAAAGAAAGAAATCTTACCATTTGTGACAACATGTATGGACCTAGAGGGTATTATGCTAAGTAAAATCAGTCAGACTGAGAAAGACAAATACTGTATGATCTCACTTACATGTGGAATCTAAATAGCAGAACAAACAAATAAAACAGGAACAGACCCGTAGATACAGAGAACAAACTGATAGTTACTAGATGGGAGAGGGGTTCAGGGATGAGTGAGAAAGGTGAAGGGATTAGATGTATAAATTGGTAGTCACAAAAAAGTCATGGGGATGTAAAATACAGTAATATTGTAGAAAGTATGTATAGTGTCAGATGGGTACTAGATTTATCAGGGGGATTATTTCATAAATTATATAGATGTCTAACCACTACACTGTACACCTGTAACTAATACAACAGTAATATTGAATATCAAATATAATTTTAAAAACTGGTCATGGGGATATATATAGTACAGCATAGGTAATATAGTCAATAATATTCTAATAACTACGCACAGTGTCAGATGGGTAATAATAGACTTACTGGGGTTATTACTTTATGAGGGATATAAATGTCTAACCACTATGTTGTTTTGTACACCTGAAATTAATAAACAAACAAACCAAAAAGAGTTAATGCAGTCTTGCTGGGAGCGCAGCTGCAGCTAGGGAAATGATTGCTCGGGACTTTGATTTGTCCTGCTCCTAGGAGACCCACTTTTCTGCTGTCAGTTAAAGTATTGCTCAACTTTTTCTGAGATACAGTTTGTTCTACAGCACTGCTTCCAACTGTTCCTGAGTGACATTAGTGCTTCTCTTCTCATTTCTGGAAGCATAAAACGCCTTCTCAAGTTCACAGGAGTCTGCTATCATTCCCATTTCAGGAATTCCTAAGCCACAATTTTAAAAAGCAGGTTTCTCTCCTATGTTGAAAGGAAATGCAGAGGCAGTTTAACCATTTTTCACTCAAAGTTGATGTTGACAACAGAGAATTTATGTCTTGGAGGTAGAGTTTAACTGAGGCTGAATAGTAATGGGACTTGTGATAGCTTAAAGCTGTAATTGCACGATGTACTCAGGGTTAGTTGAGAAAAATGCTTTTGTAAAAATCAGGGCCAAAAATAAAGGATAAATTCCAAATCAGAAGAGGCAAACTTAAAACAGCCACAATTTCGAACAGTCAGAATATAGGAGAAATTCAAAGCACTATTGAACTTCCTTATACCTGGACAAGTATATTTTAATGCTCAAAAAGAACAATGAAACATGGCATAAAGGAAAAACAAAGATTTGTCAAACATATATGGTGCTTCTTCTGGAACCAGCCGTATAATGAATTTATCACAAGTGAGACTCGTCAATGAATTTACTATGGTAGAATTGGAAGAAAATTGCTTTTTAAAACTTTATGAGAACAATATGTAACAGACATGTGTATAATAAGATAGGGAAGCAAGAGAGAATTAATCATAGGTTTAATTTTTCCACTCATTTTTAAAGGAATTAACTTGGAAAGATATTTTGGTTAAATTCTTTAACTATATAATAACTTAAGTGGGACAATTTTACAACTCACATTCTTTTCCTTAATAGAAAGCTATTTTGATATTAATTATCTAGAAAATTGTTTCAGTCTCAACTTCATTTTGTGTAATCCGTCTTGAAATGTAATCAACTATCCCATACATATTAACAATATTCCAGCCATTGAAGTTTGGGTCGAACTTCCAGGGTATGGGTTTTTGAGAATTAGTGACACTTTTTTTGATGCCAATAAAGGGAGTAGAAGGTTTGGCTCCTAGCCTCTCTTGAGAAGAAAAAAGGCTTAATGCCATGTGGGGCAGATAGCCACTGCTTACGGCAAAATTACCATGTGAGCTGAGGAGGGGCAAGGATGGGAGAGAGTGGACCTTGATGTTGGACAGATTTGGAATGGAATTCCAGCTTCACTGATGACTGCTCATTTGAACTTGGACAAGCTTTAGTTTTTAGGGGGTTGGAGTTTTTCATTGGGAAGAGAAGAATAACAGCATTTACCAGATAGGATTATTGAGAGAATTAAATAAGATACTGTAGGTGAGCACAGGGCACCTAGTACGTGCCCAATGAATTCTAGTAGCCTTCCTTCTCTCAGAGGAGGGAGAGATCTTAGAAGCCACTTAGTTCAAACCTTGTTTAAAAGAGACAAATTTTAAAATTAACATTTTATAGGAATTTGATATTGCCAAGAGAATTCCAGTTTCAAATTTAAAACTGCAGTTATTTGTATTTAAGCATGGAAAAGAAAGAAATTATAGGTAGCATATATTTTGGGGGATTTTAAAAGTATACATACATGTAGAATTTTAAAGACATATACATAAGCATATTACAGACATACGGAGTTTCTTTAATTTTTGAGAACTGGTGAACCTTCAAAAGTTTTAAAAGAATGTAAGAAGATAACCTTGAAAAGGATAGTTTTGGCCTATAATATCATACCTTGGATTCCAAAGCACCATATTAGTGAAATTGGTATTCTTTACCTACCATGATGTAACTGAAATTTTTGGAATTCAAAGTGTTGAGCTGTTTAGTAACTTTCCTTTTAGTATAATTATCATCCACTTTAGTTTATATCTGACTAACCTTAAAAGGCCTGACATTTCATTGAAAGGTAAAGTTATCAGAATACCTACTGTCAGATTTATTTTGCTTGTGGTTTTGATAATATCTCTGTTTATTCCTTTTAACTCAGCCAAATATGGTATGCTATATCTGATGGCTAACTGGTTGACCTAGTTTGGAAGACCTTTAGAAGTATATAGTTTCTGTAAATTAAAACCTATGATATTAATAATAATCCTATAACTATCCAGTTTTCACCCAGCTCACACATATGACACTGGGATAGAGTAGCAGACAACTAAGTTTCTTATACAATTTCTGACAAGGGTTCTTGTCATCGTGGGTGCATTTCAAAAGTTAGGGGTGTCTGCTGAAAAGCTTTAACAATCCTGACTTATAATTTTGCCATCTATACATCTTAAAGATTTTTAAAAATGTAGTGTGTACCTCCAGTGATTCCAATTGTTTATATTTCTTATATTTGCCTTTAAATAAGAACTTTCCCTAAGTGTTCAATAATTTAGAAACCTCAGTGGAAAATTCCATAGTATAATTTTGGTACATAGAAAAAGTAAGGGTAAGACTGATTTTCTAACTACCCAAAGTAACCCAGGAAGACTGTTATCCAGCCAAAAATTCAATATCCTTGCTTCACTCTATCATACAGCTCATTTCTTGCTCTTCATTCTTTCTCACCAGGGAGTGAGGATTGTTCTGTGGTTTTCCATTAGAGACACAATTTTCTAATTGAAGGCCAAAAAACAAACTGGTTCCAAACAGAGCTCCTGCTGGTTTTCATTCCTTTCATTGTTGAAATGTATCTATGAGCTCTGCTTTTGGAAAATAGGAGTCCTCTGGCCAGACTTACCAACTGTTGCCAGTCTTGACATCAAAATTTCCTTTAAAACAGCAACAAATGGAATCATGCGGTCAGACTAATGATGCATGATAACTCTAAGCCGGATTAAAGCCATTTAATATAGCATACAGCTCATTGTCATGGCAGTGTCTGATTAATAGTCACCATCTATATTTTTTCTGTAAATATAGCTACATCCTCAATAGTTTGTCTTAAAATTAAGGACTTCAGAGAAGATAGAAGATGAATATTGAAAGAAAAGTGGTTTGACTGACATTAGTATATGAAAATGATAAAAATCAATGACCGTGGGAAATAAGGATAGAAAAAAGTCTTATTTTATATGCTCTGGAAGGGATAAGACAGTGTAGAATCTGAGAGAGACATTCTCCTTCCCACTCCTCACTCCCAGGAGTCAGTGATAAAGAACTGAAATTTTGATTGGTTTCCTGGAGTAAAATTATATGTCTTTTGGGGCAGTTCAGTTAGCTCCAGGAACTAGCTACTGATGCATTGCACATAGCAGGCATTTAAACTGTATGTGTTAGATGGATGAAGGAATGAATGAACTGATTTGACAATGTACAAAAATCAGTACTGAAAGCAATGACAGGGGTTCATCACTCAGGCAGTATCTCTGAGGTTGCGGTAAACATTATGGCCGTTTGTCAACATTTCCAGCTCTTGGCTTTCTGGGCACACAGGAAGACCATACTGGCTTGCTCCGCTGAATTTAGGCATGGCTACATGAGCCATGCACTGTGAGTAGAAGTGACCTAGGCCCCTTGTGGGTGGTGGCACCTAAGAGTCGGTGTGTGGTCTTCCCCTGAAGCAGTGGTTGTGGATCACAAGTTGATATGGAGAAGCTGCAAGATGGAAGCAGCATCTGGGATTGCCAAGCCAGCAGGAAGACATCTGCTTTGGAGAACTGCCTGGATCTACAGAAGACTTTGTATGAGCAAGAAATGTAGCCCTGTTGTTGGAAGCCAATGTGTAGAAGACTGTCTCTTCTGAAGATCAAGATGGTCTGTAGCATCTCCCATCCAACGTGCTCTTCTGCAGTGTGAATTGGCTGCATCTTTGTCAAGAAGTAGGCTCCATTTCCCCTCCCCTTGGATCTGGGTGGCAGAAGTAATGGTGTGTGACCTCTGATAAAGGTCAGAGAAAGCCAGGAAGCTTCTCATGGAGCATCTATTTTCTTGCAACATTACTCTCTCCTTGCTCCTTCTCAGAATCCAGCCACCACAGAGCCCAAGCCACACAGAGAGTGCACATTCAGTGCCCTTGTCAAGAGTCCCAGCTAGTTTAAGTCATCCAGCTGGGCATCAAACATGTGCGTGAAGAAGCTTCCAGGTGATTTCAGCCAGCAAGCCATTTGAGTGTTCCCAGCTGAGACCCCCGCCATTGGACAGCAGATACAAGACATCACCATTGAGTTGCGTCTAATTTCCTGACCCACAGAATTTGTGAGTGTAATAAAATGATTATTGTTTTACACCAAGTTGGGGTGGTTTGTCATAAAGCACCTGGTAGCTAGAACATACCGATGGAATCTGATTGTTACCACACCATAATTTAGCCCATCCTAATGCAAAGATGTTTTTTGGAATGCCAAAATCATAAATAACAAAGTAAGGTGAAAATAGTATTTTCAGTTTTTTTGGTAGTAGTGCCCTATGTGGTACCACCATTCTGGAGAGGTCATAGAGGTGTCGTCATCTCTGTGGTCCATTCTCCTTAAGTATAAGCCACATTCCCAGTATCTCATTCACATGCAAGGTTTAATAAACTGAATATACTGGCTCACGGCAATTTTTATTGTTTCCTCCAGGCAAGATTTATTCTGAAATAAAGGAAACAAATGGTACAATTTCCTCAAGGAAACAAATAGGACACTTAAACATATTAACACATGATAAAATGCTGTGAACTAAATGGGGAAGCTCATATTTTGGGATGACGGGTTGAAGTTTCAGAAATAGTTGGCAGCTAAGCCATTCATATGTTAGATGTAAGTTTCAGATGTTGCCATGTCAGTTGGGAGACTTATCGGTATATGTTGCTCCTCTCCTTCAAATTATTAGCAAAACAATTTTTTAAAAACAAAACTACTGCAACAGCGTAGGAGCTCACATCACATTATGTTTAGAAGCATGGGTGCTAGGAGTGGGAAAGCATAGAAGAAAATGGCCAACATTGCACACAGCAAACATACAGATTGATTAGCTTAATGTTAAGGTTGCACAGCTCTAGGGACGAATGGACACCACGCATGCATACTAGTGCAAGTATTGTCTGAGTAAGGTCTGTTTCACAGCTTCATAATGAAACTTTGGGGGCTAATCTGTATTATTCATAATGTGTTGGGAGATATGTGTCCTAGAGAAAATATAAAATGGATATTGTTAGTTTGCACAGAAGGCAAGATACATATTCCAACAAGGCATCAAACCAATCCACAGCAAGGAACCAACTATACACTGAAGACAATGATATAAATGATCATTTCATGTCATTCCCATCTCACAGCAACGAGACAAGCAGAGTGGAGAGAGAAGTACGTTAGGTTCCATAGACGAGGGCAATTTGTACTAAGTATCACACAATTAAGCAGAGGCAAGCTAAGGTATTGGAAAGCACTTATGGACTTGGTATTAGCAAGACCTGGAATTAAATTGCAGCTCCTCTCCTAACTTGCTGATTGACCTTGCCTATCTGCGTCTCAGTTTCCTTACTTTCAATATGGGGATAATAATATCCATTGTGCAGGGTAATTTTGAGGAGGGAAATACATATAAAACACCTGGTATAGACTAAGCATTTAATAAAGGGTGTTTATCATAATCATATTTTAATAAGAAAGATAATCAGTAGCACTCTAACAAAAAGCTACACACATTAACTCATGTATTATAAAATCTAGCAGTCAGTCTGCTTCTTGGTCATTTACTGAGAGAGCTGCAATTTGGATTCAGGCCAAAGCTTTAGTTTGTCCTCTTGTCTTGCCCTTTCATTTTGTTCCTGAGGCCAACACATCTGGAACTTCCTCTCTCAGAAGATGAAAAATGACCAGTCTCAAATCTGCCTGTCCAGGTCTGTGGGTCAGCGATTCAGACCCCCCATACCTGAAGCCTTATTTTACACAAAAGGAACGTGCAAAACTAGCCAGCCCATCAATAGTAATTCCTTTCCGGACTATCATCAGTGACATTGAAATGATTGTTGTTATATAACAAGCAAATGGAGGAAGTGATTTGCAAGCCAGTTATTCACACACACACACACACACACACACACACACACACACACACACACAGCAAGTATGGGGACAGAGCCAGGAAACTTCCAGGCTCTCAGCCTCACGTGGAAAGCTGCTAGCTCAGGTAGTAAACGGCCATCAACTGTGATTGGATGGCTATCAGCTGTAACCAGTGAGCCATTGGCTACTAATATAACTGCTGTGGCTACGCTAGCAGAAAATGGGGACCAGCAAGAAGATGGTGGCTGAGCTAGCAAGCAGCGGGCTGTGGATTGCAGATTGCAGAGAAGCGGACTGCTAGCAAGTGAGATTGTTTGGCAGAGACAAGTGGATGGCGGGTTGAGGATAGTGTGGCTCCTGCCTCCTGTGTCTCCAACCCATCCTCCAGCGAGACTATTGTGGTGTGACTCCCCTACCTATGGCTCCGTGGGTGTTCCTTTTTGGCCTAGCCACATCCTGTGTTCTTATGTGGGGAGCAGGAGCAGAAACCCCGCAGGCTGCCCTGCATGACAGCAAGTGTTGCATTCTAAGAAATTCTTTGATTTTGCTTAGGGTGAGTTGCTGGTTTGTCTTTCCTCCTCCCTTTTCTTCCTTATTTCTCTGCCAGCTGCCTCCCAATCATTTTGCCTTATTACACACACATGCACCCACACACACACACACACACACACACTTATTTCTGCAGAGCTATGGGAAGCCAGCTACCTTTTTCCCATGTTGTCCTCTGGTCCCAAGGATGATGGTTAGGTTCACTTGGTTAAGTCTGAAGCAATATCCAAAAGCCAGCTGTCACACAGTTGCTCTACTACAGCAAAGCCTGTCGATGATGAGTTCCTTGCTTCCAGAGAGAGTGCTATGCTGACAGATTTTAAAATCAGTCACGCAGAGTTACATATGATTCCTTGAATTGGTTTTGATAATCATTTTCACAGATCCCAGAGGATTCATTGATACCTTCAAATAACTGCAATTCACCAAAATTGGATTCTAAAGTTTATGATTAAATAAAATACATATGAATATATTTCCTACGCCAAATGGAAGGAACAGTGTCCAGGTGGAACACTCATAGAATTACAGACTGCTTCAGTTAAAAGGCCTCTTTGAAGTACAGAAGTCCTGCTTCTTGGTCTACATTTGAGGAAGCAGAGACTCTGAGAACCAGTCCTGCAAGCTCAAGTAATTTAAGCGCTAGAAACTCTTGGGGGCTATGAAAGTAATGTCTCCACCATTTTAGTGCCGAAATACTTCACAACATATTTAAAATTTTACAGTTAATTAGTCTTATTCTGTCCTGATATTTTACTTATTTATTTATCTATTTATTCTTTGCCATCATCAAGGATTCAAAGTCATGTCCTTCAAACACGAAGAAAATATTACTACCAGGAGAGGTGTTTGTTTTTTGAACTATTTTCTTAATAGCAATGATAGATTTCTACTCTCTTGTCTGATTTATGTTGTAATCAATTCCACTCATTTATGAAGCTGAGGTGAAGCGTGTGGCCAGAAACAGAGTGAAGCTAATGTGTGAACACACACGAAAGAACATGTCATTTATATCAGAATATAACCAGTTGTGTTAAGTGGTTTTACCTCTCTGCTCACAGAAACCACAACTTAACTAAAATCATTATCTATTCGTAGGTAGTAAGAACAATGAACAAGAGTATAAATTATAATATGGGCAAGACCAAATATTTATTTAACTAAACTTCTGCTTAAATGGAGGCCATTAGTGTTTAATAACACTTGCAATTTGGATACTGTTTTAGAATTGATGAAATGGGCAACAACCATCCTCATTTTAAAGATGTAGAAACTGAGGCTTAAAAGGATTAAAAGATTTGCTAATGAGGGCCACTCCCAGGACTTGAAGCCAGGACAAAGGTCTCATTCCACTGTGACACAGTGATTTTAGATGCTGAATATTTGAATAAAGGCACATTGACTTACAAGGATGCTTCTAACTTAATAGTAAAACGAAATTCAAACAAAAGATAATTTATGATTTTGCAAACCATTCTTTCCAGCTGTGAATAGTATACTGAAAGAAATGCACATGTATACATTTTTACACATTGCTTGCCTAGATAGAACAATATAAGTTCATCTCTCTTCTTATTTAGAAACTTCAATTTTCACTCTACTTTTCTTTCAAAACATAAGTTTCCACTTCTGTATTCAAAACCTGCCAATGGTTTCCCATGTTGCCTAAAGTAAAAGTCAAAGTTATTATAATGATCTACAGGACTCTTTAGAATCTGGCTTTCAGGCATCACTGAAAGTACCTCCTACCATTCACTAGCCCCCTCCCTTTTGTCACTCCAGCCACTCTGGTCTCCTGATAACCCGGAAACATATCAAGCATGTTCCTACTTCAAGGCTTTGCACTTGCTATTCCTGCTGTCTACAACACCCCTCAAATATCTTCTCTCAACTCCTTTGGGTCTTCATTCAAAATTACGATGTCAGTCAGTTTTCCCCCAGTTCTGCCCTTTGACCCAGGAAAGAAGGGCAACTGTCCTGGATCTCCCACTTGCAAGGGCCCTGCTTTCATTCATCCCTCTCCAATGGGGCAAGGAATATGCAGGGCTACGATGAGGTACCTTTAGAGCCCACTCCCCTCCCCACTTCTAGACAACATTCTGAGTACCCAGAGTTCCCTGCCCCAATGGCCCTGAGCCTACTTCCAAGACAGTGCTGTCAGTGGCACATTCTTAGACCTGAGAGGGAGGCCAAGAAGCAGCTGTTTGTAGGGTGTGTGAATGGAACTTGGACTTGTGGGCTCAAGGGTCTACATGCGTGTATTTGAGAGCCTTCGTGGTACAGTATCTTGCTTGAGGTAGAGAGAACGAGTAGGAGGCAGAGGTCTTCACTTTCTAGTGCAGAACTCTGAGACGTCTGAGAATGCCAAATTTGAGCATGGCCTTCTAAGACGTAATAAAAATTTATTGCCAAGATAGGAGACTGGTCCATATTTCATTACACAGTTATCAAATATTTAGACATACAGCATGCAGTCCTTTGTTTGCACTTTCCCCCATGCCCCACAAATATTAGTGGCATGTCTGGTTTTCCATGACCATTCTGTTTATAATTGCTTCTCTTCCCATGGACACTCAATAGCACCCCTCCCTCTTTTTATTTATCTCCGTAGCACTTATTACCATCTGATATACTATTTGTTTAGTGTGTCTCCTACATGGAGAATATAAAGTCCATTGAGGGCAGGAGTTATTTTCTGTTTTGTTCATTGCTATTTCCATAGCACCAAGAATAGTCCTTAGCAGAAGAGACACTCAATAAACATTTGTTGAATGAATAAATGGTCAATGGCTTTTCTCTAGTGAGCACCTATCATTTTACATGTGTTATGTCATTTAAATCTAAATAATCTTATGAGCCGTTTATAATAGACCTTATCATCACTTCCATTTTACAGCGTAGTCTCAAGGGGTTGTAATAACTTCCCTAAGGTCACACAGATTCCAAGTAGAACTAAAATTTGCTTCCAAAGCTCATGTTCTTACTACTGTATTGCCTTTGGAGATACAAAGATCCAAATACTAGGTTAGAAGATTTATGATGCGAGGATTTCTATTCCATTTGCCTGGCTGGCTCACTCTTTAAACTCCAGAGAGCACTGAATTGACTAGAAAACTTGAAGAATGGTAAAATTTTTCTTTCAGCAATTGGAATTCATTTATTTGCTTTGTTTGACTTGGATAGGTAGGGATGGAAATAAAGTATATTCCAGTTGGGCAAGTTCATACAAAGATGGCATTGGACTGAAAATATTTGGAAGGAGAATAAATATTTTCTACTATTCTGATGTGTTCAAGATGGACTACTCACACAGTGATTCAGGTTGGGGGTGAGGCAATATCAGTGGTCCATAAAGTAGCCTGCACTTTGGAATAGAAGCAGAAATTGAAGGAAAAACACAACTTTGGTGGCTGGCTGTTTTCCAGCCTTCGGTTTATTCATAACTGTTCCCATTTGGTTAGGAATATGAACACTTCATTCTTAGAGTGCCATGTGGACTCTACGATGAGACATCCTGGAAGAACTACATATGCTTAGATGAGGCTGTTTCGCTCCAAAGCATCCTCGAGTCTTGTGAGTGCTCTCTTTTTCCCAGAATGTTTCATTACATCTGTACCCAATCTAGCCCCTAATTCAGAGCCAATCTCGTGTTCCAAGAAATGTCTTGCCTTAGGGGACTGTCCCCGGAGACATCAACACCAAGCTGCCACTTTCCTGTAGACTGTCCTTTAAAGCTTTCCTTTTGAACCACAGTCCTGTGGGTGAAACTTTGGAAATCATAAATCTCTGAATTTAAAGGAAACTTCATTTCATTGTAGAAGTTGTTGAGTCCTTCCATATCAGATTCATTTATTATTATACCACATAGAAATACCAATCTTCCTTATGATTCTTTTAAGACTTTTCCTCCCTGCCCAAGTTCCAGAAATAACAGTCACTCATTCATTCTACAAATACGTGTTGTGAACTTGCTTTGTGCTCTACCTGGAACAAAAACCTAAAATAAAATGTAGTCACTACATTCACAGTGTTTACAGACAGATTCAACATGAAAAAAAGGAAAAAATGCAACTGTTATCCAGGGACACTGATATATTAAGCTTTTTGGTGTAAAAGAAAGGATATGTAAGAAGGCTTTAATCCAGCTTTCCTTTAAAATGTCAAAAACATTAATTTCTTCAGTAATTAATGGAGAAAATGGAACTTTTATAAATGGAACTTTATGTAGCTGCCCTGAGAGCAATACCTTGGATCTGAAATAATAACTTCTTATCAGATCTGGGGGCACAATTTACTGTCAGTCCAAATTTGTATCAGCACAATTATCTTCTTGACTTCCTATGCAAGGCATGGGATTGGGAGGGGGCGCTCATGAAAACTTCAGGGGGCTGAAGTGCAGACACTACCATATCCTGTCTGATTACTTCCTGGTTGACAAGATGTCTCATCTGGGAGAGGACTTGCCCCTGTTGCCTTAACAGAGCAGAGCTTTGTAGCTCTTAGGGTTTGCTTATACCAGATCCAATGTAAGCTCAGAATATATAGATCAGGAAAGTGGTAAAGGATCACAGCATGTCCACACTGGGCAGGACCATGCATACATTTCATTTTACTCATGAGTTTAGGTTCCAAAACCCTAATGCTTCTACTCTGAGTACACAGTCTCATCTCTTTAAAACCACTAGGGAGCCTGAAGAAGGTGAGAGAAGAACCAAAGGAATGAAATTCTGACGATTTTATTCTCTATTTTGCTAGAGTCTATAAATTTCACTTCTTGATAAGTCATCTGTTTTCATATTTGAACATTGCTTTGGGTGAGTTTTGGCAGTCTTTAAAGGGTACATTGAAAAATAAGTTTTTCATATGTTCTAATACCTCCTTCTCAGCTGAAGAATCTACCGATTAATTTTCCATTAATATATTCATTAAAAATTAAATATATTTTTTGCTATGTTCTTGTTGTGGTGTGATGCCTCTCTGTAAGCCAAATATTTGCTGGCTTCATACTTTGGGTATTCAGAGAACCTGTGGGTTGTGATGAAAATGATGGTCTTTTCATCTGAGTGAGGGCAGCCTGCTCTGAGGCAGTGATATCAGTACCAGCATCAAAGTCTTCGTGCTGTTTAAATCCCCACAATAGCAGAGGAAGAGAAATTCTCTTAGCCCTGTTGTCTTGGACCCATAGCAAAAGTAGTCAGCAACACCTTGAGCAAATATCACAGTCTGCTGCAATTACTGGATGTGCGCTACTTATGTGTTGCCTTCTGAGCTAGACCATGAGAATACTGAGAACAAGAGAGGGTCTTTTTCAATTCCTGTGTATTACTTCAGCTCACAACCTAGTGAAAGGAAGGCAAGAGGACCAGGGAATGAAGAAGGAATAAAGACGTGTCCAGACATAACTGATGATTCACCAAGGGGCTTCTTATTTGCTTATTGTTTATGAAAACCACATTCTTGCTAAATACAAATGAATAATTTACTTGTGCAGAACAAGCTTTTAGTTTTGTGTCTGTCCCACATTCTTTCATTTTGAGAACTTCCTCCTGCTCACTTCACACGATTCTAGTAAGACCAAACAGGTGAACTTGTGATCCAGGCTAGCCAGTCAGAACATGGCATCCCTTTGGACCACTGCTACGTCCAAAGACAAGCATTTGACTCAGCAGGAACAGTTGGGGTCTTTTCTCAGAAACAGAAATAGACGCTGGAAGAGAAGCTCTTTCCTTTTGAGACTGTGACTTGCAAAGATCTTATAAGCCTGGAAAGGCTGGAACCCATATTTCTTTACACATGGAGACAACTTGTCAGAGCACAAAGCCAACAGAGTTGAAAACAGAGAGAAATGGGAGGACAGACGATGTTTGCTGTTTGAATACTGAATGCAATTATGTCTGAAGACCAAACCATAGTCTTATCAGACTTTTGAGCTAATGGTATTTATTTTTTTATGTATTTATTTTTGCTTGGGTCAGTTTGAAATGGGCTTCAATCACTGACAACCAAATGGTCTTGGTAACCAGAAATATTACAATAGGCAACACTGTACTACTGTAAGTGATTCTAGTGAGGTATCATGATTGACAGAATTGCAAGAGCAATGTGAGTTATTGGTCCTTAGGGCCTCATTCCCTATGGAAGGGTCAAGACTATAGTTGTAGTGACCCAGCCACCTATAGCCCTTCTTTCTGTAGTGGTTCCAGCCAAAAGTTACTACTGTGGCAACTAACTGCTTTGTCATCATTCAGCCTTCTCTTGGCTTCCAGAAAACCTTCATGGGTTCTCTTTTCTTCTGCGGGCATTCCAGGCAAGAAAAAGAAAAAAAGAAAATACATTTTTCCCCCTTAGCTCAGACCTATTGCCTTCATCCAAGTCAGAACAACCACTGCACCTATTTATTCTCAACTCAGAAAAAACCATAGAGTGTTACCAGAGGGCTATCCACCCCACTGATACAAATAAACAGCGTCAATAGGAGAGAAAGCCCTTGATTTTCAAGGGAATGTTTGGCTCTTCTGTTAAGAGAGCAAACAAACCAGGCCCGTCCAAGGAACGGGCCACCAGAACTCCTACTGACCCACGGAATCTGGCAAGTTCCTTGAGGCAGTTATTTACATACAAACCCAAGTATTTCCTTTCTTTGTAAACATGTACGCTGTGATCTTAGCTAGAAGTTTTGGGCATTTTCAGTATTCCCCACTAAACCCATGTTAACATGCAACATTTGTACTCTCTTTTGCCTCGTGTTATTAAATGCAACCCAAGCCACCAACATTCACCAATGACATAATTGGCATTTGTGGCTGGTTCTATGATAGAAGGAATTCTCCCTGTCAGCCCTTTTCTAAGTGAGCCCTGTGACTTTAATAATACCTTTTATTAAGTAAAGCACTTTAGAGATGAAACGCAAAAGTGACCTAATTTCACAGTCTAATGTGACACACCGTGCACGGAAAAAGGGAATGAGATTTCAGGTTTTGGGGGGTGATGTGGAGCCAGAGAGGATGGACATTATCCAGGATTTAGAATCAATTCTCTCCTGGGCTGAGATGTGTGAATCTACAACAAGGGAGGTAAACTAGTGCCCCTGGGCCAAATCCAGCCCATCGTGATCTAAGAATGGTTTTCTACCAGTGGGTCTTGTTGCATCAGCCTTTCCTCCGCAATTGGGCGTCCTCTGGTCTGATTTGCACCCCCAGGCAGCAAAGCCCTGAGCCTTCTGCCAAGCCTGACAGAATGATGTGAGATTAGTTTTGCCTGAAACCTGGGACTCAACATATCCAGATGAACACCACTTCCTGAGGAGGAGCCAGGATGTGAGATAATGATGAAGTGAACGGTACACTTAGGCCACATAAAAGAAGGGCTTATCTAAACATGAACAGGCGTGAAGAAGTGAATGCTGTGCCTCCTTTGAGTTCTGTTCAAGGCTGGTACTATCAGAGTCAAATTCATGAGGCAAAGGGTCAGAAACATGGTCAATGCTACCCGAAGATGTATTTGACTACATGAAACATATGAGGTCTGACAATTAAGTTCGCTAATTTGTTGCACCGATGTTGCTAAGCTTTTTTGATATCAGAGGGATTATTCATTATGAATTTGTACCAACTGGACAGTTAACCAAGTTGACTATTTGGAAGTGCTGAAAAGGCTGCATGAAAAAGTTAGACGACCTGAACTTTTTGCCAACAATTCATGGCTCTTGCATCACGACAATGCACCAGCTCACAAAGCACTGTCTGTGAGGGAGTTTTTAGCCAGTAAACAAATAACTGTATTGGAACACGCTCCCCTGTTTACCTGATGTGGCCCCCAATGACATCTTTCTTTGCCCAAAGATAAAGGAAATATTGAAAGGAAGACATCTTGATGACATTCAGGACATCAAGGGTAATACGATATCAGCTCTGATGGCCATTCCAGAAAAGAGTTCCAAAATTGCTTTGAATGGTGGACTAGGCACTGGTGTCGGTGCATAGCTTCCCAAGGGGAGTACTTCGAAGGTGACTGTAGTGATATTTAGCAATGAGGTATGTAGCACTTTTTCTAGAATGAGTTTGCGAACTTAAATGTCTGACCTCGTATGTATTACTGAACTCTTTCATGTTAATTGAACCACAGATATTTATTATAACATCAAAGAAGGTTTATGTTAATTTCCTAATGCTCTTCAAGTGCTAGAGTTTCCTAACTTTCTAAACCTCAGGTTTCTCTGGCTGTAGCATTCCTGAGAAGTTCGTTCATTCATTCACGCCTGCACCAAATATTTCCTGATCACTTACTATGAAGAAGCATTGTGCAAGGGATATTGTGTTGAATAGAAGGACTGGGTCACTGCTCAAATGCAAACCAGGTAAATGCAGACATATTGTCAGAAGATCCTGGCCATTCATGTGTTGCAAATATCTGGCTGGAAGCTCTGCTTATTGACGCAAAGGATTGAGATAAGGCTAGATATATTTTGAGCATTTTAAGCAGGAGCTAGGACATTTTTGCATTGAAATAATTCTTCAGACTGGGTATGAACTACTGTCCAAGTCTCCTTGGCCACCTCTCTTAGTGGACTTTCTAAGTACATGATTATTACTCTAATACATAAAGCATGGAATGGAAACTTACACAACAACCAGTTTACTGATCTGTGAGGCTTATATTCTAGTGGGGGACACAGACAAGAAACAAGCAAACCTGCTGATAAACACAATGCTGCTAAACAATGGTAAATTCCAAAGAGAAAGTAACTAAGGTATCGAGACACCCAGTGAAGCCAAGGACATTTTACTGATGGATGGTCAGGAAAGAGCTCTGTGAGTGTGAACCGTTTAAGTGGACACAAAAAGAATGCAGAGGAGCCAATTGCTTGAGATCCAGAGAAAAAAACATTTTAGGCAGATGACACAGCAAAGCACAAAAAGCTCTGAACAGGGAAAGGCTTGGTTTGCTGGAGGTCCTCAAGAGACCAGCACAACTAGAGTAGCATGAAGAAAAGTCATGGGCCGGCCCGGTGGCTCAGGCGGTTAGAGCACCGTGCTCCTAACTCCGAAGGCTGCCGGTTCGATTCCCATATGGACCAGTGGGCTCTCAATCACAAGGTTGCCGGTTCAACTCCTCGAGTCCTGCATGGGATGGTGGGCTCTGCCCCCTGCAACTAAGATTGAACACAGCACCTTGAGCTGAGCTGCCGCTGAGCTCCCAGATTGCTCAGTTGGTTGAAGCGTGTCCTCTCAACCATAAGGTTGCTGGTTCAACTCCCGCAAGGGATGGTGGGCTATGCCCACTGCAACTAACAATGGCAACTGGACCTGGAGCTGAGCTGCGCCCTCCACAACTAAGACTGAAAGGACAACTTGACTTGGAAAAAAGTCCTGGAAGTACACACTGTTCTCCAGTAAAGTCCTGTACCCCTTCCCCAATTTAAAAAAAAAAAAAATCTTTAAAGAAAAGTCTTATATAAGACTGGGGAGGCAGAGAGGGGCTGAATCACCGGGGTCTAGAAGTTTGGATTTTACCCAAAGTACAATGAGAAGCCACAAAAGTTTTAATCAATGATATAGTATTTATTTTTATTTTTATTTTTTTAGTAAAGATAATTTTGTGTGTTAGATGGAGTGGAGAGAGAGGGGAGAAAGAATGATAGAAGCAGTGGGACCAGACTTCTGGAGGAAGCCATTGGAAGACAAAGTCCAGCTCAGGGACGATGGTGCCATGATTAGGGTGGATGTGCTGTGAGAATATATTTCAAGCATCGTTAGAAATTTATCACCTGGGTTAAGTGAAGGGGGCTACTGTGAGGCATAGATTTAGGCAGATGGACAGTTAGCAACAGAGCACAGTTCTTCCCATTCTTTTATTTCGGTATATCCTGGCCATCGACCACTCAGAGGAGATGCACTTGGCTGTGCTAGATAGGTGGAGGGGGTCCAGTATAATAGGGGAAGAGGACCTTGGAAGAAGGGGCTAAGGCATTTAGAGCAGAAATGGAGAAAACTTGGGGGCGGGCGAGATTCGATATTTGTCAACTGGAACAGAAAGTATTTCAACAGATTTAAGGTATAGCCGTGAAGCTGCATGAATCTCAGCTTGTGTTGTAGGATACAGAAAGATGAGGGCCTGGGAGTACAACCATGATTTCGAAATAAGCCCTGAGTTCCACCCTCTCACTCTAGGAGCTTCTTTAAAGAAGCTTTAGTTCTTAAGAAAGTAAAAAAAAATTGTGTGTGTGTGTGTGTGTGTCTGTGTGTGTGTGATGCAAATAATCTCACCTAAGTGTGTGTTTTGAAGCACCAAGATCTTCTTAAACTAGAGCACAGCTGTATGACACATTCAATAAGTTATGTCCATTTTGAAAGCAAAATTTTTTTTTTAACTACAGCAATTAGATTGTTAACATGAGGGGTGGAGGTAGCTTTAAAGAAAGAACTCCTAAATTAACTAACCCGATGAGGAGGTAACAGCACTCGCCACATAGTTTCAGAAAGTGTGGGCCTGCCCCTCCACACTCAAGACTCTTTACCTCAGAGGTGTCTTAAATGATCGAAGCAGGATATATATTCAGTCCCTGCTACAGTGACTGCAATCGTGAGAGGTCTGTGAGCTTGGAGACCTGCGGTGTGAAGGTCTTCCCTTTCCCCACTGCCCTCCTCTCATCCTGCTTCCTGCTCTCAACCACATAGATCACCCCATGGCTTCTCTTTCCTCTGATGTCCAGGATGAGTTTGGCCCACGAGCCTTGAAGTTGAGGGAGGGAAAGAATGCAGTTGGGGTATTTAGCCCCTTGCTGCCTTGCTATGAGGTCTCCTTGGGCTGACTGAAAGTCACTGCTTCCCTCCAAGTGGCCCTTTCTAGCCAACTCTCTTTCTGGAGGTGAGCTATGATTACGCCCACCCTGCCCCTTCAGGAGTAGGCTGGTCCTGCAGTTGGGCCCTCCGACTGAAGCCCCTGAAGTTTTGAATACTCACACCTTTGTGAAGTGTCATTGTCAAGCCCTTCTCAGATTGTCCTGTTTCCTGTAGGGACCCTGCGCTGTGGAGACAACACCAACCTTGTCACAGTTCCTACAGCGACGATGTAAGGGCCTGCTCCTCACACCGATGGCTCCTGCTACTGCTGGGAAACAGTGCAGATTTGGTGTCTGCTTTTACCGCCAGATGTACTTTCTTTTCTAGAGTGGCTGATAGGACTTGATTTGTTCTGAGCAAAGCATTAATATTTTTATTTAAGCAGAAATGAGTTCTGGTTAAATAAATGGTTCTGTGGAAAATGTAATAAATTCATTTTTGCTTTATCCTTGTAGATAAGAAGAAAGTTTCTGATAACTTATGTATGGGGTTTAGAGTTTCTTTTCCTTCCTTCCTTCTTTCTTTCCTTCCTTCCTTCCTTCCTTCCTTCCTTCCTTCCTTCCTTCCTTCCTTCCTTCCTTCCTTCCTTCCTTCCTTCCTTCCTTCTCTCTCTCTCTCTCTCTCTCTCTCTCTCTCTCTCTCTCTCTCTCTCTCTCTCTCTCTCTCTCTTCCTCCCTCTTTTCTTTCTTTCCTCCCTCCCTTTCTTCTTTCTTTTTCTCATTTGTTTGTATGGTTTTTGTTTATTGTTGAGATTGTTCTTAAGAGGGTCTCTAGAAAAATGAGCCTTCCCACCCTTTGCTCCCACACTTTTCTCCGCTTTTGTCTTTATTCTAACCTCCTACCCCTCTTTTCCCACTCCCTCCATCGCATCTGTGGTTTAATTTATAAGGTCTTGATCCCTAGGGACATCTTCATAGAGGTTGGCTGATAAAATTCATTACCTTTCAGAGGTGGGGTTCTTTTTATGAGAACCTCTTACAATCTAGAACTCCTTCAGTGACAGTGGGATGGCAGGCAGAGAGAGCAGGCACGAGATCCATTTACACCTGCTTTTCCTCTTCCTCAGCCCCAACCCTGTTCCCCAGGGAGAGCCATTCCAGCAAAAGAGGAAACCAAAGCATGTCTGGACGCTATTCAGCTCAGTTCTAAGGGATTTGGCAGATCATTTAGAAGCTAAGTGGCAAGACTGGCCTGAATTCTGTGGCCCTTTATTTAAGGAAAAAAATTGGGAAACAAAATGCGGAAACTTGGCTTCTTCAAAAGCCTCTGGCAAGAGTGACCTTCCAGTTCAGAAGTTAAATTCTTCCCAGTTTCTCTTTTGCTTTTGGCTACTGAAACTTTCCTGCCTCTTACCCCTTCAGAAAGACATGTCACATCCAATTGAAACACTACTTCAACATATTGTGAAAGAAAGAAATTATTATTAATATGCATTACTTTTAAGGGTAGTTTTTAATTGTTCTTCATTTTCTATGTTGACAACATACCACTCTGGTTCCTTTAGTTTTCTGTGGTGAAAATGTGATTATTTGAAAAAACCCACAATTAAGTTGTTCATTCCTATTGATGGGTAACTAAGTGTTTCTCCACATTTTTCTCCTAATAATGCTGCTGTAAACATTCTCTAGCTGGATGCCAGGCACAAATGCAGAGACATTGCCATTTTGCCCCAACCACCATCACCTCCTGTCTTCCACTTCATTTTCCAATAATCCCCTTTCCTCCGCTCCACATCCAAGCCACCCTGCTTGAGCGCCATGTCTTGGCCCCTGTTTTCTGATCAGGCCCTTGTTTCCATGACCTGTTTTGGGAACTGCCACCTTAATTTGAACCTTGGGAACTCTTCTGGGATGGGATTCTTGTCTTTGCCCTCCAACTTCAGACTGGAAATTATAGGTAAGAGCCTCACCTGGAGCACCACAGAGCCTGTGGGACTTGTTCTCCCTGGATTAGATCCTTCCTGGATCCTGTTTGACTAGATTGCAAGCTCAGAGAGGCAGGACAACCTCTGACCGAGTCAAGGATGTATGCTCAGCTCAGGTGCACGACGTGGCACATGGTATAACTTTAGAAGGAATTTTAAAGTTATTTTGTGACTTAGCAAATAAATTTTCATTACTTTTTGATGTCAAATATTTTGTAGACATATTCTGATTAAAGACAGATAGGTGATAGATAGATAGATAGACAGATAGATAGATAGATGATAGATAGATCTGTGATAGGTCTAGTACCTAGTGACTTATGTAGAGTATACATGTGATGCTTCAACCTGAAGGAGAGTCTGTTTAGCAAGGGCAAAAGGCCTTTTGTATGCTTTGCCTTCAGAGTTTCTGAGAGCAAGTCTTCAAAGCATTAACATTGTAGATGTTGTGCCATGACAATCTTTTCTACAAGTGAGGCCGATCCTATTCTACGTGCTTTTCTCCTAGTATGAAGACAAATCTCCTCAAAGAAGACATTAGCTATTAGAAAGACTTCAAAAATTGTCACTGCTTTCTTTGTCTGACAAGATAATACATTTTCTCAAGGAGCAGCCTTCCACACTCACTTTCTTTTTGAAATATTACATGATCATTGCATACGAAGTAAGAAAATACTGAGAAACAAAAGGAAGAAAAAAGATTCATATCACCTTGAAATCCCATTAAACAGAGACAATCATTGTTAACATTTGGTAGCATATTCTTTAAGAATTTTTCCCATTGGGATATATATTTGTTATGTATTATAATATATAAAGTATATTGTATATGTATGTATATATTACAAATACACACAAATACATGACCCCCATGCACCTCTGCTTGACTGTTTTCATAAACCTAGTCTCTATGTGTACTGTCTTTTATTATCACCTAGTTCTCTCCCAATCTTGACTTCTCCCAATTACAAATTTTTTTCATAGCTTTCCTCCAAAACAAGGACTAATTTTGCTACATATCAGTCTGTTTCAAAAACCCATCAATAATTCCCAATTTAACCTTTTACCTTTTTAATTTTTTAAATTAAGAAATAATTCACATACCATGAAATCCACCCTCTTAAAGTGTACAATTTAGTGTTTTTTTGTTTGTTTGTTTTAATTTTGTTTTGGTTTTATTAGTTTCAGGTGCACAAGACAAAGTACTACTTAGACGTTTATCATTTATATCCCTCACACTGTGTGGACCCCCCTCCCCCCATCCACTATCCCTCTGACATCGCACCGAGCATTAGATTTCCACTGTCTCTATTCCTAATGCTGTGCTCTGCTTCTTGTAAGTATATACATGCATATATATATATATATATATATATATACATATATATATATATATATATATATATGTTAAATTATAGTTGGCATTCATTATTGTTCAGCTTCAGGGGTACAGTGCAGTGATCAGGCATCTACATCATCCCTGAGGTGGTCTCCCAAATGGGACACGTATCCATCAGATACCCTACAAAATCTTTACAACATTATTGATTACGTTCCCCAAATTAATTTTCAAAACCCCGTGGCCATCTTGTGGTTATCGACTGTTTTCTAATCCCCTCAACTTCCCCCTTATCCCCACCCTCCCGCCCATCTAGCAACCCTCAGTTTTTCCTCTTTGTCTCCAAAACTGTTTCTGATTAGTTCATTCACTTATTCGTTTCTTTAGATTCTGCATATAAGTGAGATCATATGGTATTTGTCTTTCTCTGTCTGACTTATTTCACTTAACATAATGTTCTCTAGGTCCATCCATGTTGTTGCAAATGGTAAGATTTCTTTCTTCTTTATGGCTGCGTAATACTCCATTGTATAAATGTACCACAGTTTCTTAATCCAGTCATCTACCCATGGGCATTTCGGTTGTTTCCATGTCTTGGCTATTGTGTATAGTGCTGCAATAAACATACGAGTGCATAAAGATTTTTGAATTGGAGTTTTGGATTTCTCTGGATAGATACCTAGGAGTGGAATTACTGGATCATAAGGTAGTTCCATTTTCAGATTTTTGAGATACCTTCATACTGTTTTCCATAGTGGCTGCACCAATCTGCAATCCCACCAACAGTGCACATAAAAGATCCCAAATAGCCTCAGCAATCTTGAGAAATAAGAACAAAGTGGGAGGTATAACAATACCTGACATCAAATTATACTACAAGTCTACAGCAATCAAAACAGCAAGGTACTGGCATAAAAACAGACACATAGATCAATGGAACAGAATAGAGAGTCCAGAAATAAATCCATGCCTATATGGCCATTTAATCTACGACAATGGAAGCAAGAATGTATGGTGGGGTAAAGAGAGTCTATTCAATAAATGGTGCTGGGAAACCTGGACGGACACATGCAAAAAAATGAAGCTGGACCACCTCCTTACACCATACACAAAAATAGATTCAAAATGACTTAAAGACTTAAGTGTAAGATCTGAAACAATAAAATACCTAGAAGAAAATATAGGAAGAAACTTCACAGACATTACCCGGAGTAAGATTTTCACTGATATATCCCCTCGCGCGAGGGAAGAGAAAAAATAAACATGTGGAATTACATCAAACTAAAAAGTTTTTTCACAGCAAAGGAAACCATCAATAAAACAAAAAGGGATCCTACTGAATGGGAAAAGATATTTGCCAATGATATATCTGATAAGGGGTTAATATCACAAATCTATAAAAAACTCACTCAACTCCAAAAAAACAAACAACCCAAATAAAAAATGGGCAGAGGACATGAAGAGACATTTTTCTAAAAAGGGCATATAGATGGCAAACAGACATGAAGAAATGCTCAACCTCACTAACCATCAGAGAAATGCAAATAAAAACCACAATGAGATACCACCTCACTCCAGTCAAAATGGCTATCATCAATAAATCAACAAACAACAAGTGTTGGTGCGGATGTGGACAATTTAGTGGTTTTTTGTATGTTCTCAAAGTTGAGCATTCATCACCGTAATCAATTTCAGAACATTTTAATCACCACCAAAAGTAAACCTGTAATATTAACAAATCACTTCTTATTCCTCCCTCCCCCTAACCCCTGGCAACCACGAAACTACTTTTTGTCTCTATGGACTTCCCTATTCTGGATATTTTATAAAAATTGAATCATTCAATCCATGGTCTTATGTGATTGGAAACTTTTCCTGTGCATGTTTTTGAGGTTCATCTACATCATAGTAGGTATCACTACTTCATTCTTCATATGGCTGAATGACATTCCATTGTATGGTTATCATATTTTGTTTACCCATTCACCCATTGATGGACACTTGATTTGTTTCCTCCTTTTGGACAGTGTGAATAGTGCTGCTATGAACATTCATATATACTAGCATTTGTTTGAGTATCTGTTTTCAATTTTGGGAAGTATATAAACTTAGTATTGGAATTGCTGGGTCGTATGGTACTTTTATGTTTAACTTTTTGACACTGCCCAGCTGTCTTCTGAAGTGGTCGCACCATTTTATATGTCCATCAGCAGAATCTGAGGGTTCTAAATTCTTCACATACTCACCCACACTTGTTATTATCTGTCATTTTAATTATAGCCATCCTACTGGGTGTAAAGTGGTATATCATTGTGGTTTTGATTTTTATTTTTCTAGTTAGTAATGATTTTGAGCATCTTTTCATGTACTCAGTCTCCATTTGGATATCTTTTTTTGAGAAATGTCTATTCAGATTCTTTGCCTATTTTTTAATTGGGTTATTTGAGTTTATATTGTTCCAAGTTTAACCTTTTTCAATTCAGATTTCTGTCACCCAGTTGTAAACCAAGCCTTTAGGAAAGATGATATTAAGGAGCATTCCTACACTCTGATCTTCTTTGTCTTCACACTTGCCCTTAGGAGCCAAACATATTTGGCTCTTACGTATCACAAACACCTATCAAGATTCGGCATCCATGCCATTAATTGTGGTTTACATTATTCATAAGGCCTGAATGTAGTTACGTGGCCTGTGAAGGAACTCGCTTACAACCAGAAAACACATTGTTATAATCTGGCTGCATGCGCAAAATGCAAAATGTTCACTGTATGTTCCATAGGAAACGTTATAGAGAAGGAGTGATTTAGTTATTAGTGTTAATTATTATGCTGTCTGACTTCACATAAGTGTAATGGAGCAGATGAACTGTAGCAAAGTTTGCTCTATGGTGAATTTAGTGCAAGTCCCATTATCGTACTGAATTGTTTTGTAAATGGAAATGTGGTCTGATAAAAATAATTTTTGTCTGTGATTATATTAAAACCACATTTTTTAACAGTGCACCAAAGCTTTGTAGAAATATATTTAAAAAAACAAGTTATGTTTATGAAAAAAATTACAAAGTACTATTAATAATAACATATTGATTAAATAAAATTAAACAATAAAAGTGCAAATATAATTCAGCCCTGGAAATTCTGACCATGTGTGTATATATATAATATATATATATAATATATACTCATATCTCACTTTTATTAAAGTTTTGAGCTAGGAGTTCTTAAAGTGTGTACAACCTGGCTAAAGCTTTCAGCATTAATGAACCATATTCTAACAATGATGTCATAGAAATTTCTGGGACCATTGCAATGACTTTTTTACCTTCCCTAATTTTAATTCATTTGCTAGTTTTCACTTTGTCCTCAGGACAAAGGTCTCAAGACTCTTCACACCTAATAAATTCTATTCCTCACAGCTCACCTCCTCACTGCTCATCAATCCCAACCAGCTCCCTCACACCATCTACTATTCAGGCTGGTGTCAAAAGCTCTCCTCTGACCACAGGAATGGTGTCTCTGTACCTTTGTACCGCTAGTGCCTACACAGTATCTAGCACATGGTGAGGGATCTGCAAATGTTTGCTGAGAAAATGGAAAGATATATTAGCCATGCTAATCCTTGCTTCCTATCTAGGCTCCTCTGTTCATCCATGTCTGTTAAAATTTTGCCCATCCTTTAATATTTACTTATGCAGCTTCATCTGTGTACAATATTTTACTGATAGCTAGTTACAGGTCAAGTGAATAAGACAAGTGTGGTAATAGCAGAGATATGGATCTTGCTCTCATGAAGCTTCTAGTCCAGTGTGGTAGGACGACACGCAAAAGAGCAGACAAATAGCTATCAATCACTGTAAGAGCCTGTGGAAGCCTGGGTAGATCACACAGTGACTTCATATGGCTCTCTATGCTCTCTATGCTCTCTATGACTCCTCTATGCTCCTTATTTTGACATTTACTGCAGAACATTTTGTACAGTTATTCATTTTTTTAATGAAAGTATGTATCTTCTACATCCTCAATTGAAGATTGGAAGTGTTTTTGAGAGCAGTGGCATATAGTAGACATTTAAAATATAACCTTGATTCGTATGTCCTTGGGCAAAAGTAATGAGCAGCACCTTCAGTTCAGTCCTAAAATGTCCAATTCTCAAGGCTCCACAGGAGAGAAAACTTGCCTAATAGTTCACTGGCATGTATAATTGAATGTCCAACAACCAGCTAACCTCTGCTGACAATATTTACATTGGAATTCCACCGGCCATTCTGTGTATTTAATCAAGAATGATCTCATTAGGGGCTAAAGTTTATCAGTCATGCTTAATAATCTGGCATTGTTGTATATTAATTAGCCAGGCGTTGGAGTCTAGCTATTAATTAGGCTAATAGAAGCGTGAGCCATACGGTCCAGCTGGTGAAGTAACATTGAGAGAAAAAAAATCATTTGGCACCGTTAATTTCGGTAAGATTGTGAGAGAGATGTGCTGTGCGCTTATATTAATTTTTAATTATTTCATGTAACCATTAAGTTCAGAAGCATTTCTTGGCAGCTGCCTATTAAGTGAGAGATGCCACTCAGACTGTGTTATTCTTCTAAAAGAGTCCTTCTCCCTCTCTTAATGAATTTAATAATACCAATTTGCAGTATTCAATTCTCATAACATCAGAACTCATTTCCAGATTAAGGACAATTCTCTGTGAAGTAAGGAATAAAGTGGAGGATAAAATAATTCAACCCAGTACATTCCTCTTTTTATGATTAAGGAGAAGAGATCCTAAAGCCTTCTTAAGCAGAATGGCTCATAGGGAAATAGGTCTGTGGCAACTACATACCATGTTTCCCCAAAAATAAGACCTAGCTGGACAATCAGCTCTAATGCGTCTTTTGGAGCAAAAGTTAATATAAGACCCGGTCTTATGTTAGATAAGACCGGGTCTTATTTTACTATAAGACTATTATAGTATTTACTATTATAGTAAAATAAGACCGGGTCTTATATTAATTTTTGCTCCAAAAGGCTCATTAGAGCTGATTGTCCAGCTAGGTCTTATTTGGGGGGAAACATGGTAGTCTTTGCACATGCAAATAGGAGGTAGGAGTTGGCTGTGTGGAGATGTTTCATGGAGTCTGAAAACTGTTTTAAGGTGTTCAACTGTTGTGAGGTACAGTTGATAATATCACACGTGGTTGAGAGTGGACTTTGAAGATGTCACACTACTTCTGACCCATGGTCTACCATCACCCACTGAATTTTTTGATGATATCTTTCTACCTGGAAGAACCCAACATACTGGTTCATGATCTCATTCCAAGGGGTTTTGTGAGCATTCTTTACACATCAGTATGTAGAATCTTTGAGATAAGCAAAGGCTTTGTGAAGAAAATTTTGCTGAATTTAACCAACTGTATATGTGCTAGGTCAAATAAAGCACAACTCCTAATGGTTGACCTAAAGAAACTAGGGCACCGATTCTGCCTGAGTCTAAGTCTCACAGTTAGTTGGCCAAACAGTGCCTCTTCAAGTTAAATGTTATTGTTGTCAGAAATATATTTCCCTCCGTAAATTTATGGAATGTTCTATATAGTGCATAGATTTCTATGCAGCTAGATTTTACTGCCAGTATCATGAACAATAAAGGAAAGAGAAAGAAATAACGAAGAACAAGGTAATCAGAAAACTTCCATTTCACACTTGATTCTAGCTCTTCTTTCATCCCCACTCAAAATTTGAGGCTAGGCATGAATAAATATACCAGTTGGAAGAGTCCTAGAACTTGGATGATTAGCGCCTATTACTGAGGCTCTGAATTGTGCCCTAGAGCACACTAATGAAGCAAAATAGTTCTTAGCAGTTTTTAATAATGTTGGTTTTCTAGATAATCCAAAGAGAAAGGAACCAATTTAAATGCCTGTTCTTGGCACGATCCAGTTTCCAAAGAGACCATCCAGAGTCCTCTGCGGTCTCGCTGCTGTATTTATTGGGCTTGTGAAAAATAAGCTGATCCTGTCATACCCAATTGATCATTTAGTGTTAGGACGGAGCTGCCTTATTTCACATAGAAAAAAAAAATGTTGTAATTCCCAGGACTGGAAAGCACTTTGCTTAACAGCAGGAGCCCTCTGCTGTTTCCCCAGTGTCTATTTCATCTGGACAAATGAGCAGGCAGAAACTCAAGAACTGCTCATGTATTGTGTCTACCTGTCAGGTCAACCTTGCCTGCACCTTACCTCCTTTCCTACAAGGCATAGTACTACATAGCCAAAGTAGGGACTCAATGAGGCTGTAGGTGAGATTGGGTGGCGGGAGTCTAAGCACTTTGCACATATTTATTCAATCTTCCAAATAACACAAGTATTCTTGAGGGATTTATGAGGTAAGTCATCTGACTGTTACTGTTCAGTTTAGCACAGAGCCACACATGTTATAAATTCTCAGCGAGCAAATGTAAGAACTATTACTAGTTCAGAATGGATGACATTCTGGCATGATTTAGGCCAAAGTCCACCTCTGTAGTATATCAAGCAAGAAAAGTTTTGTTCTGCATAAAAAATTTTCAGGGAACTGTTTGAAGGACTTTAGAGAAATAACTATTTAGGACATTATCAAGCACCTTAGGCTTTCAGATCCCTTTGGGCAGGAAATGAGCTGACCTATGAGTCATTAGTCTCACTCTTTAGGCTTGGATCTTCTTTCAATTTCAGAGGCCTCATTGCTACAATAAGAAAGGACAAAATGAATTTCCACATCCCTTCCAACCTAAATTCCAGGATGTGTTAATTTCTTGGTGCGTGTATGTAGCTGGTAAATCCAACCTCCTAAGAGTTTACCATCATTTAGAGGTATTTTGTACCATGAATGAAGTTCCCTTTAAATACTCCCCACGTCAGGCCAGACTACCCATGTCCTTCTAAGGTAGTGTGTTTTTATTCTCCCCAAACACCTGTGTGGTTGAGACGTCAAATAGGAAAGTTTACTTTCCTAGTAAAACCTTCCCAGTGAGTGCCCGAGGGTTGAGACTTGGGTCTCTTCTAACTGAAATTACAGGCCCAGTGTTTGTCTGTTTCTCTGTCCGGGGCCCCCAAGGAGGAATGAAACAGGGACAAAGTCCTCATGGAAACGTGCTTCTAGGAAACACACAAGCTCGGTAGAAAGGTCTAGTCCTGGCTCACTGTGATTTGTTCGGTTGCTAATAATTAACTCTGGAACTTGTAGCAGAAGCAATCACACTGGTGGAAGGCAGAAATTCTATGTCTACAAACACACTGCTGAAAACTAGAGGTGGAGGCTAATCCAGGAACAAGAACAGGTGTCTCCCTTTGACCAGGTTTTCTAGTCACTCTAAGACTAACCTGTTGATTCTTTATGATGAGAGACTGACTGGCTGGAGCAAGAGGGGACTTGGGATTCTATTTTGCTGCATCTGTTTCTTTTCAGAATACTCAGAGCAGGGTGAACGTTTTCCCAACCACATTAGTGCATTATATTTCTACAAGTTGGTGCTGGTGTAATGAGTACAAATAACTTCACCTTGTGGTTCTCCCCAGCATGACATTGACCTGATTGATGTTCATCAAGATTTGCTATAATGCTGGCTAGTGCAGCCTGACATATTGACTAGGACTTACTCTAGACTCACCCTGGAGAGATCTTAGAGGATGTCTCTTTTTCACCTAGAGGAGGCCTTGATGCCTCAATTGAGGCCTCAGTTAACCCAGGAAGCAGCTCTCCCTCTCCTAAGAACCTGAGAGGTGTTGTTGCTACCTGGGACACCTGTGTTCTGGTTGTTCTAGTGCCCTTTAAGAGAGGGGTGATGGGATGAGGAAGAGGGCAGGAGGGTCAGTATGAAAACCTCACTGTAGATCAGAGAGGCAGCTGGGGTCTCATCTACCCTAGAGTGTAGCTCACTAACTCGTTTTGCTTTACCTTTGATTAAACAGTTTATTTCTAATGTCAGATATGTAAAATTTGCTTACTCAAAATCTCATTTATCCATTAAAAACCAGTTCCATTATCCATTAAAAACCACTATGAAGATGAATGCCACTTGTCTGCAGCTATTTAGAGTACGTATTCTTGCTTGCTTGTTCACCCTTGTGATGGATGGATCGGTCTGCTCTTGAGAATCAACCCCTTGCTCATGTTGAGGTTGATACCAGCTTAAAATGGGGCACCCATGGTGGCATGTGGCTGGAATTTTCTGAGGGTCATCGGAGGCAGCCGGTGTGCAGCAGAAAGAACACCAACTAGCAGTAAAAGTCTTAGCTGGGGATCTTGGGCAAGCCGGTTCCCTGCTTTGTAAAATGCGTTTAAGAGTATCTACTTCAGAAAGTGGACCTTATGAGTGGTAAACATAAGTACTCTGACACTATTAACAGAAAAAGGATCACTGTTGTTAATACAATAAGTCCCCTCATTAACTCGATGGCTGGGAGCAGGTCACCTAACTTCTCGGCCTCAGGTTCCTTATCTACCAAATGGTTTGGAGTGGATTCCTAAGATCCCTTTTAGCATCAAGAGTGCATAACTTCCAGACTCTAAACCCCTCAAATAATGGCTGAGGAACTTGAGCCCCAAAAGTTCCCATCATTTTGGGGCAGCAGAATCAGGGCAGTTATCTTTCCTCCCAGTGCAGGGTTTTCCTACAGGAACACAGGAAGCCCTCCTGTTTACCTGGTGAAAGCAGACACGGGAATTAGAGGCCAAGAGAGATGAGGTGAACTTGCCTTGGCCTCGGAGATCAGAGAGTTGATCTTCCCAAGATAAGGGTTAAAGGTTGTTATAGTAAGTCCATCCCCTTTAAATCACTCTGTGGACAACCATCTTTCTGATACCTTCCTCAACGGAAACTATATATCCCTAATCATTTTTTCCTTAGCAGCTCAGCTTGACTTTGGCCTATTGTGTCAGTTATCCCCTCTCCCAGGCACATGCTGTCTCCTTCATCCCCTGCCACCGTAGTCACCTCCAGGCAGCCCCTAAGAGCTATGCAGGGGAAAGAAGCAGAACCTTGCAGTGCACAGAATGCTCAACAAAGAGGCCACAGGGCCTTCCTGATCCAGCTCTGGCTGATTTCAGCAGCTTGCCTTCTGATAGTTTCTCTTATTCCTCTTGACCTGGAATTCATTTGGGGCCACCTTCTTTGTTTAGCCACCCACAGCAAAGGTCAACACACCTTATTTATTTTTTTAAAGGGCTGATTCAAAGTGAACAGAGATGAGCAAACATTTTTATTCACGTCAGCTGCTCCCCCGGGAACCCAGGGACAACCCATCTAGGACATGCTTTAGTAAGCTTTATTTCCAAGGCCCACGTAGGAGAGCCACTGGCCATGGAAAGCTTGCTTTTGTGGATTCCTCAGGAAGACAGAAGACGGCGACTGATGCCGAGTGCTAACAAATGGCAGGCAGTTTGTTCCAGAATCTGTCTTCTTAACTACAGTAATACTACACGTATTTGCCCATCACCAGGTTCGGGGACCCAGCTGCCTGGCACATCTTCATAGCCTTTGTGGGAAGGATGTCTCCTCTTTGATTATAAGCAGAGATACAATTGTTCTAGCACAGGGTGGCAGAATAAGATGGGCTAGACTATAGCCTCACTAGAGAAAGATCATGGACCACTAAAGATTTCATTTATTCCTTTCTTTTTACTACAGGACGATGCCCAAATTAAGCTTTGTTTCAAAGCAAAAGCCTTCAACTATTTAGACAAAACAGAATTCTTTTTCAATTCTGTAGTTAAGAAGACAAATTCTGGAACAAATTGCCTCAGCCTTCTCACTGGCCTCAAAGTCCATCCTGAGTTGGCTCTGCCTTCCTGTCTCAGGTCTCACCTCTCCCCAGACTGAGCAGTCAGGGTTCTGGCCATGTTATACCCTCGTTTCCCAATCACTGCCCCTTCTTCTCAGTGCCTTACCTCTATAGTGGCTCCTTCTGTTAGGAACATGCGATCTAGTATCTTCCTCCCAACTTCACCTTCAAGACTCATTCTGGCATCAAGTCCTTACAAATTCTTCCCAGACCAGCCCATTTGGATTCCAGGCCTTCTCATGTAGACCCACTGCCCTAGTGTCTTTCAGAACCAAAGACTTCATCATGTTTGTTATCACCGTTATGGGTCCATGTGTCCGTGTCACCCACAAGCTTCTTGGGGACAAGGACTACATGTCACCTATTTAAGTGTTGTTACAGCCTACCCTATAATTGGTGTTCAATCAACATTTGTTGAGAGAACACATGAATAAATAAATGACCCAAGGAGTTTAATATTATGAATAGTGAGGACGTGGCTCTGGGCTCTGTCATGAGTGTCCCTGGAAACTCAAGACTCCTTGTGAAAGAGCTAGTGCCAACCTGTGCCTACCATTCTCAGCTCTGTGGCCTCCTCGCTCTCCCACCTCCTGGTTTCCTGGGGACCTTGACCCCTTGCTGAGGTTTTACCTTTGTTATAGGTGGATGGTTAAAGGTGCTCCAATGTCTGTGACTGAGCCGTGCAGTCTGGGGGAGAAAGGGTGTAGACTCAAATAGAGGAGGTAGGTCTAGAGAGTGTTCTGGAAAGCTAGGGAGAAAAACTGTGAATAGGAAGAGGCAAGAAGGAAAGGATTTGTCTTAGCACTGTCTTCTTTTTCTCTCTACTATTACCACATGTTGGCCTTTGCCCTGCATGAAGTCCCCACATGAAGGCAAATGCAAATAAACAAGATCAGGTGAAAATTCAGTGCTAGTGAGCCCCAGATAGCAGATGCCTGAAGAAAACAGATTGTGGTGAGACATAGACATGCTTTCATGGAAACTTTTGGGTATAGAAAGCTTAGGGGTAGTTCTCTGGGTGCCCATAGGTGTAAGAAATGCCTCAGACACTGGCCAGGCACAGCAGAAGCGGCCATGGGCTGATGTGTTAGGAGAGGCCAGCTGTCCCCAAGGCTGATTCTATGCTGTGATTTCAGCCTAACTCTCCCTTGTTTGTATTTCTGGTGACATGGAGGTGTTTGGGCTACTCTTGCACCCCTGTGGTTGAAGTAACTCTGAGGCTGGCACCTTGGAATACTCAGAATCAACACTGGGCCATTCTATCCACAGATATGTCCTCCTTCTTCAGGGATTGCCCTTCAGGGGGTTTCAAGGTGGAAAGGCAGTTGTTTCTTGCCCCCTCCAATGCCCCCCACACACACCCTCTCTGTTTAATGAACTGTCCACAGTGGCCCTTGACTCCCTGTTACATAAATAAAATGGATGTTTCTGGGGGGCCTCACTCTTCAAATCAGCCGTGGGCCAAGCAGCCTCCACATTCTTTCTCTGAGATAAGAAATTCTCAAGATCTCTCTACCCTCATGCTGATTGTGTAAATTATGTCAGCACAAGCATGGGTGGGATGGGAACAGATCTCAAGCAAAATACCCCCATCGACTTACTGGGCTCATTGCACAGAGAGAAAGTGATGTGGGTACCAAGGAATGTCAGTGTCATGCCTTGGAGAGAACCTGACTTTAAGCAGTGACATTGCTCAAGGGGTAGATCTGAGCAATCAGCTCTTTTGCCTGGAGGACTACCATCCAGCCAGTGAATGCTAACTGGTGAATTTCTTTGATGCTGTAGTTTTTGAGCTGACTTACCTGCTCGCCTGAAGAGCAATCCCCCTTCCACCCAGACTGTTTGCTGGGCTCCAACAGCTCCCACATGTAGACTGTCACTGTTGTGGCACAGCGACAATCCACTGAGCATGTGGTAGGCACAGCTCATCTTCCTCTCATAGCTGCTTCTTAACACCCGGGTCACCCTGCTTGCTCTCCCTGTTCTACAGAAGTTGTGCAGGGTAATTCTGATGCCTTGGCATTAGGTTGAAGAAGGAGTGCATGGATAACCAGCTTCTAGCCTGTGGTGAAAATGCCTTTTTACTGGGTATATTTGTTGATTGGACTCCCCATTGGTTTTCCTCCTTCCCTAAAAGTTGTCTCTGGTTCTGTCCACATAATATGTCACAAGGCAGGCGCAGATAGCAGCAAGACATATGCCTTCTTGGTTGAGGAGGTGAGCATACCATGCAAGCTTTTACCCTCCCTGTGGCATGGAGGGTCTCAGCCCAGCAAGCAGCTGGGACCTGCCAGAGATGCCTGCCACCTCAGGTGCTTCAGATCTTCTGGCATCTGGGCGAACTTGCTCTTTAGAAAAGGTTTGGACGTTTAGTTGGCTCAACAAATATTTATTAGATATCTGTAATGTGTTGGACTCTCAGGGTAAAACTGACATATTGTTGCCCTAATGAAGTTTCTATCAGAGCAGCGAAGACCTGGGGGAAATAGGTGAGGAGATGGCCTTTCCCACTGGGCATTGCTCTCAAAAGCCCTCCTTACGCCAATTCAGGCCTCTGTACCAACCTTTGTTTTTCCACTTATCCAAACCTTCCTCTTCCTTGCTTCTGTCACCTCCTGTGGCCCTTGCTGCTTTCTCTTCATCTATCCTTTCTATTGTTTCTGCATTTTATCTCACTGAGAAATCTGCCCAAATGGATTAACAAACTGTGGTATGTCCATACAATGGGGGTATGATTCAGTGCTAAAAAGAAATGAACTATCAAGCTATGAAAAAATATGGAGGAAACTTACCAGCATGTTACTAAGTGAAAGAAGCCAATTTGAAAAGGCTACACAGTGTATAATTCCAATTATATGATATTGTGGAAAAGGCAAAACTATAGAGACAGTAAAAAGATCAGAAGTTGGCAGGGGTTTCGAGGAAATGCATGAGGGATGACTAGATGAAACACAGGGCAGTTTTAGGGCAGTGAAACTATTCTGCATGATATTGTAACGGTGGCTACATGACATTTTGCATTTGTCAAAACTCACATGTTACAACACAAAGAGTGAACTCTATGTAAACTATGGATTCAAGTAAATACTAATGTACCCATATTGGTTCATCATTGTAATAAATGTACCACACTCATGCGAGACGTTAATATTATATAGAGGAATCTGTAGAGAGGAGTGGGGAGACATAGGAACTCTGTGCAATTTCTCTGTAAACCTAAGAATGCTCTGAAAAATGAAGTCTGTTAAAATTAAAACAAACAAACAAAAACCTCAGTCTTCATCCCTCAGACTCCACCCTTCCCTGGAGCGTGAGCTCCAGTGGCTCTTCACAGGTCTCTGGCTGGCCTCCCTCTGCCTTTCTGCCTTCCAGTGAGATGTGGAGATGTTCCCAGCTTCACACCAACGCAATACATCCTTGACTCCAGCGTCCCTGTTCCCACAGTGACTGGTCTTTCATGGGACCATGCTGCTGTCTTATCACGCTGGCCTTTTGATCTTCACTCCATGCTAGGCCCACGCTTTCTTCCTGGAACACCCAGGGTCGAGTATGGGCCTTCCTGTTGGTCTTTATGTTAACACACCATCTCCTTGCCTGTCTCTTATTAAAACACAGACCTCTCCCTAAGACCTTTGTGCAACCATTGATATAGCTTAATCATTCTCCCCACTCCTTACCCATTCCCAGACCCAGAAGAGAAAGGTGAAAATAAAGAATCAAAGCTGATGAAGAAATGGGAAAGTCACCAAAGTCCCTCACCTGTGGTCTTCCTGCCATCTGTCGCCCCACTCATGCTCTTGGTTGGCACCTGCCACATCTTTGTTATGAATCTGAGAGGCACATGGCCTGAGATTACATCTTCCTCTACATTTCTACACTGACCAGGAGAATGTTGGGACTCTAACCAGTCATCTTTTTACAACCTGGGAAAAGTACAACCCACTGTTAATAATTTATCTGTATGTTAAAGCATGAAGACTTGCTATCATTGTTCAGTTATGGGGCTAGGGCAGGCAAGACAATCTCTTGCTGCAAAAGATGAGGGCACACTGTTTCAGCTGGTTCCAAGGGTCAGAGCTTGGGATTGGGGGAGGCTTGCTCACATATTTGCTCACGCATGTCTATTAGGTTTGGTTGAAGGTGGGGTGTAGGGGAGAAGCCTTTAGTCTTTAACAGGCTTTAAGCAAAAAGGAAAAGTTGATTCTGAAGGAAATCACGAATTCTCAAGTTTCCAGAAAAAGCAGTATATCAACTCTTATGAATGATAGGCACTGAAAAAGGCCAAGAGACCAATTCATTCTGACACCATATTCAACAGTCCCGGGCTGAGCCTGCATGCAATGGAAGGCCAGGCTGAGATGTTTGAGCTCAATTCTGTAGGCAAGGAGGAGCCACTAAGTTTTCTGGGAAGTGACAAAAGTGTGGATGGATAAAAGGTAAGAAAGTGAAGAGAGGAAATTAAATCAAGGAAAAGCAAAGGGACTGAAAAAATAGTGCTACTTTCCTAAAGGTCCTCATTCATATGCTGTCTGCCTGCTCAGAAACTGGACACACATAGGGAAAGGAAGCTTAGGAGAGCAAGCACATTTGTGGATGTTTAAGGCCAATTAAGACTCAAAGAAATTCTCTCAAGCCTAACTCCCCCAAGGAGAAGCACCTCCTTGAACCCTTGCTCCTCATAACTTACCTCTCCTCCCACCAGGAGAAGCCAGTTAGGGGAGCATGCCTCCACAGTGGGGACGAGCTGGGAACCAGGGCCATCTGTCCAGAGCACAGAACCCTCACTGACCATGAGCGTCTTGCCCTAGACTCTCAACTCCCCAGGCTTTGCAGTAGCAGTATTATCCACTTTGTGGCTCTAAAACCCTGGCATGTAGTAGGTACTCAGTAATGTGTGGCAAATAAATGGCCATATGGCATTTGAGTTGCAGCTGCAGAATAATTTCCTTCAAACTGCCTGTGCTTGGATGTCACAGCACCTCCTCCTTTGGTTGGGTTGAGGATTACGTCTGGGTGTGGAGGCAGCAGCATGAAAGGCATAACTTTCTCTTCTGCTTCCTCCCCCAGCACAAGAGGATGTCCAAAGAACAGTAAACTGTCACACGTAGGGGAGAATGGCTTCAAGTTTTCTAAAGGAGACATGAGAGCATTGTGTGACATAAGTAGCAATTCCCTGTATCCTTAAGGAAAAGAAACAGGAAAGAAAAGAAGCCAAATGGGTTCTGCTCCTGAGTGCAGTGTCCATTGTGTTCTGACTGTCCATGATTCTGGCCATCAAAACAGCTATTGCAATGGCATTTTGGAGAAGTCTTCTCATTCCTTTGAGGAGGTTGTTGATGATGGCCCTAGTTGGAGGTTCTTTCAAAATCATACTCTGAAATGTGAAACTCATTTGGCCTTGGCCCATTTTGCCTAAAGGTAAAGGAGAGAGAAATACTATCTGAAAGGGGGTTAGAAGGAAAGTGAATACAGTAAATCCCCCCTTATCCTCAGGTTCGCTTTCTGTGGTTTCAGTTACCTGCGGTCAACTGTGGTTCCAAATTACTAAATGGAAAATTTCAGAAATAAACAGTTCAGCTATTGAGAATCCCCAACCATTGGCATCATCATGGCTCAATGATCCAGGATCACCTGAAGCAAATGACCCTCCTTTTGATGTATGGTGAGAGGTCAAAAGAAGCACAACGCTGTGTCACAATACCCACGTCATTCACCTCACTTCATTTCATCACGTGGGCATTTTATCATCTCACATCATCACAAAGAAGAAGGGTGAGTATAGTATAATAATATATTTTGAGAGTAAGAGAGAGAGAGAGAGAGAGACAGAGACAGAGAGAGAGGGGCCACATTCATGTAACTTTTATTACAGTGCATTTGTATAATAAACATTATTGTTGTTCATCTATTTTTGTGCCTAATTTATAAGTTAAACTTCATCATAGGTGTGTATGTATATAAAAAACAAAACAAGACAAAACGAAACAAAACATAGTACCAGTAGGGTTCTGAGCTATCTGCTGTTTCAGACAGCCAGTGGGGGTCTTGGAACACATCCCCTGTGGCTAAGGATAAAGGGGACTACTATATAGGCAGAGGGTAGGCTGAAACATCTGTGAGCGAAAGCAGAACAAAACGGCATGTTAATAAGACATGCCTCCTCAGAGAATTGTTTCTGCTGAAGTAATCTTCCTCAGTTTCCCAGGCTACCACATGAAGGTTGCTATAGAGAAGACAGGCTCAGAACTCTTGCCTGGGAGCCTGGGGAAGTGGGCCAAAGCCACTGGCAGGATGCTCAATATGGCTGCAAAGAAACTAAGAAAAGGCCATTCCAGACCTCCCCAAGGGAATGGGTCTCGGTGGAGGGGCATGCAGGTCCCTGGCAACTACTTTCTTCTGACCCTAACATTTTTTGTAATCTAAGGTATGTCAATTTGCCAAGAACTTCAGCCATGAGTAGAAATATAAAGACAAGTAGGAAAGGAAGCGGGTGCTTTGCTATAGGACCTGGAAGGATTCGCAGGCTCATTGGAAGTGTTTCCATCTACAGTCGTTTTTTTTCTTTTTCTTTTTTCTGTCTTTGAACATTAATCAGCCAGAGGGCCAACCCCGCCCCTTCTGGCGGCTTCCCCAGGTCTATCCAACTGCAGGACTTCCCTGGGAGGATTCCCCCACTGCTTAGTTCTGGGAGTGACCGGTTTGTTCCATTAGGGCTCAGGTGAATGATTAAGGCTCAACCGAATGTTGAGTGTCACTCTTGCTGAGTTTGCTCACATGTCACCACTCATCAGCTCAACTTCTATGGTCTATCACTTGTGACCACAACTGCCAGTCCCTCATCATGCCCAGTTAGTCTTTGAGCTCAAGAGCACCTACAAGGCATAAGTGGGAGTGGAGACTGATGATAAATCAGCCAACTAAACTGGCATCATCCCCAAGAGAGCACTGCCTGTGGCTGAGACCTACCCTGCTGGAGAAACCTCTGTCACCACTGAATGCTGCTCAGAGTATGCATCCTGAGTTGTTTTGTGGACTGGAGTAAAGCTCCCAGAAGGCCATGGTCAGGGTTCCCGTATCACGTGGGTTTGCCACCTTGGCCATGCAGGGCCCTCCTTGGGCATTCAGTGGCATGAGGACTGAGATTGGCAAGTTGAAGGAGCAATGTCCAACTGGATAAGAGGGAAAACCAGCCTCTGATACCTGCCCTGATGATGGTGGAGAAGTCTGGGGGTGTTGCATGAGAGAGCCATTTCTCTAGCCAGCCCTTTAATCCCTCTTACACCATCTTCCAGCCTCCCTTTGGATCCCCCAATGACGGAGCAGTATTTTAGGGAGCCCAGCTCACCTTCAGGGATTTACCAACAATGCTGACAAATTTTATCTCTTCCTGTAGATATCTCAGGGCCCCTCTGAGAATAGGAAGGTTGAGAAAAACCTTGTCCCAGAGAAAGATTCCCTTTTTTTTTCCAAATGGTACTGGCTCCAGTCCTATCAGAGTGTTGCTTACTAACCTCATCCTACACCTGCCAAAGTAAACAAATAGAACACTTTATTGTATCATGTCCTGGACTCTGGAACATCTGTCTAGTCCCTAGTGAAATTTCAAAGCTGATAACTTTCAATGGGTTTCCTTGGCATTGGACAAAACGTGTGTTTTGGTGGGGATGCTTACAGACATCTCTCTTTCATCACATGGTCATCAGCATTTTCAACTTCTTCTTTGCCTCTCTGTTTTCTCAAAGAGAAGAGCCTGAATTCCTCACTCTAAAAACGGGCCATTTAATCTTATTTTATTTTTTGTTATTTGTGGTTAAGTAAGAGACACCAGTTTTCTAAACAGGAAAATATTTGAGCGGCTGAAAGAGTATTTTTTTGTTTGGTTGTTTCCTGCTTTACTTTTATAACTAAATTCCACCCTTCAGTTTCTGTTCTCTCTTTCATCCCTTACCTTTCTTTAACACGAGAAAGTATGTAATATCTACCTGGTTTGGGTTCTAAAATCGGTCACTTGGATTGTGTTTCTAGCAGCTCAGAGGGTGGTGTCCTCGGTGAACTGCAGACACTCTACAGGTTACCTGTTATCCCCTTGATCTGCTATGACAAGAAGCCTGAAACCTTCCCTGCAGCCAGCTGATCTGTCCCCGCTGAAGTCTTTGCTCCTAAATAACAACCACCACCACAATAACAATAGCAAAGATGAAACGAGCTGATTATGTGTTCTCTGCCTATGCCAGGCTAGATTTCTGGTTCTTCAGAGCTGGTCACTAAGAAAGCAGGGTCCCTTGGCAGGAAGCTCCAGAGTTGAAGCAGAGTTGCTTTTCCTCAGAAGCAGGAAAAATAGGGAAAACACATAGACATATGGCTTTAAGCCCCCAAACTGACCAAAAAGTTACAGGGGCTCATAGAGTTTGCACATCAACAGGCTTTTCTTAAGTGTAAAGAAATGTTATAGGAGAAATGTAAGATCAACCCAGAGACAGAATTAAATGCCTATCTTTTTTTTCCTCCTGAGCCTGGCTGTGTAATTTATGGACATTTTCAGTTTAAGATATTTCAAATGTGAAAGAGGTTTTGATTGTGAGATAGACAACATATCTGGTTGGAAAACTATTTTCTGAAAGGAAGAGTTGTGATCTACTTTGGGGTCTATAAGGCTAGGAATAATAATTTCAACTCATCTCCTGTAATTAAGGTTACGACAGAAAGGTTCTCAAGGTATCATTTTTATAGCTAAAAATTTACTTTCAGGGGGGTGAAGTTTAGGGAAGCTAACAAAAGTTTTCTAAAAGATTTTCCTTCAAAATTTGAAAAATAACAATATATTCTACCCCTTTATACGTTGTCCTTTATAGTTCTCTAAATAAAATCTGGCGATTACATGAGCAATGCAGTGACTACATAATCTATCTTGTTATTCCAAAAATGTGATTGGAGACCTGTAGATGAGACCGAACATTATTTTGTATATTTCAATTTTCACTACATTTTGTAGCTTCCTTATCCCCCATAAATTCCAAAGGTGTATTCCAAGGCATCAAAATTTCCAAAACTATTGTATTTATTATCACAATTAAACAGAACCCAGGACTGAATGAATATAAGAGAAACAAAGGCTTTGATAAATTGTCATCAGTTGGTCATAGCCTTGACCCTGCCCAAAGGGTGGGTGTGAGCTTTAGAAAATGCAGGATTTCTTTCCTGCCAGCAAGGTCCTACATGCTTTGAGTTGTTCTGATGACTGGAAGAAAAGAAGGAATGGTACTTTGAAACTGGCTGGTTGTTTAGGTGACATAGAATGGATGACACGGCAGGAAGACCAGTGTGAAACTTACTAGCTCTGAGATCCTGGACAGTTCTCCCAGACCCTCAATTTCTTCCTTTGTACAGTGGAACTAAAACTACTTCACAGGGTTACCGTGAGGGTTAGAAATAATATATATATATATGTGTATATATATATATATATATGTATACATATATACATATATATATATATTTAATGCAATATATATATTTAATGCATCGGTCCCATAGGAGGAAGTTGGTAAATGACAGCTCTCATGACAATAACGACCTTTGACACAAGAGCAAATCAATTCTGTCAGGGCCACAAGCTGCCCAGGACCTTCCCTCCGAAAGTCCTATTTACTCTAGGATGAAAGAAGGCTGTTAGTGTTTCTCAGAATATCAACAACCTCAGGGCAATGACTAATCTGGTTTATTGACTGACAATTGCTTTACCCAGCAGCCAGTTAGAGGGTGCTCAGACATATAATCCTTGTAAAGGACTTCTCAATTTCACTTAATGAGCTTTTATATTGTAAGGAAAAGGAGGTACATTCTCAAAGAACAAAGCTCTTCCTAACCAAGTTGGTCTGGCAGCTCTGGAGGGAGTATGGCACCAAGGGAAGAAGCCAGAGTTTCTGGGCACTGCTTTGAGGAGTCATGACATTAGGGTGGTAGTTGTAGTTCCTACACTAAGAATGGTACCTTGCCTTTGTACGCTGCTCCCATCTTAGAGAGACCCTTAGGCATGTGTGGCCTGCCTGCATCATCCTCTGTGAATTATCATGCCGAATAGTCCCAGCCCTGTTTTATAATAATAAGTCAAACAGACGGTTAAAAGATTTTCCCAAGATCTCACAGATGAACAGAAGCAGGGTGAGAATTGAAACTCAGATATTTTATCTTTCTTGCTCAGGATTCTGTTCACAAGGCCCTGCTTTTCTCCTACTTAGCGGTATGGCACAATTCCATGACTCAACACCCAGGTCTGGAGATGGATTCAGTCTCTCTACAAACCTGTGAGCAAATCACTTATGCTCTCTGAAACCCAGTTTCTTCTTTAAATAGGGATGATAATGACAGCCCTCAAAAATTATGAAGAGTAGAAGGAATAATGCATATAGTTATTGGTATGTTATCAAGCACATAGCAAATGCTAAAAATCAATTATTAATTTTAGTACTGTTGTTGTTGTAATTTATTCTTCCAGGCTTTGATTCCCTCCATGGAACTGGGAAGGTAGCCATGGGGTAGAAGAAAGTACTAGACATGGTATCTGTCATTAGATCAGGGTCCACACCCTGGCCTGGCTGCTTATCAACCACGTGGCCATGGTATGTCATTTCACTGTTTTGACTGAGTCTCTCCATCTCTGAAAAATGAAGCTAATAATATATACTTCCTAGAGTTGCTGTGACAATGGAATGAAAAGTAAATCCCTGTAAGTACTCCACTAAGGAAAGGCAGTATGTAGGAATGTGTAGAAATCCACTTATTGGAAAGCTTTTCTACTTCTTTTGTTTTGACAATGAAGTATATTGCTAACAAACCTTCAGTCTCACAAGAGTGGCTAAAACTCGGATCCCTCTTTTGTGACTCAGGGAAGCTGTATAAAATAGAGGTAGAAGTTCAGTCACTCACTTTCCTGGTGCCATCTTGAGAATCCACAACGAGAGTGACACAAGCATACCAAGCATTGCTTTGGAACAAGGAAGTAGGTGAAAGGGAGGAAGGAATAACTAGCTGGACAAGGAAAAAAAGGTAGAATTTTCACCAGAATTGGTATACGCCAAGGTTTGCAGGTTGTCTCAGCAGTGAAAGAAAAGGGCAGCTGACACTAATGTGTGTTTGCCTAAGTTAATAGTTTGCAGGAGGACTGATGAGTGCTGCAAATGAATTTTTATGGCAAGAGATAAAGCCTGGGTTGGCTTGGAACACAGACAGGCCCTAGGGAGTGGGCTTATTCACTTGATTTAGTCTCTAACAAGATGCCTCAGGAACTTCAGCAGTTCTAAGAAGACCATCAGTTCTTAGGGAAATCACTGACTTGAGAAAACATGACCCAGTCTCTTACAAAACCAAGACCCTGAAAAATATGCAGTCAATCCTTGAGTGAGATTTCTTGTGCAAGAAAAGCCAAAACAAAAAGAAGTTGATTTCTCCATAGAGCTCATATCCAAGTAGAGGACTTCAGATCTTTTCTTTTGGTTCTCCAGCACTGTCTAGCCAATCAATTATCACTCCTACTCCACGTTGCAGCCGGAAAATGAACCAATTCTTTCAATCTAGCAGTTCTCTGCTATACAGCCTCCCGAAGACAACAAGATCTGGGTCTAGTTTTGCAAATCCCTTTGAGAAATTCATCTTTGGACCCAGGTGAGAGCTGATTTATGGAGGGAAGTCCTGTTAAGCTACCCATGCATTTGTACTTCTATCATATTACTACTGTAGAATTGCATTGCCTGAAATTTTCCCTTCTCTCGGGGTACTTGGACTTATAGCTGCTTCATCAGATGTAATTTGTGCATTGTCTACTTTTGCTCTGACCTAAGAGATAGGGAAAGTTCTAGTATGATAATTCTGTGTAACATGTGCTTCTTAAATATTAGCCATGTGTGAGGAGGGGGAATCTTGGATCAAAAACAATGCATTCTAGGGTAACAAAACGAGATAAAATCTCTGCACAGAAAGTTATCCAAATGCCCCACAGCCCCTCTCTTGAAGGAATTTTCTTTATAATTAAAACCAACTAAAATGTTCACATATAAAATAAAGGACTCTATGCAAAGGCTACAACCAATAGCATCAGAAATAGGACGATGGAAGAGCCTAGGCCCCAGTTTTTCCATCTGCAATAAAATCATAGAAATAAATACCTCTCCATGTTCTACCTTGTAAAGATGGTCAGGAGATTTATGAAATGCTGTTAAAGGTGTTTCAAACACACACACATACACACACACACAGATATAAATCTATATATCTATATATCCAATATATATTAAAATTTTAGAGGTATAAAAATGAACATGAATATGACAAGTACTTCTAAAAAGTGGACTGAATACCCTTTTCCATATGGAATGAATAATAAAAAGAAATACTAAGGTCTTTGTGCAAGCCAATGCTTGTACCTTATTTCATGATACTTTAGAGCTGGAGGAACCTTCAGAAGACATTATAGTCCAGCCTCAGACATCATGTCTTTATTCCATCTGAGCACCCCCTTCCAAGAGTTATTCAATCTCTGCTCAAACACTTGTGGGGAAAGGGGAGTTACTTCTGTGTATAGTAGTTGCAGTATATCATGGAATTAGTTAATGGAAAGCTTTTCTTTATATTGGTAGATATGTCCTGCTGTCACAATTCCTACTGTGCTGGTTCTAGCCTTAGGAGTAACTCCTACTCCTCTCACATAATAAATCTTTGATGTCGAACTGTCAGTAAATATTGATTCTTCATTAAGTTATTGAAGAGCTATTGATACTCAAAGCACAGTAGATGATTTGTAAAACAACACTATTTGGGTCATATTGTAGGAGTATATTTAACATTTGGGCTTCCAAGGGAAACATCCTACTCCTTTGGTAAGTGCAAAGTAAGGAGACAGCCCTAAGGACTGTTCGGATGCTATTAATATCAATGCATGAAGAGAAAAACTTATACAATTCTTTGTCCTGCTTTGACTTCAGCTTACACACCAATGTCTTTTTCATTCTCTCCATGAGTATGTGAACAAAACCAAACAATCAATATTTATCAGGCACATAATATTTCTCTTAGATTTTTAGTTTTTAACTTTCAATGTCTTGGGTAGTAAAACAATTGCACCATTTGTAATATCTCAGAAGTCTCTGTTAATAGCCTTTGAAGATCCTTCTGGCACGTCTCTGCCCTTACCAGGGCGAGGCTGCCCAGTTCCAGGTATCTGGTTTCAAGTAATCAGGAAGGGGTAGAGAAAAAGATATCTGAAGACATGAGTAGGGGATGTCCTTCACTCTTTGGCCCCAAGACCTGTGTGATCATAGACATTAATCCCTGCAGTTCCCAATTTGGCCAGTTATGAAATCTATTCTGGAAGGCAGCCCTTACTTGCTGACACCAGCATCAGTAGAACACAGACAAATGCTTAAAGATCTCTAGATCAAGAGCACGTAAAGTGTTAAGACTAGAGATGCTGAAGCCTGATTGCCCGGAATCACCGGACTGGTTGTGTGACTTTGGACAAGTTACTTAATTTCTTCATGCTTCAGTTTCCTCATCTGTAATACAGAGATAATAAGAGAACTCACTGATTGCTTCTAACAGGTAATTTATATATTTCTATCACATAATTTTTAGTCCAAGCCAGTGTTGTTGGTGGTCCCTAGCATTTGGAGGGACAAGTGTAATCTAGCAAGAAAACCACGCCTATGAAGCAGGCCTGACTTCAAGTCTTCTACTAGCTGTGACTCCCCAAGTCATTGGTCAAATCATCATATCCAAAGCACTTTATAATCTAATCCCAACTTACTTTTTTTCCCACACTTGCTGTCACTTCCTACTTCTTCTTCCTGTGCTCTGCCCATCAGACTGCTTGCAATAGACCAAAGTATCAGGGACATGTGAATCACTATAAGTTTGCATGTGCTATTTCTTCTACAGAATCTCCTCCTTACTATTCCTGCTTGTTCAATAAGTGCCCCGCGCATGTCCATGACTGTTTTACAGCTCTCTCCTCCACTAGACTGTATTTCTTGAAGGTAAAGAATGATCACCTTTTCATATTGGTGCTTAGCAAAGTATCCAGCACATGGTGGGTGCAAAAGAACTCTTTGTAAATGATTGAGAAGATGACATTAATATATTTCAGGTAAGTCTCTTAAGTACAGTGATCATAATGTGGCTCTTTTGTACTTTAGAAAAATAAATGAGGGCTCTGTTTGAAAGCAAATTAATGATAAAACGTATATGAACAATGACGCTCTCACTAAAGGCATGAGTGCAATACAGCCTTAGGACTTTCCTACACTACTTTAAGAGCCTAAAAAAACATTCAAATGTTTTATGTGTCCCTGAAAATGTCAGTGGAAATTCATCTGTTAATGGAGGATCTGTCTCCTGACAATCAAATGGGGGTGTTGTATAATGACCCCATTCTTGGCCTGGTTCTTAAACATGTGATAAATCCATGATAGCTTCTCATTGTCATGGCAGATCCTGTGTCTGGGTAGATCCTGCTTCCAAAGGGCACTAGAGAGAGAAGAGGATCTGAGCCAAGCACATCTTTCATCTGGCTCTGGAAGTTGCACCAATTACCTGGCCACCTTGTGATCTCAAATGCTCTTTTGTTTGAGAATGATTCTTTCAGAAACACTGGGCTGTCCTTTTCCTAAAGAAAAGGACATCTGTGTGGGAAACTGAGTGCATCTGTGTGCTATAGAAGTTGGACTCCTGGCAAAATATGGTTAAAAAATCCAGTCCTTAAGGTACCAGCAAATGTGTGGTTATGCCAGAGGTGATAGTGTCCATAGGAGCTGGCTTGCTCAGCAGGATATTTTGCTGAGTGTGAAACTAGTAAGACCCACTGGATGGAAGAAAATAGATAAGGAACCAAGATTTCGTGAGCTCCTACCATGTCCAGGAATCATGTGTTGTGTCTGAAATTATCACAAGGAGGCAGATAACATCCTGTTCTGCCAAAACTTTGGATCCAACCCCATTCTTCCTATGGGTGGTCCTAAGTATTGTCCACTGCTCATGGAGTAGGAAGGAACAGAAAACTGCCAAATGATGGTCCAGTAGCTGTTAATACAGGTCTGAAAGGGTCTGTTTTAATCTAACACAGCTTTGCTAATAACTTGTCAAATATATGTGTAGAGACAGCAATAATATGGAGCAAGCAAAGTATTAGTGGCACCAACTTATTTCTTGAATATAATTTCTAATAACAAAGCTCCTCTTTTCATCCAGTGGACAAACATGAAAATTTTGAGTCTTTATCAAAAGATCAGAATTCCTATAGTAAATACCTTGGGCATGTGGTTGATCTTTCTCTCCTTGGACTTTATTCTTTGTTTGGTATCCATGGTGTTGTTGGTCAAGATTGAGAAAGTCAGAATGGAATTTTTTTGATGGTTATGAGGAAAACAACAGCTTTTATTTTTATTGGTGGTGACAAGAAAAATCAAGGGGAGGGACATATGTGTTTCTTACGAACATTGTTTTAAGCGGCAATGTTTTCATGATACTTTAAGGAATATGTATTTTAAAGGCTAACCATGTGAAATTTTTCTCTTAAAAGATTTGAATTTAACTTTGTCACCTTACTTCTGAATTGGAAAAGTAACTTTGGCTAAGAGTATATGAAGTATACTTACATGCAATGATTGAATGTTTAGCTATATTTTGAATCTTACAACTAAGGTAGGCCCATTTCCTAAGGGAGCAGGATTGAGATTTTCATTGTATAAAGCAGGGGATACCTCCAGGATGTCTCAAACGCTGTGCTGAAAGCTCAGTCTTATTTTCTGGGTTAATTGCTTAGTGTTATTCTTCAAAGACTCTCACTTCACCAATCTTATTACCCCCAAGGAACAATGGAATATAATATCAGACTCAAAGCTTTCCTGGTAGACAAAAAAGACAATCTTAAGAGAGAAAAAAAAATGCATTTGTATGAGAGTCAAAAAATTTTTAAACAATATGGGAGACATCACAAATTCCAAAGATTGGACATACCAGTTCCACACATAACAATGGTAGAAGTAGGAGGAAGGTCTTGAATTACCCAATGCGAGAAACCATGTCTTACAGATCTCTGTATGTCTACTTTCTAGTACAGTGCCAGATACATCATAGGACCTCAAAGATTACTTGACTTGCAGAGATAATAATGCCATATCTTTTGAAACATACGCCTAATCACCCTTTTAAGAAAGTAACAAAAATACGATTAACTAGCTTCCTGCCACCCTTTCTCCCCAGGACATTTGTTCATGTATAAAAGGATTTCCCTGGGGAGGCAGCACTTAAAAATGCTAAAGGCTGCTAGAGAGATCATCATGTATTTGAATTTATTTATGTATGTAAAATAGAGAAACATGTTAGTTGCTCTACAAACTTGGATTTGATTAAATGAGTAGTTTAGCCAAGATTCCTGGGGGAAATGTATAGAATAATACAATCTTAAAACTGGAAGAATTAAAGAAGACATTTATTAGGTTTTTGGAAAGAAGTTCCTATTTTTGACTACTTATAAAGTCATGGGGTGAAGGAGGGAGAGAAGGAAAACTCTAGACAATACCTCAAACCAAAACCTGCAGTTATCCATGGCCAGAAACTTGAAAGAAATGTCAGGATTATTATGACTCATAACACTAAATTCAGAATTATAATTATGAACCAACATATGATTTCCTGCTGGAAACAAAAACAAATTGTTGGCTTTAAAGAAGGTAGGGAGATAGTTCATTCCTTTCCTGAAAACTGTCAGCTATCCCTCTGCTGAACGAAACCATCCTCAAACCAGCAGGGCATCTTTATACTTCTATATTTGTATAAAAATCTCAACCCCCAGAAAACAATGAAGTTGGATGTTACAAGAATGAGTAGAGGCACACTGAATCCTGGAATACACATCCAACAAGAAAAGCCTACGGGGGGAGAAAGGAAGAGCCTTAGAAGACAGGCAGCCCCAAAATGATGATTTTTTTATGTTCTCTATTTTGAATGTAGGAGAACAGGCAGTGAGGGAAAGATCCTATCTCAATGCACAAAGGTACATCAGTCACATTCCTGTCAGAAGCTGATACTGAGCTAGGACACGTCATTCTGCCCTCCAGATGTGGACCAGAAAACTTATAACCTAGTACATATTGAACAGCACCAGGAACACACTGCCCATGCGATGTGTTCACAAATATTGGGTTTAAGTAGATTGATTTTCATCCCTGGATGAGTAAACATGAAAAATAAATAGCATAGACAGTTGAAAAGGTGCATAAAATGGGAACTGAAACATCATCTCAAAGACAATTTTAGAAAACTGTTTCTCACCTTCAACTGATTTAGAAACAAGACACTGTGAAAAAAAACTGGTAACCATTATGAGATAAAAGGATGGAAGGAAAAAGGTGCTAGGTGAGATCAGGAGGGAACGTAAAGAAGCCAGCAATGAAAGTATTAATAATACTATTAATGTGTCCACTGAAGATAGTAAGAGGTACAACCGATTCTATAGGAAACACTCCCTCAAGTATAGAAGCTCTACACGTATTTCCTAAAAGGATTAAACAAGAGGTGGTAGATACATAAAAGGGGGAATAGAATTACTGTGAATGTGTATTCGTGAAAAAGAGACCAGCGATCACAATGAGACAGCACTACATGCTCACTAGTATAGTTAAAATAAAAGAGTGGCAACACTGAACGTTAGGGGGTATACAGAGCAAACGAAACTCATAAATTGCTGATAGGGGTGGAAAATAGCACAATCACTTTGGAAAATTGTTGGCAGTTTCTTAACAGTTAAATGTAATCCCACCCTTTGACCTCAAAATTCCACCCTAGGTAATTATCCAAAAGAAATGAAAAATATGTTCACAACAAAACTAACAAGAATGTTAATAGCAGCATTACTTATAATAGCCACCAACTGGAAACAGCCCAGGTATCCACAAACAGGAAAATCAATTAACAAATTGTAGTGTATTCATATAATGGAATACTAATCAGCAATAAGTAAAATTATTTACTGATACAAGCAACAACATGGACAAATCTCAAAAAACATGAGAAAGAAGTCTTACACATAACATTGTGTGACTCCCTTTATATGACATTCAGGATAGGCAGAACTAATCTAAGGTTATAGAAAGCAGATCACTGGTTGCTTCTGGAATTGGGAATGCCTGGGAAGAGCATGAGGAAATTTTCTGGAATGATGGAAATGTTCTATAACTAATCAAACTATACATTTAGTTTCTGTATTTCATTGAATGTAACATATCTCTACAACAAAGGCATTCACATTTTAAAAATATATTTTAAAAGGAGAATAAAGAAAATGTAACCAAAGAAAATTCAAAATTATAAAGAAGTTTTTTAAAACATCTCAGTGCTAATATAAGATCTGACTCAGGAAACTGAAATGATTCAGCAAGTACTATGAAAAATCAGTAAAAAGAGCTCAACCCTAAATACATTAGGAGAAAATATTTGAATTACAGAGTAAAACCTATAAAAATCCAGGAAGAAAAAAGATTACTAAGAAACAAAAATATGATCTCAGATTTTTGTACCACATGACTAAATATGAAAGGCAAGAAAAACGGTGAGACAAAAATTTTATATGCAGACAAGTCATTCTTTATACTGAAAGCCAAAAGAAACTTGGTTCAAGCTAACCAAGGCATTAAAACATATATATGACTGAAAATACCAAAATGGTGTAGTAGGTAAATGCTATGCTTACCTTCTCTCACGACTACATCAAAATTACAACTAATCTACAAAACAACCATCATTGAGAGTCACCTAAAATCTTGCCAAACTGAAACTCTACAACTGAAAACGTGCAGAAAAAGCCACCTCAAGACTGGTAGGAGGGGCAGAAACGCGGAACAGGTCACTTGAGTGTGACCATTAAAGGTCAGAAGGGATATTTCGGGTGTGGGGGACCCCTATCCCCCAGAAGAATGAGAGGTGCCAGCCCCACCCCGGGCCAGGTTTCCAGTGCTGGGGAGAGAAGTCCCCATAATTTCCGGTTGTGAAAACCTGCGGAGATTGTTACTGAGTGAGACGGAGTGCGGCTGCATTCCCAGGTGCTCCGCTTAAAGGGACGACTGCACACGGACTTACCCACCAATGGAATCACTCGCTCTGAGCTCCAGCGTACGGGCATCAACTGGAAAGGTGGCAGGGACACATGGTGGGGACCTGAATTGTCTGTCTTGGGACGGGGGCTGCAGAGGCAGCTTTCTCCTAGACAGAGGAGTTGGTGAAGGCCACTTATCCTTAGTTGAGCTCTGCGCCTGTTCCCGGTGTGCGGAAGCAGGTGGCCACACATATAGGTCTCCGCTGTTTGTTCGCCACGCCCTGACAATTCAAGACACCACCCCACCCAACTTTCGGGCATACCCAAGCCGCTTCCAGTAGATTTTTTGTACAAACCGCCTGCGTTAGCTCAAGCAGCAGACTTTCCTAGGATTTCTCAAGGTTCACAGAACCCAGACAAGCAGTATCTGCCTTGAGTGTGTCCTGTACCTCTGGTTGAGTAGCCCTAAGCCAGCACTAGCAGTAGCCAGCCTTGGTTCACGGCTTGGCCTCTCAAGGCACATCCAAACATGGCATGGGCAGTCACCATCTGTGGATTTCTTTGTGGCTCCTGTTGGGTGGCCTGGGTAGGGCACAGGCTGTGGCAGAACTTGACCTATAGCGGATCCCCTCCAGGGTGGTCCTGGGGCTAGCGCCCCCAGTGGCCAACTTCAAATCGAGCTGGAACATCACCCAGCTGCCTCCAAATACCAAGGGGTGGATTGAGTGGACACTACAGTCCTGGGGAGGCAGATTCTGCTCTGTAGGGTCAGCCCCCGCACAATAACTCTTCCACTGTAGTCAAAGTCAGTCCTTACAACCAGTGAGCTCAGGGGTCAGCCCAATTATCAAATAATAATTGATATGCAATTATCAACCAAGACTCAACTACAAGAGGGGGCACACACCAACTACACGTGGCTCAGGTGATCAGAAAGACTGTGCCACTGAACCCCACAGTATGCCTACTATATAAGTCCACTCTACTAAGACCAGAAGATATAGCAACCCTACCTAATACATAGAAACAAACACAGGGAGGCAGCCAAAATGGGGAGACAAAGAAATGTGTCTCAAATAAAAGAACAGAACAAAGCTCCAGGAAAAGAACTAAACAAAATGGAGATAAGCAATCTTTCAGACGCAGAGTTCCTAATACTGGTTATAAGGAAGCTCACTGATCTTCCTTATAAAGTTGGGGAGAACTTTAACAAAGAGATAGAAAACATAAAAATGGAGATAGAAAACATGAAAAAGAACCAGTCAGAAATAAAGAATACAATAATGGAAATAAAGAATATATTACAGGTAATCAACAATATTAGATGAAGCAGAGGATAGAACCAGCGATGTAGAAAATAAGGTAGCAGAAAACAACCAACCAGAACAGCAAAAAGAAAAAAAAATGCAAAAAACTGGGGAGAGTTTAAGGAGCCTCTGGGACAACATCAAGTGTACCAACATTCACATTATAGGGGTACCCAAAGGAGAAGAGAGAGAGCAAGGAATTGAAAACCTACTTGAAGAAATAATGACAGAAAACTTTCCTAACCTGGTGAAGGAAATAGATATACAAGCCCAGGAAGCACAGAGAGTCTCAAACAAGATGAACCCAAAGAGGCCAACACCAAGACACTTCATAATTAAAAGGCCAAAGGTTAAAGACAAAGAGAGAATCTTAAAAGTAGCAAGAAAAAAGCAGTTAGTTACCTATAAGGGAGCCGCCATAAGACTGGCAGCTGATTTCTCAACAGAAACTTTGCAGGCCAGAGGGATTGGCAGGAAATATTGCAAGTGATGAACACCAAGGACCTACAATCAAGATTACTCTACCCAGCAAAGCTATCATTTATATAGAATTGAAGGACAGATGAAGAGCTGCCAAGACAAGAAAAAGCTAAAGGAGTTCATCACCAAACTAGCGTTACAAGGAATCTTAGAGGGACTTATTTAAGATGGGAGGGGATTAGGTATGGGTGAAAATGGGAAGGGATTAAGAAGCACAAATTTATTGTTACATAGTAGTCATGGGGATGTAGGGTACAGCATAAGGAATATAGTCAATAACATTGTAATAACTATGTATGGTACCAAATAGGTATTAGATCTATCAGGGTGATGGGTGGGAATACGGTAGGGGGCAGGATGAAAAAGTTGAAGGTATTAAGAAATACAAATTGGTAGTTACAAAATAGTCATTGGGATGTCAAGTATAGGAAATACAATCAATAATATGGTAAAAATTATGTATAGTGCCAGATGGTACTATATAGGTGGTACGAGTCAGGGAGATCACTTTCTAAATTATACAAATGTCTAACACTATTCTGTACACTTGAAACCAATATAAAATAATATTGGATGTCAACTCCAATTGAAAAATTTTTTAAATGTGGGAAAATATCAATAATATTGTGATGGCATGGTAGAGTGTCAGGTGAATGCTGGACTTATCATGTTGATCACATTTTTGGCATAGAATAAAATCAATAATGTGGTAATAACACTGTATAGACCTGGGAGGGTATTGTTGAATAACTAGGATGTACACCTTAAACTAATGTAATATTATAAGTTAGCTGTACTTTAATAAAAAACTTAAAAAAATACATATGACCTATTTGACCTACTTATAATTCTTAAAGATATCCCTTAGCTGCCTCAGAGATTAACTAAAATTAGAAATCAAAAATAAGATGTTTATAGTGTGAAACAACAATAGCTATGGACACAGAAACCAGATAACCATAGGACTGCCTAGGAACGTATTGTAAATATGATTACATTGCTAAGTAGATAAAATAATTCATGGAAGAGAAGTCATGTAATATAAAATATTTACTGATAGTAACCTGGATAAAACAGTTAAATTATTTTTCTAAATACTGAGAAAAGTGTTGGAAGGAAGAAAACTGGATTAAACTTTTCATCTGTAAGGGGATTATTCAAACATGCCATTTCATTCTAAATTTGATTAGAAAAGTAGATTGTTATGTCTTTGACTTTGGTAAGTATAAAATATACTTGTAGAAATAAAAAAAGATCACTATCTTCTAAATTATTAGAAATAATAATAGCAAAATCAATATGGCAAAAGATAGAGATAAGCGTGCACAAAATATTGTAAAAAGTAAGATCAAATTAATATAATTTTGACTGTCACACTGATGTAAATTTCCAAATAAGAGAAAAATACTTCTGTGGTCAAATGCATTTTAGAAATTCTGGGTTAAACTCAGTTGCACTAGTTTCATTACTACGGAACTCAGACTCTTAATATACTAACATAAATTATAAATCTCTGGGAGAGTGGATTTCATTTGTAGCATTTCCCAAGTTTATTTTATTTGCTCTTACAGAATATACTATGAAAAATGTTAGATGAAGAGGCCTTCTTCTTAAAATTTATATTAAGACAGGATGCTCATTATTACTTAATAGAGGTTATAATCAATGCTGTAATACATCAAATATAAATTAGATGCAACTATTGAAAGAAGGAAAATTATAATTTACAGACATCATGATTATGTTTACAAACTCCTAATCAACTAAAAACTCATAATTATAATGAGTTAAATAGTCAGATAGAAAGAAAATGTACACACATTATTAATTTTCCTGTCTTGTAGCAATATCAGAGAAAAGATATGGAAAAAAGGTCCATTTATAATGAAAAACTAAAACTATAAAATACATAAGAAGAGCCCTAACAAAAAATGTGTGGGACCTATATGAATAAAAGTATAATATTTTGACAAGAAATATAAAAGAAAATTAAAGTAAGTGGAAAGATGTTCAGTGCTTCTTGATGGACTTATTCAATATTTAAAAAAATGCCATTTTCCCCCCATAACTGATCTATAGTTTTAACCCATTCCTAATCAAATTATCAATGGGAGAGCATGTGTGTGTGTGTGTGTGTGTGTGTGTGTACACACATGTCTATATGAAATGAGTCACTTAACGACAGGGATATGTTCTGAGAAATGAGTCATTGATTATTTCATTATTGTGCCAACATCATAGAGAGCACTTTCACAAACCTGGATGGTAGAGCCTAGGCTAGATGGTATAGCCTATTGTTCGTAGGCTATAAACCTGCATGGCATATAGCTGTATTGAATACTGTAGGCAATTGTAATGCAATGATAATTATTTGTGTATTTAAACAGAAAATGTACAATAGTAATACGGTATAAAAGATAAAAAAATGGTACATCTGTACAGGGCACTTAACCATGAATGGAGGTTGCAGGACTGGAAGTTGCTCTGGGTGAGTCGGTGAGTTAGTGGTGAGTGAATGTGAAGGCCTGGGACATGACTGCACACGACTGCAGATTTATAAACACTGCAGACTTTATGAACACTGCACACTTAGACAACACTAAATTTATAAAAAGACAAAACAAAATAGTTTTTGTTCAATAATAAGTTAAACTTAGCTTGCTGTAACATTTTACTTTCTAAACTTTTTAAAAAACTTTTTGACTCTTTTGTAATAACACTTAGCTTAAAACACAAACACATTGTACAGATGTACAAAATATTTTCTTTCTTCGTATCTTTATGGTTAATATTTTTTCTACTATTAAATTTTAAAAATGATTTTCTACTTGTAAACTTTATTTTTGTTAAAAATTAAGACACAAACACACACATTAGGCCTGCACAGGGCCAGGATTACCAATATTGCTGTCTTCCACGTCTACGTCTTGTCCCACCGGAAGGTCTTCAGGGGCCTTAACGTGCATGGAACTGTCATCTCTTATGACAACACTGCCTTCTTCTGGAATTTCTCCTGAAGGACCTGCCTGAGACTCTTCTTGAGGAGGTATTACTCTTTTCAGAAATATATAGTTTGTTTTTTCATCACAGATTTGTTTGTAAGCAGACATTGTACCACGAATATTCCTCTCTATTTATAAAAATCTTTGGGTTTTTTATGCCCAAATCGTTGGGGCCCATGGTTTCAAACTTTTTAAGGAGCTTATTGAGGTCCTTTGCTAACGCTTCTTCTAAACCCTTCACGATGAGTTTCCGTGGGGTTCTCATTTTTCCGCAGTTTTCTCTTCTCTTGTCTCTTCTTCAGCAACGTGTTCCTGTTCCAGTTCTAACACCTCATTAGTCATTTCCTCAGAAACCACTTCTAGAAGCTCCTCAATGTCACCCTCATCCACACCCAGGTTAAAGTGTTTGCCATCTCAACTGCAGCCTTGTTGATTTTTACAACCCCCTCTCCTTGGAAAATCCTTTGAAGTCATGAATGAAACTTTTGAGTGTCTTCTTCCAGATATCTTTCACACACTCAGTGACATCACCCCAAGCCCAAGGAAGGTTTTTGATGCAGTTATAGATGTTGTAATCCTTCCAGAATAGCATCAGTGTCTTCCTCAGTTGTATCAATAACCTTGGAAAAGGTCCTTCTCAGGTAGTAGGTCTTAAAAGCTGCTATAACTCCTTCATCCATTGGTTGAATCAAGAGGTGGTGTTTGGGGGGACAAACACCACTTTGGTATTGGGATGAAGATAATCAATAAAAAGGTGGTGTTGGGAGCGTTATTATCAACAAACGAACTCTTGAAAGGTATGTTATTCCCAAACAGTACTTCTCCTTGCTGGCATAGCAATTAAGGTGGGCATCTTGGAAGAGGAGCTGGGTCATTCATGACTTCTTATTGCTCCCCTAGTACATTGGTGGTGTGTACTTATTGATATTTTTGAAAGCCCTTCTCACCGTGTCAGATCACAAAGGGTTTCAATTTGTAGCCTATAATATTGTCCCCAAGCAAGACTGTTATGCTATTAGACTGTTAAGGCTAAAAGCCTTAAAACCTGGCGCTGACTTGGTCTCCTTATGGATGAGAGTCCTTTCAGGCATCTGTTTTCAGAATAGAAAGATTTCATCCATATTGAATATTTGCTCTGGCAAGAGTTTTCCTCTATGGTCAGATTATATAGTTTCCAAAAATTCTTCAGCTGCCTTCACATCAGCACTCACAGACTCACCACTCACTTTCACATTATGTAATGAACAATGATTTTTGAACCATTGAAACCGCCCAGAGCTAGCAGTAAATTCAACATCATATTCGGGCCCAGCCTTTGTTTCAACATTGCACACAAGCTATTTGCTTTGGCCGTGATCATCATGGCACTGAGAGGGATGTGCTCTGTGTGTGGTCTTCAGTCCAGATAATTGGAACTTTTTCCATGTCTGATATAGGCCCTTCTCAAATTTTTGTTAGTCGTGTTGCTTCAATGAAGAAGATCTTTTAACAGCTTGTTTGTTATACAACTTTGTTCTTGTTTTTCAAGATCGTAGCTATGATGGATGGGGCATGCCTGACAGGCAAGCAATACACATCACTGATCTTCTACCTTCATAGTCCATCACTTTTAATTTCATTTCCAAGTCAATCACTTAATGTGGCCCCTACCTGGCAATGTTAGCAGTGGCTTTTGTACACTTAGGGGCCACGATGAACAAATCAACACAAGATTAAGTCAAGAGAATATAATGCAATCAAGTGACATGGTAAACAGGAGATGTATGAGGCTGCTGCCGGCGTAACACAGCGCACTGCTTTACAACAAACTTTTTTTTATAAGTAGAAAGAGTACACACTAAAATAATAAAAATATAGTATGGTATATACTATATTTTATATAGTATTTTTATATAACCCAGTAACGTAGTTGTTTATTATCATTATCAAGCATTGTGTACTGTACATAATTATATGTGCTATAATTTTACATGACTGGCGGTGCAGTAGCTTTATTTATACCAGTGTCACTACTGACATATGATCAATGCATTACTCTATGATTTTAGGATGGCTACATTGTCACTAGGTGATAGGGATGTTTCAGCTCCATTACAATTTGATGGGACCATCATTGTACATGCAGTCCATTGTATATGCAGACCAAAGTGTCATTATGCTGTACATGACTGTGTGTGTATGTATACACACATACCCACACACACACACACACATACGGCTGAAAAATGTATATGCATTTTAAGAAAGGAAAAAAATATTAAAATTGTAATACGCAAAAGATGAATACAAGTCACATTTGACTTCTGCAATTACAAGAGGTGCTCAAAGTGGTTACCATCAGTATCCAGACACTTCTGATTACAGCGAACTACTGCTTGAGTAACGTTGACCAAAGTGTTAACATCTCTTAAAATGTGTACACATTTTTTGGCACCCCTGGTGTGTGTGTGTGTGTGCCCCCACACATATACAGATATGTCATATCTATATATGTGTATATGTACTATACATATAGTATATATATACTATACATATACATAAATATATACACATTCACATATATTTGCACATATACACACATATGTATAATATATGCACATACTTCTCTCTCTTTTCAAAATAATTTTAGATTTTATCTAGGAGAACACATTGGCAGGAGTAGATAAACTGATTTTTAAAATGAAAAGTGATGAGAGGATACATCCTCTACTAGTTTAGTGTAAATGTTTTATAAAACTCAAAATAGGCATTGTGCTGGTGCAAGAATTGACATAAAATAAAATTAAATCAATTATTCTGCACTAGATAGTATGACAGGCATAATAAGTCAATATGACCATTAAGGTCTGACAAGTAATTTAGTGAACTTACCACCGTGTGCTCACTTTGGCAGCACTGTACAAAGAGCTCAGTAAGGTTTCATAACCTTGGTATACTAGTGTCTACAGCTGTGTTCGTGTCAACATGTGGCAGTGTCTTGCTGACTGGCGTTCACTATTGTTATTGCGTGTTTTTGTGTGCCGTCATAAGACTGTCTGAGCTTGCATTAGAGCAACAAACAAACAATAAGTTTCTTATTAAATTGGCAAGAGTGGAAGTGAAATCAGGGACACATTAGTCCAAGTTTATGGGGATAATGCCATGAAGAAAATGGCAGTGTACAAATGAGTTAAACATTTTTCTGAGGGAAGAGAACACATCACTGATGAAGAGAGGTCAGGAAGGCCAGAGACAAGCAGAATTGATGAAAACATTGCAAAAATTCATTGAATTTGCATCAAAATTGTCAGCTGACTGTAAGAAGCATAGCAGACCAAGTAAACGTCAATAGAGAAACAGGAAAATCTTAACTGAAAATCTTGGCATGAGAATAGTGTGTGCAAAAATGGTCTGGAAGGAGCTCGCAGATGAACAAAAGCAAAGGAGAGTAGAAGTTTGCCAAGACCTTTTAGAGAGTCCTAATAATGTTTTGGGCCATGTTATCACTGGTGATGAAACATGCGTGTACCAATATGACCCTGAAACAAAGCGTCAGAGTGCACAATGGAAGTCAGTCAATTCTCCACGACCAAAAAAATTTCGTCAGCCCAAATTAAGAGTCAAAACGATGTCACTAATTTTTTTTTGATATCAGAGGGATTATTCGTTATGAATTTGTACCAATTAGACAACGAGTTAACGAAGTTTACTATTTGCAAGTTCTGAAAAGCTGTGTGAAAAAGTTAGACGGCCTGGACTTTTCGCCAACAATTCATGGCTCTTGCATCATGACAATGCACCAGCTCTCACAGCACTGTCTGTGAGGGAGATTTTAGCCAGTAAACAAACAACTGTATTGGGACACCCTCCCTATGCATCTGATCTGGCCCCCAATTAATTCTTTCTTTACCTAAAGATAAAGGAAATATTGAAAGGAAGACATTTTGATGACATTCAGGACATCAAGGGTAATATAACGACAGCTCTCATGGTCATCTCAGAAAAAGAGTTCCAAAATTGCTTTGAAGGGTGGACCTGGCACTGGCATCGGTGCATAGCTTCCCAAGGGGAATACTTCCGAAAGTGACCATAGTGACATTCAGCAGTGACATATATAGCACTTTTTCTAGGATGAGTTCTCAAACTTAATTGTCAGACCTCATATGTAACTGAAGCATTGCTTATGTAATGAAAAGGGATGAGTTAGTTAACACAGTCCCTGCCCATTGTCATTATCTCTCTACTCCCCAATGGTCCCCTGTTCATACTTTTGACCACTTCTCCCTTCATCCCACATACGAGTACACATACACTTCATGTAATAGGCACAGAAGACATTTAGCATTTTGATTACTGAATATGAACATTTGCACATGCTGTTTCCTCTGTCCCAATTCACATTACCATTGTCTCTTCATTTTCAGCTAGGAAGTTGCTTTCTTCCAGATGCCTTCCTTTATCCCAATGTTTGTATTAGATGCCTCACACCACCCTGTACTCTCTCTTGCATAGCTTATAATATGTTATATTACAATGGACTGGGTTTTGTTTGACTGTTTTCTTCATTAGACAATAACTCTGAGAAAGTAAAGCCATCTATGTCTTATTTCCTGTTTTACCCCTTGTATCTTGCTTAGGGCCTAACACATAACACTCAAAAAGTATTTGTTGAGTAAATAGCTGAAAAGTAATCACAAAAGGAAAATTGGTAGATCTTAAACAACAAAAACATGAATTTGTCAAAAATATTTTAAACAGAATTAAAAGATAATCATCAAATTGAGAAAATAACAAATATAGAAAATAGATTGATATCCTGAAAATATCCATTTTCAGTCCATTATTTAAAAAATTAAGAAATATTAAGAAAACTTAATGAAATATTGAGAGTCAATATAAATCTTGATAAATTGACATTAAAAGGTAATTCAAAAAGAAGAAATATGGAGGTTGGTAAATCTGTGAAAACATTAATTACACCTGGTAATAAAAAAATGAAAATAAATATTATGTTAGAATTATCAAATTGGCACAATCAGTACATTCATGACGGAATGTTACATAGACTTAAAAAAGAGGTTTTCAGGACTATTTATTGACATATACATATATATAATTGACTATCATATAACACTAAATTTTAAAAAAGGATTTTACAAAATGTATAAACAATATATTCCTAAATTTTTAAAGAATGAGGGGGAAAATTCACCATATGTAAACAGTGATTTTTTTTTCTGGATGGTGGAATTATGGGTGATAACATTTTCTTTATTCCATTCTATAATGCCAGGAAAGTTATAAAAATTTTAAGCCTATATAAAAATCCATTTTTCTAACTTCTCACCAACTTCAGGAATCCACTCTATATTCTTAAACAAAATTACTTTCTTCCATCTCTTTTATGTGCCAAATAAAATCAAACTGTTTAGACTCCATTGATCGAGAAAATAGTCTTCCCTTGAGCAAAATGAGTGTCAAGAGGTAGGCAAATAAAAAACCAAACCCTCAAAGACCAATAGGGTACTTAAGACTCACTGTTCAGAATTAACCATACTTGGAGGATAAACCAATTAGTTGGCTTATTACTGGAAATAATTCATGGAGATGGAAATACCAAGTAGACACTAAGGAGAATCATGTCTGTTGAGTTCCTAAACAAAAGTTAATTAAATCTTTCTTCCTTCTCAGTAGTATGTGCCTGAGATTCCAAAGTATTAAAACTCACTATTAGGTGTCAATCGAGCTGTGTGGTACAACATTCATTTCCACATGTTTTCGAAGGAAAACCTCTTAACTGTGTTATGGTACATGGTCTTGGGCCACCTTTCAGTCTATCACTTAAAAGTCATACTAGGGTAGTTACTGGCCTTGCTTATCTTTCTTACCTACTGCCTTCACATCTGAATAAGTGTGTAGGCATTTACTTTCACCTCCCACAATATTCTCCACAGAGTAATCTGAGTGGTTCTTTTTAAAAATACCAATCATGTCATGCTATCCCTCTCCTTTAAACACCCCAAAGACTTCCTATTGATCCTTGAGATCCTGTATGGCCTAGTCTCTCTCTCTCTCATTCTCCAGTTTTTTTTCTCTTATTTTGCTTTAACCTGGTTCTTCTATTCCCCCGCATTTAACATGCTCTCTCTTGCCTTGGCACCTTTATGTGTGCTGTTCCTTTTGCTGAGAAAACTTCTTTCCCATTTTGATCTTAGGTCAGTCACCACTTTCTCAGGGTTGCTCTCTTAAGAGAATAATATGCCTCTCCTTTGTTGTCTTAACCATACTTACAAATGTACATGAATTTGATTGATATATGCTTCCTCATTATATTGTAAGCTCTCTATGGGCAGAGACCATTCTGCTCACTATTATTTCCCTAAGGGGTTTGGTAAATGATTGTTTAGTGAATTTTTTAGGATCACTCCCAATGATGATGATGACAAATGTTAATTGAACGTTTGCACAGGATTTTCAATGACAATATAGTCTCTGTAACTGATCTCCTTAAATTCGGGTAAACTTTTCCCGCTGGCTCCAGAGGACAGAGGAAAGAATTCAGTGCAAAGGTAAATCTTCCCAGATTAGCAGTTAGTCCTGTCTGGGCAGCATAGTTCATTCCAGAATTATTTAGCCCATTGTGCTAAATTATGTCCCAGATTTTCTCATCCCACAGAAGTGTAATTTGTGTAAAATCTTTGCATGGTTAGTATCCATCAGAGATGAACTCTTCACTCTAAATTACTTACTAGAGGATAATTCTTAGGCAAAACAGGATGCTGCTTTTGTTCTTACTCTTTCCAACACTCCAGAAATTTTAACTGTGGCCACATCTAAGACTTAAAGGAATTATGGAATGCATGAGTAGTCAGTTCAAAATGTTTTGCAAGAGTCAATGTTTTCTTTACATGTAGTCCATTTTGCTCTTCCCATAACCCTCTGGGCTTTCTCAGTTTCTTCCCAACTTTCACACCTTTTACTTTGTTTATTGCTTGCTGCAGTAAAAAGGTACAACTGAGTATCATTAGGAAGAGATGATGGGGCCAACCTGAGACAATGTGTTCCAGTCTAGTCACTACACTTCAAGGGCTCACCAAGCCCAAAGATACTTAGTGGTGTAGGCACTAAATGATCAAAGAGATGAGGGAGAGAGGGTTATTTTAAGGACAAATCATGAAGATCAGAACTATTTAGTCTGTAAAGATAAAAGCTATCTCAGGACAGAATCAAGAAAGATAGGGATGGAATAAACAGGCTTATTCCCCAAACTATAATTACGTAAAATCCCTCTGACCAGAAAGAGTTAAGGAAGGGGGAGAGGATTGGCTGCATTATTCAATAGATAGTTAACTCAAGATACTTGTTACCTCAAGGTGTGTTTGTTATTGACTACAAATATTGACAGAATAAACAATGACTTTAAAAATTTCATATATAGCATTACAACAGATTCATGGTATAATATTAATAACGTCTAAATATTAATAGATCAAACAAATATTTAGATAAATTCATGTATGGTATGACAACAGATTCATAATGTACTATGTAATATTGACTAAATTATTAATAGGAAATCTTAGAACAGGGGTCAGCAAAATATAACCCAGGGGCCAAATTTGGCCCATTGACTGTTTTTAATAATGAATTTTTGGAACATGCCACACTCATATATTTATGTATTGGCTACAGCTGTTTTTGTATGATAGGGTGGAGTTGCATAATTATGACAAAGGCTATATGGCTCACAAATCCTAAAATATTTACTGCCTGGTGCTTTACAGAAAAAGTTTGCTGACTCCAGTCTAGGACATGTTAGGAACATGCATATGTTATCATATTTGAGGTCCACATTAAGCAGGATGAAATGAATTCTTCTAGATAACATCCCTTGGTATGTGCAGAATTTGGTCAAGGGCAGTGATTTCTGATAATCATATGGAGAACCTGAAAACAATGCACATTTACCAGTCATCTTATTGTCATATCTTTTGGGGTTTGGTAATCAAGTTAAGCATGCTTCCTGAATATAAGGAAGATGACGAGAAAATAGGCTTCTGACTATAAGTATTTAGCTTTTGTTGATGCTTTTCAATTCTGGTTCCCCATTTACAAAGAATCGTGGAATTGTTGAGAAATGAAATTCAGACATATCAAGTGGTGTCATGAGGTTAGCTGGAACTGAGATTAGGGTTTCTGATTTTTAGATAAAAATACTGCACTTTCCTGTACACCAAATATATTAGCAGTGTTATACTCACAAAAAAATCAAATTCATAGTCTTCAGTAGTAGTGACTTCTTTTTTCCCCCAGTGAAGTTCCCTGGTATGAAATCCATTTGTATACATGCATTATGATATGATGCTGGTAACCACAGCCCTTATACTGCCTAAATAGTTCTATAATAGAATAATTTAGGGAGACTATTCCATTGTTTGGGCTTTTGTGTTCTGGCTTTGCATAATGAAACCCATTTTCTGGGACAAATTTTCACTCAGGGACAAATGCCTGGACCTAAATCTAAGTATGAGAATTATTAAGATATTTCATTTTTAATTGTCATCAACAATAATCAGTGCCATTCTCCCACTCCTACTGAATGTTTACCATTTGCTGGGCAAATTCACCCACAAAAAGAAATTCTTCATAGCATCCATTTCCCTATACAGAAGCAAGATTCCTGGAGAAGCTTAATGCTTTGCCACTGAATAATGCCCCAGCTGCTTGGATAATCACAGCTACCTGTCACACTGTACAAAATCATGCCCTATCTGAATTTCATTGTCTGCTTCCAAAGGAATATCAATGACAAGGTCCCAATCAATGGCCACTTTGTAAAGTAGGTTTCCATGAAATATCACTGTGGGGAGAAGTTGTTTCACATTTGAACCTGTATTTTCTAAGCTCTTACATACTCAGTCTCCTAATAACTTTGGTGAGAATTCATATGCATTCCTTGTGCTCCAATTGAAGATTCCCCTAAGTCATGTGTGATTTCTATTTTAAAAGACAATAGTGGTTACCAGAGGGTAAGGGGGTGGTGGTGGAAGATGAGGTTAAGGGGGATCAAATATATGGGGATGGAAGGAGAACTGATTCTGAGTGGTGAACACACAATGGGATTTATAGATGATGTAATACAGAATTGTACACCTGAAATCTATGTAATTTTACTAACAAATGTCACCCCAATAAATTTAAAAAAAAAAGAAATCCACAACTTTTTAAAGTGATTATACTTTGACTGCCTTAGATTTCAAAGTATTCCCCATACAGTATTGATTCTCACCTTAACAAGACAAGATATTGAAGCCCGTGTTACTATTGTTCCTATCATTTTAGTCTCTTGTAGATTTTTACTTTTGGATTCTTACTACACTGTTTGTTCACAAATGAAAGTTTTCTTTTTATACCACTAATCACAATTATGTTTAGGGAATTATAAATAAATGGAAAGAACCAACACGAAACAGCCAAACATTACAAACATCTAAACCTGACAGTGCCTTCTGGTGCAGTCCCTAGGGCTAGTGAGTGTCACGCAGCCATCCAAGTCTCAGGCCCCCTTCCTGTGGCCAATGGCAGCCAGGCATGTTGCTTTTGTAATTGTTTGACCTTGGAGGTGGGTTAGAGAATCACAAATCCCATATCGTTTCATCTCTCACAAGTGGAAACAGGCCTGCTTTGTGAGGCTGGTTTTCAATTCTCGGTGCCTGCGGCCCAGTTCCTATAGAGCCCAGCCCCTGGCCATTCAGGCCTTTGTCCAATCTGAGGCCAGTCTGACAAGCTGTCAGGCACAAGTGGGGAGCAGGGCTCTCACCAGCAATGTGATTGTTTTTTGCACATTTCCAGCCCCCGACCCCCACCCCTTGTGCCTGCCAAGGGTGGTGATATATTTCTGAGTTTTTTTTGTTTTTTTTTTTTTTTTCATTTGCTTTGGCTTTGCTACAGGAAGAACAGGTGCTTCTGCCTCCCCTCATTTCTCAGAATTGCACACTGCCCAACCGGCTCTGATTGCCTGCGGCATCAAATGTAGGCCAAATGAAGAAGGTATACTCAGCTGACCTACTAGCTTCAGCTCTCTTGAGGAGTTTTCCTGAATCCCTATCAGATTTGGTTCCAAAGCCTCATAACCTAGTGCTCTAGTTAAGTATCTGGCAAGAGCAATGAGTAAAAGTCCACCATTTGTGGCCGGGTGGACAAAGCACCAAATCAATAAACTATTATTATTCCAGAGCCTTTTCTCCATGTGTGACACACTGCTCAAACCATCCAAATGCAATCAATCTCATTTTGAGGGCCAACTATATCTGAGGTGCCTCTCATCCATTGTCATACTCTGTCCTCAAAATACTTCTGGAATGCAGGCATTACTATCATCTCTGTTTTCACAAATACAGAGACTGCGGCTCAAGAGAAGTTTAGCAAACTTTGTATGGGTCACACACCTTGTCAGTGGCACAGCCTTGAAGCCGATTCAGCAAGAAGAAGGAAAATGCTGCCTTTGTATTCAGAGAAGGTAAATGCTATAATAAGGGCTGCCAACCAGAAGCACCATGTTGGTCTCCTGGTGAAATGCAAGAAGAGAAGGAAGTGGTTGAATTATGCGGTTCATAAAAGGAATTCTGAGAGTCTTACACACTCATTTATTCATGGTGAGCTCAGGCTCAACACTTACTCCATGCCCTTGGAGTTTTGCAGCCTTGATGACTGCATTCGTAGGTCTCCCCACTAAGTCATGAATTTTTTGATGGTGATACTAGTGACTCCAGAAGTACTGGTGGTACCAGTACTTGATGAATCGAGTACTTCCTTGGTGCCAATTGTTTTACGTACCTTACCTTGTCTTATTTTCCCAGCAATCCTTGAAATCCCTACAGAACACAGAGCCCAAGCAGGCTTAGGTCCCAGGACTCTCTCCCTAATACTTAACAACTCTATTTGCATTATTTGTAAAATCACCATTAAAAGCACATGCCCACTGTCACCCAGAGATGCACATCTCATGTAATTTCATCTTCCCCTCTACACTTGGCAGATAGACCCTTCTCTAAAAATTGTGCTGTCCACCCTTTAACAACCACACTGAACAATACACTTGAGTTTAGAGAGGAAACTCCAGGATCAATAAAAATCAAGTGCTAGTAGGACTGGGAGATCAGCAATAGAATGTAGGTTCTGGCTTCACAGAGTCCTGGCATCACAGATGTGAAATAACTGAAAAAAGGACATCTAGTCCATATTCACATATAGTGTATTTTTGTAAAGACACGGGATATTTTTAATAGTCTAATAAGAGAGATTGCTTATGGGGGCAATGGGTGGCTGGAGGATGGGAGAGGAAAGGTATTTTTCACTGAGTACTCTTTTGTACCTTGAATTTTAAACCACGTACGAAAATAAATAAAAATTTTAAAGTCACAGATCTGAATACTTTTCAACAATATCTTTTTAAAAGTAAAATTAGAAAAGTTTGCAAAAAAAAAAAGAAGAAAATTAAACTCTTCTAGTCAAAACACCAATGAGGCACATAGCTTCCATTGCTTTGATCTTTGAACGACTTGGTTTTAGGACATATTCACATTTGATAGATAGTCACCCTCACTTTCTGCTGAATATTTAATCAGAACTGTCCAGTAAAGGAGGACTTCATCTTATTGGTTTGAAGATGAATTTCTTTTCTTTTTTCTTTTTAATTAATCTATTTGTAGGATTCTGAGCCATTTGGGGATATTCAAATACTTGAAATGGCCCTCCAACTTTCCTTAATTAAGGGATGTTTCACTGCAATCTTCCTAACTTAAATAAGATGATAGTCTAATGCAACTATAACTATAGACGTTTCCTTTGTAGTTTTGAATTTCAAAGTTAAGATCCTCATAGGAAGTATCTGACACATACTATATAACATTTAAAAATAACACTTTTATTGAAAATCAAACAGTTGACTCAATAGATTGATGATTTGATTAGATAAATTCAACATTTCCAATGAAGGCTTGCCAATCACAAAAAAAATTACCATATGACAATTGCAGAGAAAAAAAAACATTGCTTCCTATTTAATTAAAATAGATAACAAGTTAAAACTTACAGCATAGGAGATGAATCATCACAATTGCTGCCTTTCCAGTAGTTGCTGAAGAATTCATTAATGGAGTTAAACAAACCTTAATGAATTTCTTTATATAAACCTTAGTTCTGTTAAATTCATGGTCGTTACTACCATTAGGGAGGGGAGAAGGTCTGTTACTTTCACGCCGATTATTGAAAAATCAAGTAACGTGACAGAAAAATTTTCTGGAAGCAGATATACAGTGAAAGATAGAGAAGAGAGCATGAACTGTTGTGTTCCTTAAGCTTTTTTCACTACTACTAATAAAACTCTGGAGAGAATCTTCAATATTTTTAAGGCAAAAAATGTGATTAACAAATGAATTAATGACTCTTTTTGTTGGTTTCTAATAACCAGCCTCAAATGACCCTGGAGAGCAACTAGAATTTGCTGCACAGCTTATTGAATAGCTTTGATTTCTTCAGTCCTTTGAGAAGGGACTGGTAGGAGGGTATAACACAGGAACTATGAGTAGTGGTTAGAAAAGGGAGTGAAGAGAAGAGGGGGCAATTAATTTCATTGCTAGTGTTGGCAACTTTGTCTAGCCAGCTCCCTAGGTGGGGCGTTTATAACTCCTACCTTGGCAGATGGGGCAGGTGGTTTAGATGTGAGGCCTTCCTGGTGAGGGAATGAATCATCCAGCCTCTAAATTATATGTATTTTATATATTGTTATATGTTTCCCCTCCTCTCCCACTTCTGGAAGCCCTGCCCAAGTTGAATTGCCTCCTAATGGTGTCTCGAGGTTTTTCTGCAGGAGAAACACGTCTACATCTGAAAATAAGAGCTTCAGTTATACTGGAAAGAGTGAAAAGGAGACAGAGGAGAAGTGGCACAGCTTTGATAACTAAGAACCTGGAGCTCTGCAGCCAGACTCAGTTCAAAACCTGGCTTTGTTCCTTACCAGCTATGTAATCTTGAGCAAATGACTGAACCCTCCTTTTTTTTTTTTTTTTTTTTTTTGCCTCAGTTCTTTTATTTATAAAATAATAATAATTGTTCTCACTCAAAGAGTGGCTGGGAGGATTAAATAAGTTAAAACGTGAAATTCTTAAAACAATGCCTCGATTATAGTAAGTGCTCATAAAAAGCTTGCTCATGAAAAGTTAGCGTTTATATGGAGAAACTGGCCAACTGCAAAAAGCCACATGTAAACGTCTGACAGCCTGAAGTGAAGGACTCAGTAAATACAGCCAAAGTGTGAAATGCTCAGAAAAGAGATAAACTAGTAATGTGAATATGACATTTTCAGCACTTAACGAAAAACACAGTAATCAAAAACAATAAAACCCGTCAGAATGGTCTTATGAGACAGGATGAAATTTTTATGGTGTGGAGGTTAAAAGCAGCAAACAGAAATTTCACCTTGGACAGGACTTTTTTGTTTTTTCTGCTTAAATAAGTTGAAGTCAAAGTTCCTCATGTTTCTAATAACACTAGATGTTATTCCAATTTTGGTTCAAAACCAGTGGCCCAAGTTGGGATTGGGTAAGAGCAATGATCTCAGACAGGACTAGGTCCGCTGTCACTTTTACTGGCTCTATTCATCTGAAAGCTGTGATGGCCTAACCTCCAAATTCACTCCGCTACCTAATGCTTCTACCTCACTGCTATTAATATCACCCCACCTGATGCGTCCTCACCTCTTGCTGTTCTCCTGAACAGCCTCCCAAGTTCTCCCTCTGATACCAGGCTACAATCCATTCTCCACACAGAAACCTGAGCAATCTCTAAAATGCAATGTAAAACATGTCACTCCCTTGCTTAAAACCTCCCAATGATTTCCTTAAAGTGATGTAAAATCCCAACTCCATCGCCTGACCTCAGGCCCTCAGGGCTGTTTTCCTACCTGACTGTCTCTTCCTTCCTCCCTAAGGTCCAGCCACACTGGTCTCCTTTTTTGTTTCCTGAACATGTCAAACTTTTCCAATGTCAGGGCTTTAGCTCTTGGTGTTCTCTCTGCCTAGCCTTCTCTCCCTGATCTCTGAGGGCTTTCTCTTAAACACTGATGTACTAGCTCAAATCCCACCTCAGAGAGAGCAACTCTGGTAAGCCTATTTGAAGCAGCTCTTGTTAGAGTTCATTCCTTTTACCTCACTGTATTTTTCTTCATAGCACTAACACATTTGATTTTATTTGTTTCTTTCTCAATGAGGATATGCTTCCGCTCACTGGTATACAGACTCCACGAGAGCAAGAACTTCATCACTCTATCTCCAGCTCCTGTGACAGCCCCGATACGTAGTAGACCCTCCATAAATATTAGTTGAGTAAATAAAACTTGCCAATGCCCATGACACCTGGCTAACAGCAGACCTTTATCCATCTTCTCCCTGCATTCTTAACAATTTCTTATCTTCTCTTAATCCTGCAATCTTAGGACTCCCGAAAGTACAGTGGTACATCATCCCTCCCTCCCGATTTAGTACAAAAACTTGGTTGCCTTTTGGTAGTAATAGAACTTTCTGAGAAAAAGTGGGAGTTTTAGACTCTGGATAATTAACTGGACTCTGGATAATTATTCTCAGATTGATTCTAGAATCATTTTCCACATCCTAGATTCTTTTATATTTGAGGTGACTTATAATGGCCCTATCTAACCCCAAATTTATGACTCCTCTAGCCCAGTCTGATGCTGGAAGACTCTGCAACCCAAAAGATTTCCTGGGACTGAGAGGGTTTTATACAACCTACTTAGTTCTTGGCTAATTCACCTTGTAAAGTCTACACGGTGACTGGGGAATATTACTGTAATTATATTTTTAATAAGGGTGTGTACAAGAATGGAGTTAATTGGCTTTAAAATGTCTGAGACAGGAAAGCAAGTGTTGGTTAACTAAAGATCAACATAGCAATCGGAAAATTTAATGTATGGGTGGTAGGAAAGCTTAACCTTTATCTTTCAATCTCATAATTATTAAGCTTCTGGCAACCTGATTTCCACATTGTGCATACAGAAATTTTAATCACAAGGGCCCCTCTGAGTGTGAAGTTATTACATAGGCAGGAAATTTAGTATGCTAGAAATCATGCTCCCCAAAGAGTAGAATGATAAACTTGTTAAAGTGTTAATAAAAATATATTTTGGATAATTCTCTGGGGTCCATGCCACGTAAAACAATGCTAAAGAAGAAATAGAAATAAGTAATTAAGATTTGGATCTTAGCTGATCTTACTGATGCACATAAGAATCTCCTGGAGAACTGTAAATCAAGACGCTGAGGCTCCATTCTCAAAATCTTGATTCAATGGGTTTATGGTTAGGGCCCTGGGCAGCTGTATTTTTTAAAGCTTCTGAGATGATTCTCATGTGCAATCAGTATTGAGGACCATTGTTTTACAGGCTTGCTTTTTGCTATAGCTAAAGATATTAGAAATCGTTCTTAATTCAATCATGGATTGGGAAACAGAGAAAAAGAAAATAACCATTTTGGGATGGCACAAAATTGACCTACCTTTTTGTCCTAAAGAGGGTGTAGTGCCAAGACTCTAGCTTTTGTCCACTGCCCTTCATAATGATCTCCATACCTCACCACTGGTAATAAACCCAGAAATTCCCAAGACAAAAAGAATTCTTTTAAAATGCTACTGTAAAAATTGTTGGGCTTTGTTCTCTCTCTCTCTCTCTCTCTCTCTCTCTCTCTCTCTCTCTCTCTCTCTTTCTAGTGTGTAACAAAAAATCAATATTCAGTGAATACAAGCTACAGAGAAGAGAAATCAGAACAGCTTGAAAGCTCTGGGGCTAGGAAGCCTTCACTTCCCAGAGGTAGGAGTGGATGAGGTGTAAGTATGCATGACGCATGACGGAGCTTGAATGGAAGCTCCAAGTCTGTAGGGATGGGGCTCCTGGGGCTGCTGTGGCGGCCAACGGGCTGCTGACATTCATAGTCATAGTGTTGGCAGCTCGGCCAGACTAGTCGTCTTTCATCTACTGGTCTATAACACTAATTCATTCATTGAAGAAACAACATTGCCAGGCACAGAGTATTCTGTAACAGGAGACTGGGCACTCTCTTTGGGAGCCAAATAAGATACGGGGAATTCAGTGGCTAAGAATTCTAATTCCACCTCTGTTGCCAGCAACTCAAAGCCCAAGCCAAGTAATTAAACTCCATTTCCCAATTTGTAAAGTTGTAGAGGTGAGGGAAGATTACACATCATAATAAAATAGCTACTGTCGGGACTAATGGCATGCTAATAAAGCCCTTTGCAATGATTACACAAAACCTGGTTGACATAAGCAGCTGTGAGATACCAATTGCCTCACACTTAGCTCAAGTTGACTAGAAGACACCCCAAAAGCATACAGAACACAGGCATGGGCAGCTAGTTACACCTTTTAGTTACAACACGCAAGTCGATGGATTCACTACAAATAACGTTATCTGTGAATTAAAAAGACTATATAGAAATATGGGTGTATATAAAATTTCCACAAAGACCACACATCTTGATTGTCCATTGAATTCTCTTTAAAATATTACCCTTTTAATTGAATTTTCCATGATTACGATACAAAGACCTTGTGTTTTTGCTCAATGATTTTTCAACTCTCGCTTCACATTAGAATATTCTGGGGAATTAAAAAAAAATATGCTGATACCCAGTGCCCATTCCTAAACTGACTACATGAAAATTCTGGAGAAGAGGTGGAGGCATCACTAGTTTTTAAAAGCTTTCTTAGTGATTCCAACTATTCTTTTTTTCACATCACTGGACACTTCATGCACAATTCCAATGCCATGCCACTTGTGCATTTCTCCTTACTTAGAGTGCCTTCTCTTCCTGTCTCCATTTATCTTTAGCTCTTACATCCATCAATGGTCATCTCTTACCTTGTCTTTCTCAATGTACTTTAGGACTTAAGGCACACTGTCTTCCGGAACCTCCAAACTCCACTTGTATCAGTCATGTAATGTACTTAGAGAATATACATTATGTTACATTGCTCCTGGTGTTTTATGTTTATGCCCATCTTCCTAACTAAATAATATATTCCTCCAGAGCCAGGACCTGGCTTTCCCATGGAGTCAGGCACGGATTTCTTGGCTTAGAAGATGCTAAAAAATATGTGTTACTGTTGCTGTAGGTACACCAAGATTCATTCCTATCAGCTTCTTACTGTCATTTCCCTCCAGATTTAGATTTTAAGTGGAAATGAACAAATGCTACTTGTATATTTCAAAGAGTATCTTGTATAGTGCTTCACTCTAGCTACAGGAAGGAAACTCTTCTCTGCAGGCAAAGGTCAGCAGAAGCCATCAGTTCTCAGGTTATAAGTGGTAACCACGGCCCACATGTTTATAGCACATTTCTCCATTAGCATTTGTGGTGGTATTATTTCATCAACTCTGAACTTACCACAGGATTGTTGGGGGAGGAAGGTGAAGGTAATACACAAACCAGTAATCAAAAGTAAAATCCAGGCTTCTAATATCCCAGGCCAGAGGCTTCCTCTAACAATACCAGAATCTGACTGCTCTTCCCTTTGGAAGATCTGAAACTGCAGGAACAAATCACATATTTCCTTTTTTGACATACTCAAGGGCCATTTGAGCTAGTGGACAAAAGAAACCCAAATGGCCTTCTGTGATGTCCTTGGAGAAGCCCTTCTGGAAACTGGGACTGCATCTTGTTCAAACTGTTTTAAGCAAAAGGACAGAGAGGAAGAAACATTTATCACCACGGTGAGATGACTTATTTAAAGAGCTCTGCACACAAACAAGAAGCCCTAGCTGAGTCCTTGTCTGATTTTACAAAGTGCCGAGAATGACAGAGACATTGTCCTGGGAAGTGATTTTAAGGTAAAACTGTAAATTCAGATTCAAAATGACCCTTTGGTCATAGGATTATTGCAGCTTCTTGAGATTTGCCTGAGTGAGAGGATGGGTGGTGACGAATGTAACCACTGAGTCTATTTCATCAAATCTAATAGTGACACGATGAAATAGGCTGCAAATTATCACCAGCTCAGCAGAAGAATGAGGGTGAGGATGCGTGCAGAAGGACCTCTTTTTCTCTTGTGTACTGCTTAGCTGAATAACAGAATTTTGGGACAGATTTGAGATGGAGTCTGAGTCAAGATTGGAGGAAAAGTTTGTTAAGAAGAAGAAAAATTTCTCATCATTTTTTTGTCAATGCATTAGTCTATAGCAGTGCTGTTAAATGGAAATATAATGTGAGCCACAAATGTGATTTAAATTTTTCTGTAAACCACATTAAAAATTAAAAGGAAACAGGTGAAATTAATTTTAGTAATATATTTCATCTAAACCAATATATCCAAAATATTATCATTTTAACATACAATCAATATTAAAAATTAATGATTTTTTTTGATACTAGTTCTTTGAAATCTATGGTATATTTCATACTTACGGCACATCTCTATTTGAACTACCGTGTTTCCCCCAAAATAAGACTGGGTCTTATATTAATTTTGATTCCAAAAGACGCATTAGGGCTTATGTTTAGGGGATGTCATCCTGAAAAATCATGCTAGGGCTTATTTACTGGTGAGGTCTTATTTTTGGGGAAACCAGGTAGTCACATTTCAAGTACCCAATAGCCACATGTGGCTAGAGCTTGTATTGCATACTACAGGTATAGACACGCTAACTGGAATTTGGACTAGCAGGTAGAAATCATTGTCAGCATTTAGCTACCTGATATACTTTTAATATTTTCCTTCTGGTAGCTCTTTCACTATGCCCTGGAAGAGATTATCTCAAAGGCCACACGTTTTATTAGCAAAAAATTTTGGACTTTGAAGCAAAACAGGCTATGAGATTCAAATTCCAGCTTTGTAACCCAGGGCTAGCTGCTTATCCCCTATGAGTCCTGGTTTCTTCAACTGTTAAATCAAGACAAAAATCGCTAACTCACCAGATTGTTGAGAAGATTAAATAAGATCGGTATAAAGCACACAGCACAGCCTAGAATCATATAATAGGCATTCAAACAATAATTTCCCCTATAAAAAACCCATCTTGATTTCTATGAGGCCATGTCATTGTATTTGAGGCTCTACTGCTTCATGTATTCCACTTCCAGATGTTTCCCTTGAGGTTTCTTCTGCTAATGCAGCCCTTTCCCCAGACCTTCAAGGCCTGGCTCCCTCTTATTATGCAAGTTTAAGTTCAAGGGTGACCTTGTTATGTAAATCTTCTCTGGCTGCCTTATTTAAAGTTGCCTCCAAGCCCTGGTAGCACACACTATTCCTCAGCCTCTCTCTACTTTCTTCATAGCATTTATCGGTATCTGAAATTATTTATGTATTGGTTCACCTGCCTCTTATCTGCCCTACTCTCTAGCTTAGAAGCTCCACAATAGCTAGGACCTTGCCTGACTTACTCAGAGCTCAAAAAGTATTTATTGAATAAATGAATGAATGAATGAATGAATGAATGAACGAATGACTACTTAACCCAGGGAAGTAAATGTAGATGGTCCCCTGATTCTAAAGGTAGTAGGTAAAGGAAATTCTAGAGATCTTTTGAAAAAAAATTAATTAAAGTTTATTAGGGTGACAATTGTTAGTAAAGTTGTATAGGTTTCAGGTGTACAATTCTAGAGCTCTTTTTAACCTGAAAGAATCGCTCAGGAAGTCAATGACCCAGGGCCAGCCTCCCTTGCTGAGGTTTGGTATTTGATATCTTGAGTCTAACAGCAGGACTTGTAAAGGGTTGGGAAAATTATTCTCCACAGGTGATTTTATTAGTGTTGCCTATTAATATGTATCACATGCAAAGTATATGTTCACACCAGTTAAAATCATCCAGAAGATTTGGTTATTCCTGCTCTTTAGAAGAACTGGAGCCCAGTTGGCTTGATGCAACTTTTGATATAGGGATCTTGGCAGCACTGGGTATTAGAAAAAGAGTGAATGTCAAAGTCAGACAGACCAGGGCTTGAAGCTCACTTTTTGCCTTTTACTAACTCTGCAGACTGGGAAAGTTAGGTAAATTTTTATAAGTCTCAGTTTTTTAATCTATAAAGCCATAAATGATAATGTATACCTTGTTGTGTTGCTATAAAAATTCACTGAGGTTATGTAGGAAAGCGTTTAAACAGCTTGAAGACTCAGTGAATAGTAGGTATCAGTATTATCTCTGCATGCAAGAATGCCTTGCCAGAATATACTGATCCATCTTTGGAATGGCTACTTTGAGAGTAGCCAGCTTCCTTTTAATGTTTTGATATTTCTTTCCCACATTTCTACATCATCCAACTTCTTGCACCTGAGGGGCCAGGATGAGAGAAAGAGAGAGAGAGAGAGAGAGAGAGAGAGAGAGAGAGGGAGAGAGAGAGAGAGAGAGAAAGAGAGAGAGAGAGAGAGAGAGAGAGAGAAAGAGAGAGAGAGAGAACTGAACTGTTTAAATCTATGTCAAGTGGAGACATTTCTCTCTACAGAGAGAGTTTCTGGTGTATCTGGAGATGGATACAGGCCTGAGACCTCTCCAGTTTCCATGTCCAGCTGTTTGTAGCTATAGGCAGAAATCTAGCTCTTTTGTATTCAAGATTATGGACCAAAAGAGAACTGAGAGAAAGAGTTAAGAATCCATGCCAATGTGGACACATTTCACTTGCTGGCAACACAGAGTGCTTTACTTGACAAAGGGGAAACAATATACCCAACTCTGTGTTCTAAACCCATTACTCATCTTTAAGAATATTTAGGCCAGAATTGATTTTACTCATTCTTCTGCTAGTGTAAGCCCCATAAGAGAGACAGTAAGCTGCTCTAAAAAGCGTGAAATTATTTGACACTTACTTAGAATCTCACATTAACATTAATAGTAGCAGTTTTTCATTGACTGTAGAACCAGGCACTGTATAAACATTACTTTTGTTCTCCTAACAACTGTGCAAGAATGGCAGTACTGTTCCGCATTTTACAGACAGAAAGTGAAGCTCAGAGAAGTGACTGCCAAAGTGTGGGAGCCAAGATTTGCAGCCCAGTCTATTGGGCCACAAGTCTCCACGTGTCCTCTGCCACATCTTGCTGGGGTTGCTAGTGGAAGACCCCATTGCACAAAACCAGAGTCCCTCGTAACTTCAAGGCAAATTGCAGAGGTACAAAAGAAAACCATTATTATTCTTACTGTGCACTGGGGAGCAATTGGCACTTCCTTTCAAAACAAAGCCTTCACATCACGGTCTGACATCCAGCTAGGTGACCTGATGAGTTCTCTTTGAGACAGACAGATCTTCTCTGCAGGTGGCTCTCTAGTGCTGTTTGTAAGAATGAAAACTCCAGGCATGAGGACTATCACTTTAGGAAATTCATTAAAAGAGTTTATGAGGAAGGTTCCCTAGGATGAAGAGATTGGTGAAGCCCTTGGGAAACAGTGCCTTAGGAGCTCACTCAGGAAAGGAGGGCTTTCCCCTTCAACAGCCTGGCTGACTCCAGACCTTGGAGAAAGCTGTACATTACTCCCACAGTCAGCCCAGCTGCCAGCGGAGGTTGGCTGGATGGTCCCTGATGCAGGTCTTCAAAGGGAAGGCTTTCTTTAGACAAAGAATGTTCACCTGGGGTTCAGGTGGAGTCTTCACGGGGGGTGTCTAGGAACCATCAGGAATTGTCTGCAAATTTTTATGTACATCCTATAAGAACACCCCCAGTTTTTCAGAACCACTGAAATTCAAATTTTCATCTGCTTCTTCCTTGCACTATTCAGTGTTTTTACCCCATGTAGACACACACACATATTATATGCACACATGTTTAATGGAATATATATATAATATATATATAATATGTATTATATATAACACATATAATATATATAATATATATTATATAATATAAATAACATATAATATATATTATATATAATATATGTGTTATATATAATATATACACACATATATTATATATATGTATATGTGTATATATATGTATATATATATATATATATATATATATATATATATATATATATATATATAAATTCCCCTAAATATTGCAAAGAAAACTGAGGCCCAGAGAACATAAGTGTCTTCCAAGATTGCACAACCAGGGGCAGGGCTAGGATTAGCAGCACTCCACTGACCAAGAAGCTGGAGACTCAGGTGGGAAATCTTTGCCAGCCAACTTGATGAATGAAGACAAACTAATCCCTCCAGATTACTAACAATGTTTCGCAACCACTTTCAAGCCAAATCATAGAGAATCCTAAATTGCCTGTTATTAGGGTAACGTGGGCCGTGTCCCCGCGATAGAGGTAGAGGTCACTGAAAGGATCTTCTCCCCCTCAGTGAGTTAGAACTGCAGCCCTTGCTTTCTTTCCCCTCGCACGGCGCTCGGGCTCTCCCGTTACCGCAGTTTGCTTGACTTCTCCTCTCCTCTCCCTTCTGCTGCACACACTCCTCTCAGGTCCTCTCCCCTGCAGCGGGTTCTCCTATCAGCTTCCTCTCCGGTTGGAATTCCTCTGCCCCGGTCAATCGGCCTTCCGCCTGCTCTGGGGTCTGGGTGACAGCCCCGAGCTGCTTACCTGATATCAGCGCCTCTGCCTTGGAGGGGAGCTGCGCCTCTCGGGTCAGCACAGGTAACGCTAACTTTCCCCACCGGACACCGGGACGCTTCCACGGCCGCTGCGGGAAAATCCTCAGGTCCGCTGTCATCTCATCACCTGTCTGAGCCTCTTCGCCTCCCCGCCCCCCCTTCTTTTTTTTTTTTTTTTCAATTTGACGTAAATAATTTACATTATTGGAATCCCACAGTCATTCCAAAACTCGTTCTCAAGCGTGCATCTGAAGATGCCTTTTAAGAAGGCAAATGTGTGCAGTTGTAAAATCTGGGCGCGGAGTGCGTTTCTAGCTCCTCGGAGAAGGGATCTCGGCGCGGACGACGGTCGGAGCCGCTGCCTTCCCAGCCCTTCTGCCAGCTCGGCTGCTTTCTGGCGATGTGCTGAGCAGTCCGCGCCCGCGCCGCCCTCGTTCCCCTCCCGCCCTGGGCCTCCAACCCGAAGCTCCGGCGCCTCGAGGCCGGCGCCGCTCTCGGTCGCACGCGTCCCCTGGCTACTCACTTTTGCTGGGTAGCAAAGTCTGCCATATCAGTCCGTGAGCACTTCCTGCAAAAGGACGCTGAGTTCCACTGTGGTAAAGCTGTTTCATGAATAGCGGGTAAAATCCAGAAAGAGGGAGAGGAGCGAGTAAGACAGAAAGGGAAAGGGGCGGGGAAGCCCAGCCCAAAAGACACTGTCTGGAGATTGCAGCCTGGGCCCCACCGTCCCCAGCCCGGCGCTTGTGTGAGAAGAAGCTCAACTTAGTGCACTTGTTCACTCTTTCTTCATTAGAGGAGGAGTCAGTGTTGCAACATTTATATTCCTTGCTGGAAGCAAAACAGTGATATTCTTCAGCAATGCAAAATGTCCAGAGCCTGCAAATTTTACAAGGTGAGGGAGGTAGTTGGGGGAGCTCGAATGCAGAAAAGATGTAGAGAAGAAATAACTGATTCTGCCTAGATTGGTTTTGCACGATGAGGGCCACACATCTTTCTTTAAGACCGTACCAAAAAACAGACAGACAAAACAGTAATAAAAATGTCTTAATAAATTCATTGACCTCAAAGATTATATTTCTCCTGGCAGCCGAGATATAGAGTGTCTCCATGTGAAGTTTCTTTCCTTATTTCTGAATGACTTTGAACAGAGCTTGATAACATTTGAAGGGGGCTCCAGGGATTTGAATCTCAACTTCCTAAGGAGGGGTCAGAGTGAAAAGGGCAAAAGAAAATAAAAGTCAGTAACCCAAGGAAATTTTGCTTTCTTTTTTGATACCCCAAGACCCAAACTTCTAGGGTACTGTGTTTATTCTCTGCCACACAGAAACATTTGTTGTTTTCCACAGATATGGAATTTATCTCTTCTAATAGGGATTTATGTGGTTCTGACTTTTTTATTTTTATTTTTTGGTAATCACAAAACCATGCACAACCATCACATTTTCTCTTGGGAATATGTACATATATGTGTATATATACATATATATATATATATATATATATATATATATATATATGTACATACATACATACATACATATATATACACAAACAGTAGTAGCTGATTGAATGAAATAGTTATTAGTAAGCTGCTAGTGTCTGTCTGATGTTATTAATACTGCACATGAGTATTTCATAACTCAGAGGGGCATCAAGAAGGTACTTTAAACAAAGGCTATTGAATTTGTTGACCCCGAGAAGAATATACCTGCCAAGAAATATTCCTTGTGATTAATTGTGTTCAAATTCATAATCAGTCTAGAAGCCATTGCTAACAGTGCCCTCTCATGTACTCTTCACTTCAGGGAAAAGCTACAGACTGAGCCCCCAGCCTCATGTATGGAGTTGCTGCCACCTGAGCAGGCTTTTATAAATGAGTTCCTAGATTTGTCTTTCAACCAATAAACTGAGAACTTCCCCATCCAATCAGAGCTACACAGCTATACCGCATTTGCATCTTCACTAACCAATTAGAGCAGCTTCATAAAGACCAATCAGAATGCATGATTCCCACCACTCAGGACAGTGCTACTTGGATCAATCAGACTATGTAAATTTGCAGTCCTCATTTGCATAGATGGACCGTTCAGGGACTGGGGCAGAAACTTCCTCTATGAAAGTGAGCGTCCCCTTTGTCTTGGGAGAGAGCACTTGCCCTTTATTCTGGAGGCTGCATCTTTCTGGTTTGCAAACTGTTTTTAATGAAGTTTCTCTTTTTTACTGCATCTCAGATTAGGGACTCCTGTTGGCATTGGATTGGTGGCAACAAACTTCTGTTGACAAATTTCAACAAAAATATGTTATTGAAACAGTAGGCTTTCCTTCCCTCTTTGGTTGATTGCTGCTCTGGAATAACTCAAATCACATTCAGTAGCAGCAGCCACTTGCCAAAACTTTGAAAGCCACTGAAATTCCCAGCACGATTTGCTGGTCCTTTTGGACTAAAAGCCCAAAGACACCTGCTTGCTTAATCACCTGATGCTTCCTGTTCAATAACATAGCCTTGTACAATTAAACTGTAGACTCCATCTGGGTCTCTTAGCTGATGGGAGATGCTTCTCTCATGTATATTTACATTTACCCATGGGTGGCCATGAAGATATGCAACCCCTTTTTATGGTCAAAACACCTGAGCGACATGGGATCTTCAATGGCAAAATATTTCTATATGATCTTTACAAAGCAAAGGATCTCTCCATTTTTTGGAGTTGCTCTAATCAGACAATTTTAATCACTGGTGAAAAACATCACTCTAGCCGTGAGCTCTTGGAAGTTAGGAACTTTGCTTTTCTCCATGTAGTTCCCAGTTACTATGTGGAAGTCTGCAGGCAGCTCAACTCATCTGTGCTTCTGGCTTCCAACAGATGAGAGATTGTTTTTGTTTGTTTGTTTTTGTTTTTTAAAATTTTATTGGGGAATACTGGGGAGCAGTATGTTTCTCCAGGGCCCATCAGCTCCAAGTCATTGTCCTTCAATCTAGTTGTGGAGGGCGCAGCTCAGTTCCAAGTCCAGTCACCATTTTCAATCTTTGGTTGCAGGGGGTGAAGCCCACCATCCCAAGTGGCAATTGAACCAGTAACCTTGTTGTTGAGAGCCCGTGCTCTAACCAACTGAGCCATCCGGCCATCCAGAGAGATTGGTTTTTGAGTGACTAATGTGCATATCACTGGGAGAGAGAGGTAAGGTTTCTGCTCTGTTGTGCAGCACACAGGCACGACCTAAGCCACCAGCATTCACTCTCAGTGGATTACCTCACTGTAGCTTTTCTGAGATGACGAAGGGAATCTGCTATAAACCTCAGCCTCCTTCCTCTACCCCAAAATTGTTTCGTCATTGCCTCTTTTTTTTTGCACACTTTATATATATGTGTTCCCTTTATATGTGTTCCTTTTATGTATGTTCCTTTCTTGCACATTTGTCTTGTCACTGTCTCCATGGCTAAGTTCCTCCTTTTTTCCAAGCTACTCCTCCTACTGAGTCCTGGCCTCCATCCCTTCCTCTGCGTTCAAGACCTTGCTCCATGACCTGATGCAAAGGAAAGAGCCCAGCCCTTGGCATGGGTTTGGGTCCTTACTATCTATTTGCCTTCCCTAAGCTTCACTTGTCTCATTGTAAATTGGATGTAGTACTAAATGCCTCAATGATTAATAATAATAATAATAATAATAAATCACCAGTAAAGGAAAAAATAATGGTGATAGATAGCATATGTAAAATGCCTGATGAATAACAGAAAGTCTAGAAACACGAAGTTCCCTTTTTCCCCATGAATATTTAATCTCTTCTATCCCATGGGCTCCTTCATCTCTGCCTACAATAACCTCACCTCTTCCTTGACCCTGCTAAACCTTTTGGTGGCTTTACAATTAAATCCACTTCTTTCTTCACCTGTCACACTTGATGTCCACGCCTCGAATTCCCTGTCTCACTGTGCTCTCAGTTGTTCTTAACCTTGGCTGCACACCACGATCATCTGAGGAGTGTTTCAAATGGACAGTCTGGGTGTCACTTGCAGAGCTAACTCAGGAGGTTTAAGGTGGGGCATCCAACCATTCAAAAAGTCCTGCAAAAACCTTTTTTCCCCTTTCCACTGTTAATGCTTCAGTTCATGCCTCTTCCCCTCAATAGTCCCCTGGCTTGCCTCATTTTAACCAGCCTTGTCTACCTTAAACTCAATGCTTCTATAGTGAATCTCATTATATCACCCCGTGAATTTAAGTTCTTTAATGGCGCCTACTTCCCACTGAATAAAGTTAAAACATATTTGTTCCAGCTGATTATATTGGGTTTTAGAGTAGTCGATCAATAAAGATATACAGTGAGTTTGTATCCCACCTTCCTTTCTAGAAATGTTATTTCCCCCACCCCTCCCCTACTTGAAACTCGATTCATTCTTGATCTTCATATTCAATGTCACTTTCTTCTAAAAGCTTTCCATGATCACTCCAATGCTGAAGGTATTCTGCTTCTGTCCAATACATCCCTCTGTGCTACTTCCAAGGGTAATGTGGGGATATGAGTTGATATGTGCAAGTGCATTTGGTGAATTATAAACCATGTGTAAATGTAGGGCACTACTATTATAAGTTTATTTCTAAGTATTTTATTCTTTTTGATACTATTTTAAATAGAATTGTTTTCTTAATTTCCTTTTGGGATAGCTTATTGTTAATATATAGAAATAAAACTGATTTTTAATATGTTAATTTTGTATCCTATAACTTTACTGAATTTGTTTACCAGTGCTAACAAATTTTTTGTGTGGCATTTTTAAGATTTTCTACACTTAAAATAATGTCATCTGCAGACAGATAATTTTACTTCTTTCTTTCTGATTTAGATGCCTTCTATTTCTTTTAATTGCCTAATTGAGATGACTAGGACTTTCAGTACTATGTTGAATAGAAGTGAGAGTGGACATTCTTGCATTGTTCTTGATCTTAGAGAAAAAGCTTTCAGCTTTTCATTTTTGAATATGATGATCCTGTGAGATATTTATATGTGAACTTTATTATGTTGGGTACTTTTCTTCTATTCCTAATTTGTTGAGAGTTTTTATCATGACAGGTGTTGGATTTTGTCAAAGGCTTTTCTGTATTTGTTGAGATAATCATGTGATTAATCCATCATTGTGTTACTGTAGTGTATTACATAAATTGATTTGCATATTTTGAACCATCCTTGTATCCTACAGATAAATCCCACTTGGTCATGGTGTATGATCATTTTAACGTGCTGTTGAATTTGGTTTTGTAGTATTTTGTTGAGGATTTTTGCACCTTTGTTCATCAGGAATATTGGACTTTAGTTTCTTTTCTTGTAGTATCTTTGTCTGGCTTTGGTATCAGGATAATGTTGGCATCATAAAATGACTTTGGCAGGGTTTCTTCCTTTTTAATTTTTGGAAAAGTTTGAGAAGGATTAATGTTCATTTTTAAAATATTTGGTAGAATTCACCAGTGAAGCTGTCTAGCTTGGACTGTTCTATGTTAGAGGATTTCTTTTATTTCTGATGCAATTTCCTTTCTCATTATTGATTTGTTCAGATTTTCTACTTTTTTCATGATTCAGTCTGTGGAGGTTGTATGTTTCTAGGAATCTATCCATTTCTTCTAGGTTATTCATTGTTTTGGCATATAATTATTCACAGTAGTCTTGTATGATCATTTTTATTTCTGTGGTATCAGATGTAATGCTCCTTTTTCAGAATTTCTAATATTATTTATTATTTCCTTAGTCTGGCTAACAATTTGTCAACTTAATTTATCTTTGAAAAAACCATGCTTAATTTTGTTGATTTTTTAAAATTTATTTATTGGGGTGACAACTGTTAGTAAAATTACATAGATTTCAGGTGTACAATTCTGTATTACATCATCTATAAATCCCATTGTGTGTTCACCACCCAGAGTCAGTTCTCCTTCGATCACCATATATTTGATCCCCCTTACCCTCATCACCTACCCGCCAACCCCCTTACCCTCTGGTAACCACTAAACTATTGTCTGTGTCTACGAGTTTTTGTTTCTCATTTGTTTGTCTTGTTCTTTTGTTGTTTTTGGTTTATATACCACATATTAGTGAAATCATAGGGTTCTCTGCTTTTTCTGTCTGACTTATTTCGCTTAGTATTATTATTCTCAAGATCCATCCATGTTGTCACAAATGTTCCTATATCATCTTTTCTTACCGCCAAATAGTATTCCATTGTGTATATATACCACAACTTCTTTATCCATTCATCTATCGAAGGACATTTTGGTTGTTTCCATGTCTTGGCGACCGTAAACAAAGCTGCAATGAACATTGGAGCACACATGTCTTTATGTAAAATGTTTTCAGATTTTTTGGGTAGATACCCAGGAGAGGGATTCCTGGGTCATATGGTAATTCTATTCATAAGTTTTTGAGGACCCTCCACACTGCCTTCCATAGCGGCTGCACCAGTCTGCATTCCCACCAACGGTATATGAGGGTTCCTTTTTTTCCACAGCCTCTCCAACACTTGTTACTATTTGTCTTGTTGATGATAGCCATTCTGACTGAGGTGAGGTGATATCTCATTGGTTTTTATTTGCATTTCTCTGATGATTAGTGATGTTGAGCATTTTTTCATATGTCTATTTGCCGTTTGTATGTCCTCTTTGGAGAAATGTCTCTTCAGGTCCTCTGCCCATTTTTCAATTGGGTTGTTTGTTTTTTTGTTGTTGAGTTTCATGAGTTCCTTGTATATTTTGGATATTAGCCCCTTATCGGAAGCACTGTTTGCAAAAAATCTTCTCCCATTCAGTTGGTTGCCTCTTTATTTTGTTGATGGTTTCTTTTGCTGTGCAGAAACTTTTAAGTTTCATATAGTCCCATTTATTTATTTTAGCTTTTACTTCCATTCCCTTTGGAGTCAAATTCATAAAATGCTCTTTGAACCCAAGGTCCATAAGTTAATACCTATATTTTCTTCTATGCGGCTTATTGTTTCAGGTCTTATGCTTAAGTCTTTGATCCATTTTGAATTAAGTTTGGTACATAGTGACAGATAGCAGTCAAGTTTCATTCTTTTGCACGTGGCTATCCAATTCTGCCAGCACCATTTATTGAAGAGGCTGTCGTTTCTCCATTGTATGTTTTTTGCTTCTTAGTCAAAAATTATCTGTCCATATTTGTGTGGTTTTATTTCTGGGTTCTCAATTCTATTCCATTGGTCTATGTGTCTGTTTTTCTACCAATACCATGCTGTTTTGATTATTGTTGCCCTGTAGTACAAGCTAAAGTCAGGGAGTGTGATACCTCCAGTATTGTTCTTTTTTTCTTAAGATTGCTTTGGCTATTTGGAGTCTTTTGTGGTTCCAAACAAATCTGATGATTTTTTGTTCTATTTCTTTAAAAAATGCCATTGGGATTTTGATGGGGATTGCATTAAATCTGTATATTGCTTTGGGTAATATGGTCATTTTAACTATGTTGATTCTTCTAACCCATGAACATGGAATGTCTTTCCATTTCTTTGTTTGTTTCCATTTCTTTAATTTCTTTTAAAAATGTCTTATAGTTTTCAGCATATAGGTCTTTCACATCCTTGGTTAAGTTTATTCCTAGGTATTTTATTCTTTTTGCTGCAATTGCAAAAGGAATTGTTTTTTGTATTTCTTTTTCTGAAATTTCATTGTTAGTATATAGGAATGCAATGGACTTTTGTATGTTGATTTTGTAGTCGGCAACTTTATTGTATTTGTTGATTGTTTTTAACAGCTTTTTGGTGGAGTCTTTAGGGTTTTCTATATATAGCATTATGTCATCTGTAAAGAGTGACAATTTAACTTCTTCATTCCCAATTTGGATGCCTTTTATTTCTTTCTCTTGCCTGATTGCTCTGGCAAGGACTTCTAATACTATGTTAATTTTGTTGATTTTTAAAAATCTGTTTTTTTCTTCTCTATTTCATTTATTTCTGCTCTAATCTCTATTATTTTCTTCCTTCTGCTAATTTTTGGTTTAGTTTTTTCTTCTTTTCTAGTTCTTTGAGGTTTAAGGTTTAGTTTTTTATAGATTCTTTTAAAAACATTTTGTAATGTAGGTGTTTATCACTATAAACGTTCCTCCTGGAACTACTTTTGCTGTATTCCATAATTTTTATGTTATGCTTTCATTTTCATTTGGCTTAAGTAATTTTCTGACTTCCCTTTTGATGTCTTTTTTGACCCAATGTTGTTCAGGAATATATTTTTAAATTTCTGCATACATGTGAATTTTCCAGTTTTCCTTCTATTCTTGATTCTGGTTTCATTCCATTGTACTAGAAAGATGCTTGGTATGATTTTAATCTTCTTAAAATTGTTGAGGCTAGTTTTGTAACCTAACATATGCTCTTTACTGGAAAATGTTCCTCGTGTGCTTGAGAAGAATGTTTACGCTATTGCTGTTGGGTGGAATGTTTTATGTATGTTTGTAAGGTCTAGTTTGTCTATAGGTTTTTCTAGTCCTTTGTTTCTTTATTGGTCTTCCATTTGGATGTACTAGCCATTATTGCAAATGGGTTATTGATGTCTTTTACTATTATTATGTTATTGTCCATTTCTCCTTTCAGATCTGTCAATTTTGTTTTATATATTTAGGTGCTCTGTTGTGGGTGTATGTATATGTATAATTATTATATCTTTTTGGTGAATTGATATTGTTATCATTATAAATGTCTTTTTTTTTTTACTTCTAGTGACAGTTTTTTAACTTAAAGTATATATTGATGATATAAGTACAGCTTTCTTTCTTTTTATCATCATTTGCATGGAATATCTTTTTCATCCCTTCACTTTCAGCCTATGCTCATCCTTAAGTCTAAAGTGAATCTGTTGCAGATATCATATAGTTGGGTCTTGTTTTTTTAATCTATTCAGTCATTCCATGTCCCTTGATTGAGGACTTTAATCCAGTTACATTTAAATTAATTACTGATAGAAAAGGATTTACTATTGACATTTCGTTAACTATTTTCTTTCTGTTTGTGGTTCTCTTGTTCCTCTTTGCTTCTCTTATTGTCTTCCTTTTGTATTTTGTTGATTTTTCTGTCGTAATGTGCTTTGTTTTTTTTCTCTTTGTTTATCTTCTATAGGATTTTCTTTGTGGCTACTATGAGGCTTACATAAAACATCTTACAGTTATTAGTCTATTTTAGGCTAACAACTTTACTTCTATTGCATATGAAAACTCTACACTTTGACTTCTTCCCACCAATAATTTATGCTACTGATGTGACAATTTACATCTCTTTATATTGTGTTTCTATTATCAAATATTTGTATTTGTAGTTATTCTTAATACTTTTGTCTTAAACTTTTATATTAAAATCAAAAGTGATTTACATGCTACCATTACAGCATTACAGTATTTTATATATTATTTTTACCAGTGGTTTTATACTTTCATTACTTTCTTATTGCTGTTTAGTGTCCTTTAATTTCGACTTGAAGAACTCACTTTACTATTGTGCAAATTGCTGACAATTTAATTTATTAAGGTGAATATAAAATTAACAATTTTAAAGTATATAAGTGGTGGCATTTAGTACATTCACAATGTTGTGCAACCATCACCTCTATCTAGTTCCAAAAGATTTCATCACCCCCAAAGGAGACCCTATATACACCCATTAAACAGTCACACTCCATCCCTCTCTTCTCAGATTTGGAAACCACCAATCTGCTTCAGGTTTTTTATGGATTTACTCATTCTGGTTTTTTCATATGAATGAAATCATATAATATATTACATTTTGTGTCTGACTTTCTTCAGTAGCATACTTTTTTAGGTGTGTCCATGTTGTAGGGTGTATTATTACTTTATTCATTTTATGGCTGAATAGTATTCTATTGTATGGATGTGCCACATTTTGTTTATTCACTCATCCATCCATCAATGGGCATTAGAGTTATTTACAACTTTTAGCTATTGATGAAACTGTTTAACTTTTGGCCCCTATTTTCCTCATCTGCAAAGTGGGGATAATAATTAATTGCTTTAAGTATCATTGTAAAGACCGGATCTAACTAATACATGTTATGTGTTTGGTTCAATAAATACAAGCTATTATGAATACTTTATTTTTGGTGTGAGACCAGAGACAAAGAACTATTAAAGTAGGTCCTCAGTTGGTTTGCAGAAAAGATGACTGTTCCTATTTTTTAAACCATGAAAGATTTATCAGTTGCTTTCGTCTTGCTTCATCTTCCTATCCATATTTGGGTTACAAATATAATTTTTTTTAGGTTTTCTGACTGTTGGGGTCATCTTTTAGTTATTATCTTTACCCATCTGCTTTTTTTGTTTCCTTTTAATTTTGTTCTTTTTTTTTTTTCACCCATTAACAAATACCAGGCTCAGTATTAGGTGCTGGAATACAGCAGAAAAAGAGTTAAACTCAGTCTGAGATCTCCTCCTTGATACTATATTTTGGTATTATTCATTATATGATGTACATGGCTGGGGGGAGAAGGTACCTAAAACAAATAAATGAACCATAGGTCAGGTGGTGATATATGCTAAAAAAGTAAAATAAAACAGAAATAGGGGATAGAGAGGGTTCAAATTAAGTCTGAGGGTAACAGTGAACCTTTATTTTTATTGGAGAATATTGGGGAACAGTGTGTTTCTCCAGGGCCCATGGGCTCCAAGTCGTTGTCCTTCAATCTAGTTGTGGAGGGCACAGCTCAGCTCCAAGTCCAGTAACCGTTTTCAATCTCACTTGCACGGGGCGCAACCCACCATCCCATGCGGGAATTGAACCAGCAGCGTTGTTGTTGAGAGGTCCTGCTCTAACCAACTGAGCCATCCAACCGCTCCTTTGACAGCTCAGCAGCAGCTTGTTCGCTGACTTCAATCTAGTTGTGGAGGGCACAGCTCACTGGTCCATGTGGGAATCGAACTGGCAACCCTGTTGTTAAGAGCTCGCACTCTAACCAACTGAGCCAACCGGCCGCCCGAACCTCTTTGTTAATATAACTTGAGCAGAATCTTGAATGAGGACTATGAAGCGCATTTCTGGAATAAGGCTTTTCCTGGGAGGCAAGAGGGAAGCCATTGGAGTGTTGAGCAAAGTGACATGAACTGACCTTCATTTTAAATGGATCACTTTGCCTGCTGCCATGAAAATATACTATTGACAATTGTCATCTCTGTTTGTTTCCATGTTTGGTTCCTTCCGCCGAGATTTTTGCCTTTCTGAAAGTTCACTTTCTTGATAAAATCTTTCAGATTCAGCTTTGTAAGCTGAGGCCATCCCTTTCTCCTTACCCCACCTCTTAATTCCTTAGGGAAGAAGGAAAACACCACACAAAGAAAGCTTTCACCACTGAATTTTCACCATCTCAATAGCCTCAGGTGACAAGGACCTGTGGCTGGAGGCCATTGCTTCTTCCTTGTTCAAACTAAAGACTTCCCTGAACTTTGTCTTCACTGCTGCCTAAAGTGTGGGAAAAAGGGAGAGTCTTAGAGTCTTTTCTAGAGCAAGGCTGCCTTTCTGTCTTTGCTAATGTTCATTTTCCTGACTAAATTTAGAAATAGGGAATGTTACTTTCTACTTTTGATAACATATGTCAAATTCAATAGATATCCAATTCTCCTGGGATTTTGGATTTGAAATTCTACACCCTAGTTCTCCCTCCCCAAGATCCCTTTACTTTCTCCCAAGGGCATTCCATCTACATTCAGGACAATGTGACACGTTTGGAAGAACATTGGACTGCGAGCCAGAAGTGTGAGTCTTAGTCTGGACTTACTACCCAGTTTGTTAATGGAGAGGTGGCAGAGCACAGCACTAATGAACAATATAAGCTCTGGAGCCAGACTAACTAGTTTGAGTGTCTGGCTCCACTACCTCCTGGTTATGTGTCTTGGGCAAATTACTTAACTTCTATCTTTTGTATTGTCCTCATCTACAAAATGGGAATAATAATTGTGCCTACCTCACAGGATTGCTTAAGTATTAAATAAGATAATTGAAGTAAATGCACTTAAAACGGCATTAGGCACTCAGTAACCTTTGCGGTTAGTGTTATTGTTGAGAAGTCAATCATTAAGTTATGTCCAAATGCTGGGAATTGTATCATATGTGGAATGTCCTATAGACCTGATGATGTTTGGTTGAGGAAAAACAAGGCAAGTAGGTTCGTTTCCTGCAGTCATATAAAGGACTGTCCCACGAAAGTGATGTATGTTCTGAGTTGCTTAGAGAGTTCTTTGGAGTTTGATTCAAAACAATGGAGAATTTATAATCAATAGAACCTGAGAATTGGAATGACCATTTTGCAAAGCAGTGAGGTTTCCATCACTGAAAGAATTCAAGCAATGATCAGCATAGAAGGGATTCCTCTCACTAAAATGAATGTAAAAAGTAGGAAGAGATCCTTTTCCCCATAACAACCTAAAAGTTATTTCTCAACTGCCTTCATACTCTTTCTGCTCTTTTGTCCCCACCAAAAAGAATGGCTGAGGGTTTTCTAATTGGGCATGATGGTGGTCAGAGCTGGTTGGGCCATTTTTTAGATGAAGAAACTAATGCTCAAAGACAGTTGCATTGGGCCACAAACAAGTTAAAATGTTTATATTAGTTAATGATAGGGAATAAAAAATCTCCAAGGGCATCCCTGGAGCCTGGCAGTAAGATAAAGTTGATAATGGGAAACCATGCAAGTCACTATGAAAGCTTAGTTTGATAAAACCACAGGTGAGTGTTGGTAGATGTTCTGAGAGGTACACACCCAGCCCCAGCCACCCCTGCTAGCTTCTCTGCCTGCCATTATCACATTTACTTATTTTCAATAAGAAGGTATACTTTTGAATCAGGTTTCCAGATGTTACAATCCCCAGTCACTAACAGATAGTCATAAAACAAAATGGTGGAGTGGAAAGTGTCTACTTAGATCTGCCTGTTTTATCTTTGATTTCCTCTTCCACCTTTGCCTGGGACACCCGTCACCACTCCACTCTCCTCCCGACCACCAGCCACGTGCCTTTCTCCCATACCTCCTTCCGACCTTCCCTCAAATAGCACCTGTTTCTTATCAGCAAGGCCTTCCCTGATCTCCACATTTAAAATTACCTCCCATGACCCTCCCTATCCTCTTTCCTATTCATTTTATACTGTAGCACTTATTAACTTCTTTCATAGTTTGAGTCACCAGAAGTAAATTTTGTGCCCAAAATTGGAATGTAAGTGGTTTCTTGGGGAGATGCTTCATGGTTACCCTACTCAAGTGGAGAAGAAGCTGAGGTACTGCTACACAAGCTTTCATGAGTCATTGATTGTGGGCACTCGGGGACAGACTTAATTTCCTGCTTCTCTCAAAGTGAGCAAATACAAATAAGTCTTCTGTGATGACTTCGGATAAAGTCCCAAAGCCAAAAAAAATAAATAAATAAAAATGCAGATCTTGGCCCCTGAAATATAAGGGAGCACACCGAAGTGATGATATGATATTTAGGGACGTGGGTGGGGCACCAATAATATATGCTGTATCATCTGACATATCATACATTTTATTGAGATAGATCATATATATGTCTCAGTATATACATATACATGTGTGTGTGTGTGTATATATATATATGTGTGTATATATATATATGTATATATATATATATATACATACATGTATATATATGTTTATATCCCCCCTTCTGGAATGTAAGTTCTATGAGGGAAAGTATTTTTGTCTGTTTAGTTCTCTGCTGAACTTAGAGTAGTACCAGGCAACCTGGTACTTGTTGGTGTTTAATAAGTATTTGTTGAATGAATGAATGATCTAGAGCAGAGATTTTAAGCCGTGGGTTGTGATGCATTTAGCAAGTCACAAAATGAACTGGCTGTGTCATGACAAGCAATAAAGATAGAAAGGAGGAAGCATGTTGTACGTGGTAAGGGTAAATATTGTTTTCTAAAATATTTCACTTCAGCAACTTGATATATAATTATTGAATTAAAGGAGAATACATATATTAAATTTATGTTGGTTCCTGAAGTAAAACAAATTTTTTATTCTAGGTTGTGGTCTTTGACAATCGCTGAACCATTTTCTCAGTTTAGAGACTACGAGATCGAGGATCGGAGAAGTGAAGGTTTTTCCAAGGAGGTCACAAAACTGAAAACTGGACCCGGGCAAAACAGGCCATGACATTACAGCACTTCTGTGAGTCTAGCAAATGTTAGACACTGGCGGCACAGTTTATGAGCTGGAGGCCTCCAGCCAGGTCTCTCATCGGAGCCAAAGGAAACCTGATCCTTTGTAAACATCTGAAAAGCCAAGTCACAAAAACTGTGAGGCTCTGGAGTCCTGTGCATGGCTGAGAGGCTGGCTGGGCTACCAAAAGCTACAATAACAGCATCTACCTGCCAGTTCCCTGCTCTCAGCACATCAGGATTGGCTTGTTTTACTATTTGCATATCGGCAGGAAACATAGTCTTCCTAGCTACCCTGGTCTGCTAGCTATTTTCAATACTGTAAAAAAAAAAAAAAAAAATTGACACTAGGGAGTCCTGATAAAAGAGATTTTCTTAAGCATTATCTTTATTATTATTTAATTCCATTGATTTCAGCTTGGAAGCAAGAACTTTCTCTGAGCCTGACTCTCTACTTGCTTGTCCTTTATTCTTTTCTTCTTTTGTATTTCCTGCATGGAAAGAAGTAAGTGTAGGGCATTTTCCTGGCTTCAGAGCTTCAGGACTATGCTTCCAAGAGAAGAGGGCTTCTAATTATAGTCAGCTAGAAGTAGTTATGTTGATTTCCTCCATAACCCAAGGTTTTTTGCTAGCGCCAAAGAAAAGGTGGCTGATCATGATGACAAACAGCTGTTAAAGACACCAGTGCTCTGTTTGCTGCTGCCTGTCTTTAACTTCCTGTCATCAAGAAATACTTCCCAAGTGGGAAAACAGGCACAGTGGCTCTCCGTTGGATTGCATCTAACGTCAGGGAATGGCTCTGGGTACGGTCTGGTTTAAGCAAAAACCAAATCAAAACAAAACAGAAAAACCCCACCAGTTTGCAGGGACCAGAGGGGTCAAGATGGGCTATTTGGGAAGTGCAAGTACACTCCCCAAATGCTGTTTTTTTTCTAGATATTACAAACATATTAACCTTCAATGTTTATGAGTAAGGGGGTGGGGAGAGAGAGGGGGCAGCTAGCAAAAAGATGGTGGCTGAGCTAGCAAGTGTGGATTGCAGTTAGCACCGTGGATTGCAGCTAGCAAGTGGAGTTGGTTGGTTGTCAGAAAAGCGGAAGCAGATTGCAGATTGTGTGGTTCCTGCCTCCTGTGTCTCCAACCCAGACACCAGTGAGACTATAGTGGTATGACTCCCCTATCTATGGCTCTGTGGGTGTTCCTTTTTGGCCTCACCATGTCCTGCGTTCTTATGTGGGGAGCGGGACCAGAGACCCCGCATGCCACCCTGCATGACATAGATTCTCTCTGTCCAACATATAGTACATTGAACAAGCTGCTTCCTTGCAGAGTAAGAAAAGCCACCAGCAGGGCTGAATGAAACCGAGCCACAGCTAGGACACTTGGCAGGCTGGATGCTTCACCAGGTCCTGCCAAAGAAACCATGGCCAGCCACTTCTCCCAGTCCTTCTCAGGCCCTCTCCCACACTTGTGGGGTTCCTTTGTTGGCTGCAATCATGAAATCAACTTTTGGTCCTATGGGAGGAACAGAGAAAGGATAGACTCATTTCTACCTTGGGATTTACAACTGGGGAAAGAGATCAGCTGGGCAAATGGCAGAGCGCCTTCCCTTTTGACCCCTTCACCTTTCTCCTGCCCCTGGTTGAGTAATGACAGAAGTCATATGTGCCACGGTTTCTCACACAGGCAGCATGTGGCTGCCAAGGCAAACACATCACTCTGCACCTGGACTGAAAGGCAAACAACATCACGGGTTGTTTATATGATAAGACAGACCTTAGTTCTGTCCATGGAGATTCATGACACCCATCTTACACTGCACTCAGGATAAAGTGGTTTGTTTTTGTGTAGTTGTACCACCTGCCTTCTCTCACGCAGCATTTAAACGCGTAAACACTGATTGATGCTCTCAGGCCCAGTGTATATTACTCCTTTGCTTGAGTCAGTTGGCATATTCTGTTCCTGAATTACAAAGGCCACAGGAGTTTACATGCTTACTGAGAATTGGGATTGCTCATAAAATTGTCCTGCTGTTTACTCTTGTCGTAAACATTTTTTTTTAAAGGAGACTATGGTCATGTTCATCAACTACACAAGTCTTCCAGGAAATAATACGATTCTTAATGTTAACTCTCTAACACTGCTATTGCAATTTTGGCAATTGCATAGTTCCAGTTTTAATGTCTGATACAAGGTCCTTTCATGTACTTGCATGCATAAAACAGAGGCCTAAAATGGCAGCCTTAGCAGTGAAATTGAATGTAGCTCATAGACTTCTTTTCAAAAATTGAGAGTTTACCATAAAATTTATATTTGCAGCTTTTCTTGAAAAACTCTGTCTCTGTGGAACTCACATTCCCACCTGTCAATGGCCCACTTTCACTGAGCTGTGACCTACCCCTCCAGTTCAGGCCAGTCTCCTGTGCTCCTTGCCCTCTCCCTGACGCTGAAGCTTCATGTCAGTTGCTATTTATTGTTCTACTTGCATTGTTTTTCTTAGACTAGAAATATAGTTTTCTGTGCCAGGTTGCTATTAAAAATGAGAAAACAAAAGTTGAACCCCATGATAGAGCCCCATGTTTCTAGGGAAACACATGAAAAGATCATAATTGTTCAATTATTTTTTTTCATACCCAGATTTGCTTCACTCATTCAGGTCACCTTTTGACTGCTGTGTGTATGTGCGATTGCGACCTCTGGTATATCCTGATTCCAACAGCTTCCCCACACATTCTGAAAAGCCAGCTCTCTTGCTATAGCTTGTTTTCTGTCTTACCTTCAGGTCTCTACCTCATTCCTTTTATAACCTCAAAGAAACTCATGTGAAATGATTTGAGAAAATAAGAGACCAACTGATAAGATTAGAATTCACCATGGTCATCAAAAAAGGATAAAAATGAAATTAAGAGATAATAGGAGATGTGTGGATTTTTCCTTGCTGCTGATTGGTTAGAGAAATAAAGTGACTATAGCTTGAACAATCAGTGTTTTCATCACATATAGGTAAAATTTGCAGTAATTTTCTTCAAGATGCACATATAAAATTCTGCAAAGGTACCCAAGATGGTGACCATGAATACCCTTTATTTTTATTAAAGCCTTGCATGAGGGATTTTAGGAAAGTGCTTTGAGGCAGAAAACAGTTTTCAAAACAAAGCCACGATATGTCAGATTCAGAAACTAGTTTTCTTCCTGTTGGTAAAAAGCCAATAGAAGACGAGAGACTGGAACACAGATATAAGGGTATTGAAAAAGGCGATCTTTCATTAAATGTTGCCTCAGTATCTACTACAGCGCCAGGAGAATTTTATAAATCCCTGAGGTACTGCAGAGCACCCCCTGCAGTGAATACCAGGGACCTATAATCCTTCCTTACCATCATCCCAGTAAAGAGCGCCTTAGTAGGCAAAGCACTTCAAAATTAGAAAAGCCCTTTCTGTGTTAGAAAGGTGTGACTCATCCAGAATGAGCCATGGGGGAAAAAAAGTGTTTTTTAGGACAGATAAGCTGTAAGAAAATGAACTGTAGATGTGGATGAGTCAGGAAAGGAGAGAGCTTAGAATTTCAAGGAAGGAATCCATCTGTTTTGGATTTAAAATGAAAGTTATTTTGCAAGAATTTATATTCAAGCTGGCATGTGAGGGAAATAGGGGCCAGGGAGAGTTTTAGAGGTAAATAGCTAAGAGGGGAATACTTCCTGGATTTTAGGGCAAGAAAGAAACCCACACATACACGATTATTTATTATTTGCCATATTTTCTTTATCTCTCATTCTGTGTGTCTGTATACATATATAAACATATATGCATATCTCTCTCCCTGTCTATATTAGATAATATACATATTATATATAAGTTATAACATACTTATATATTATATATAATATGTATATTATGTATACAGAGAAGGGGAAAGAAATAGGGAGAGAGCTATGCATATATGTCTATACATATATGCTTATACACACAGTGAGAGATAAAGCATATATATATGTATATATCACTATTTTATCACTCACAGAAACATTTGATAGAAAGTTGCAGGTAGCACAAGACTACATCCGTCATGCTTTAGCATGCAGCATTGAGGAACATGGACATTCTCCTATATAACCAGGCCAAGATTCATTTAAGGGCTTGCATTTGATTGTCACGTCTCTTTATTCTAGAACACTCACCCTGCCTTCCATGCCTCTGCGTTCAATCTGTTGTGATATGATACTTCGAAGTACATGAAGAAAAGCTAGCTTCATAGATACATATAATTGGAAAGGGAATTTTAATAGTTTAAATATTTTAATAACTTATTCAGATAATTATGGATATTCTTTTAAACAATACAGAAACTCAACAAGTAGCACTTCCTTCAAAGTGAGCTGCAATGTGGAATCTGAAACCGCATCAGTGACCTTTTGGGAGTCTGTTGCATCAGAATGCATGGCTGTATGTTGTACTTCTAGAGTGGGTTTTTCATGGATGCATGATTCTGTAACATCATGCAGGGTCATTTCAAAAGTATTGGTTCCCTGAGCTCTCGAGGTCTTCCAAATGGTGACACTCTTCATTATGTAACATCAAAAAAAATCACATTACTCGATACCATTAAGTCTTCAAGTACTGCGGAGCTGTCAAGCTCACAGTGATGAATTTTCTCAATTTCTAATTTCTCTGGAAAACTCAAATTTTTATCATTGGCAACAAATTCTGTCAGTTGTTTTCCTTGATACAATAGGCTAATGTTATTCATTTCTGAGATAATGTCTGTCAAATACCCAAGTCTGAATAACCATAGTTTGTCATATTTTTTCTTTCAAGTAACACTGGTATTCTCTGGGGGGACAAAGTAGTTGGTTTAGTTTGCACGTCAACCAATCACAATCATACTTTTCCTCTCACCACCATTATACTTGTGTATGAGGGAAAGTGTTTATGTGAACTTCCCATTTTATCACATCGTATAAAAGATTTGTACTCAAGGTTTGCAATTTCATAAAATTAATAAATTTTACTGCTTCCTTAAGGATATTTATTTTTTTAAAATTAAAGTTTATTGGGGTGACAATGGGTAGTAAAGTTACATACGTTGCAGGTGTACAATTCTGTAATACATCATGTATATATCACCTTGTATGTTCTTTGGTAAAACTGGCTCTTTTGATTTTTTTCTCGTGCACCCATGCCTCTAAAGAAGACCACGGCGGCTAACACCGTGTGGGCCGTGTCTTGACTTACACTAAAGTGTCAGCAGTTTTACCCACTATGGCTTGCATCAGTGCCACTATCAACACCATGAAAAAGGCACATTATTGTTATTAGGCTACTCTTACTACAAAATAATTTTGACCTTGTAGTCCTAGCTCTGAAAGGATCTTAGGTATCTCCAGAGATCCATGGAGAATCACTGTGTTCAAGGCTATGGGTCAATTCAGTTTAAATTCTGCTGGTATGCTTTCTGCTAGGTTTCAGGGAGAATACCTACTAAGTTGTCTGAAACTTCGTCTTGAGGAGCTAAAAATCCGGTGGAGAAAACAGACATGTATACCACTAGGTTAAAAACCACGCTAAACACTGGGCAATGCGGATGCTGAGGAGGGAGTAATTCTTTTGAGTTGGGGAGGTTGGGGAAGCCTTCTCAAAAAGATCATTTGTCCCGGGCCTTGCAAACCACATTCGATTTCCATGTTCCAAGCAGAGACATGGACCCTGCACGTACGTACGTAAGTCTCTGAACCTTTAAGGAATGGCAAGGCGCCTGGGATGGCTGGTTGATAGGGTGATTCTGAGAAGCGGTGCCATGAAACTGGGATGTTATATGGCGGCTGGTTTGAGAGGACCCTTGTGGGGACAGAGCCAGGAGTGCAGTGTTCAGTCTCTCGGCCTCACATGTAAAGGTGCTGGCTCAGGTAGTAAATGGCCATCAACTGTGATTGGATGGCCATCAGCTGTGGCTAGTTGGTTGTCAGCTGTAACCAGTGAGCCATTGGCCACTAATATAATTGCTGTGGCTACACTAGTAGGAAAATGGGGGCTAGCAAGAAGGTGGTGGCTGAGCTAGCAAGCGCGCATTGCAGTTAGCAAGTGAAGTTGGTTGGAAGAGTAGCAGACAGCGGATTGCGGATCGTGTGGCTCCTGTTTCCTGTGTCTCCAACCCAGTCGCCAGCGAGACTATAGTGGTATGACTCCCCTACTTATGGCTCCGTGGGTGTTTCTTTTTGGCCTCACCATATCCTGTGTTCTTATGTGGGGAGCAGGACTAGAGACCCCACCTGAAACCCCGCTAACAACCCTGAAGGCTTTGGGAATGTATAGCCTTTTTCTGAGCAGACACATTAATTTAGCCCGGAGCAGTGGTTCACAATGGGATCCTATGCCAGTTGCACCAGCATCACCCCTAAACTTGTTAGAAACACAGATTCTCAGACCCCACCAAGATCTGCTGAATCAGAAACTCTGAAGGTGGGGCCCAGCAATCTGTGTCTCAATAAGTTTTTCTTGTTAAGATTCTGATGCCTGCTAAAGTTCAGGAACAACTGACCTAGAGTCCAGAGTGCGTTTCTTTAAAGAGAAGTCCCACCTGCAGTAGAATCACCTGGAGGGGGGGGTATGTGTGCTACACTTGTGTATCCCTGGGTCCTACCTCAGAGCTACAGGATGACAACCTCTGAAACGCAAGCCAGGAACTTGGAGCTTTGCAAGCTCGCCAGGTGATTCTGATTACAGAATGAGCATCACTGACTTGGTGGAGACGAGGCTGAGGAAGAATTCCTAATTGTTACCAAATATTGTATTTTGGTAGAAGGAATTTTGGAGGAAGAAATAAGAACTTAACTTTTCACCTAATTTCCATTGCAAGTCACTATCTACCGTGTTTTCCCAAAAATAAGACCTAGCCAGACCATCAGCTCTAATGTGTCTTTTGGAGCAAAAATTAATATAAGACCCGGTTTATATTATATTACATTATATTACATTACATTACATTACATTACATTACATTATAGTATAGTATATTAAAGACCTGGTCTTATATTATAGTAAAATAAGACCTAGTCTTATATTAATTTTTGCTCAAAAAGATGCATTAGAGATGATTGTCCGACTAGGTCTTATTTTTGGGGAAACACGGTATTTACTTGCATTTTTACAGGGTCAAAAGTGAACCACAAAGTCTCTATAGATTCACCAAGTGGATCCACCATTCTTTTCAGAAGGCTCTTCGTATATTCATGATCTTTACGACTTGTGTGGAGTTGGGAAGTGGGAGCATAGTAGGTGACTATATGCACAAATAATTGCAAAGCACAATAAGCTTTTTTTCTGCCAGAAGAGACTACCAGAATGAAGGCACACATTATAATTATCTAATGAAAGTTTTACCTCCTGGTAGTTACTAAGAGCATCTAGTTTTGTTTTACTCTAAGCTAAGTGTATGTTAAGAGACACCCACAACTTAATTCCCTTAAAGAGTTAGTTACTCTAATCAGATGTGTTATTTTCTTAATCTCTACAGTAAACTTTGGTTAGATATAATGTAGCTGGATGTCAAGTGGGCAATAATTTGCTAGGCACTTAAAAATTATAAAGTATCCCACATAGATCTGTGGGAGGTAAAGCAAAATGCATCGAGGGAATTTAGTTGACATGTATGAGCCTAAAAAGTCAACACTAATCTAGGGTATTTGACCAGCAAAGACTCTTGAAGACTTTCTGTGCAACTGTATACGAATGGGACAGGACGGGATAGAAGCAGGAGAAAGGCAGAGCTTAAGGACGAAGGGATATTTGAAATTTGCAGTTTTTTTTAACCTTTCTTTTTCCAAAAGGAAAATAAAAGCCATTTAATATGCTTTTATATATAAATCTTATAAACAAAATAAGAATAGAAAAGATTAGTTATTCTGTTGTACTTGGCTAGTGTCTTTGTTTGAAAGTGGCTGAACTTTTGTTCTCTAAGTTTTGTAAAGTACTTTCAGGGTAAATATTACCCTAAAATCAGAAAAATGCAGTACAACATATTTAATTCTGAGTTTTCTCCCTGCTCTATGTACCAGAGACCATCCAAATACAAAGTTATCTGTGATTAGGTAAACTTAAAAGACATTCATTTTTCATTTGGAGGAAAGTTTCACATAGCCAGAACAGTTTTTTAAAAGTTCCAGCTTTTAAATTTAGATTTTTAATGTAGGTCTCCCATAATCTAGAGAAAGGGGTTGAAGGAAAAGAAAAGTGGTTCTCAGAGCCCACCTGAAGGCACTTCAATCAAAGTCTATGCTCCTTATGGATACTCTCTAGTCCCATTTGCACTGGGACATTGGTTTCTGAGGTGCTTGACAGAAAATGAAACTGCCCTGCCTGATTCACAGATGTCGCAAGCATCTGCAGAAAGGCCGAAGCTGGCCCCAGCACAGGGCATGTGCTACCTAAACACACTAACACTGGTCAAAGGGCAGAGATGGGTCAGAAAGCATAGTTCTTGGCCTTTTATCTAAAAGAAAAGTCTGCCCATGATAATTTAAAGACACATACTCTTTTAAGGAATCATGCGGGAAGAACTTGCCTCTGTATTAATTGAGGAAAGCAAATTCCAGCCCACTGAGACTTGGGGTCTTCTCTGCTTTAGAACTGTCCATGTTGGTAAGATTGGCCATGTCTCTCAAGTGGAAAGAAATGCCGTTTCTGCTGATAGGCAATTGCAGCCTCCCCACCATTCACTATCCATCTGGAAGGAGCAGTTTCAGTAAGCAGATGACTGATGTGGCTTTCTTGCCAAAATCTGCAGTGCTCGAATGAGCAGCCCCTTAATATTTTATATCATTATGAATACCCTCTTTCAAAGTGATCTCAAGTTTATTGTGAATCTTCCATGTGTGAAGTACTGTGTATGCTAGAGCCAGTGGAAGGCTCCAAGGAAAAAGAGCTCTTGCTCCCATCCCTTAGGAATCTGCAGTTCAGAAAAGGACAAACAAATACGCAAACATTTTTAATATAAAGCAGATCCTGATAGGTGCCATAATGGAGGTGGAGAAACAATATCTTATAAAAAAAAAGCATACACACAAGCACAAAGTACACGTACACACTCATGCACATGTATACGGAGAGAACTGCACATTTCTAAAGCAAGTCTCGTTAATTCACATTATATATATCACTGGTTCTTTTATCAGTTTAACTGTAGGAGAGGGAGGCACATTCTTTCAGTGAATATCTGCTTTTTTTTTTTAGCATAGTTGAAACCATATTCAGGAGATTTATCTATTATTCAACACTAGAGAAATACCAACAATAACAACACTAGAGAAATACCATTTAAAACCTTGGACCAATTTTATCACACAGTTTTATGATCATTGAAAAACGGTGTTCGCCAAATCCAGATCTGAACACTCCTTGTCAATGCAGAAGAGATAAATGCATAATATAAATGGAATTAGTGAACGTGAAACATTCAACGAAACGTGATGTTCCAGTGGAATCTAATGATGTCCACTTGAAGGTGGGAGCAAGGTGAACAGGGGAGATATTTGGGGCAGTTTTTCAGAGCTTGTGGTGGGTGTCAGAAGAGATCCCGTAAAACTGATACATTCTCAGTAACAACAGCTTCACCAAATACTCACAGAATGTCTTCCATTATAGTGCATTATGTTGGGAATACACAAGTCACAAATGACGTGTCCTCCAGAACCTCCCAATACGTTGAGAAAACAGATCAAAATGTGCCAAAGGACAGAAGAATGATATAGAAGAGAAAAATCCCCAGAGGTCTAGAGGGAGGAGAGTTTCCCAGGAGCAGGAAGGGTGGGAGGGGCAGGGAGGAGGCTTCTAGGAGAAGATGGGATTTGAGTTGGGCCTTCAGTATCAGGTAGGATGAGACGGGCAGAGAGGAGGCCAGCATTCCAGGCAGAGGAAGTATTTCCATACACCCACATTCATACCATGTTTTGCATCCAATTTCAGAGGAGGTTATGAACCCCGTGCAGTCCCATGGACCTTCTGGGAGTCCACACACCTGAGGTCAAGATGCGTGGCTCTATCTAGCATTTATGAAATTGCAATACTGTGTGCTAGTTGGGCCAAATAGGATTCCTGTTTTTGTTTTTTTTTTTGTTTATTTTTTTAACCAATAGAGTAGGAAGCAGCACATAACACTTGGTAGTTAGGAGAAAAACCCTTCTGTCACCCAAATTACTTAACTATAAAAACAAATTACTCAAGTGTGAAAACATGCTTTTGTATGTACCCTATTTCCTTCCCCATTGCTTGTTTCTGAATGTTTAATTTTGTGTGTTTGAAAGCAATGAAAATTTACAATATGGTCCTTTCTAGATATAAAGAGAAGCACTTGAAAATTCTTTCAAAACATGATCTGATGAAAACCACATGAAAAGTGACCAGCCTTGCTGCATTTAAAAGAATATGTCATAATCCCTATGGATTTTCTCTTCTTCAAAAACTGATTGCCATCTTCCAGTTTTGTTCTGGGTTGTTTAAAGGTCGCTATGAGCAGATAACTAAGCTTAGATATGCTACAGTAATATGATGAACACACTTACAGGCTTTATATAACCAGTCGTGTCACAGTAGGTCAGCAGGACATCCAGGCTACTTCTCCATTTACAGCTGGAGAAACAGGAGCCTCTTGGGAGGAGTATTACCCATGGTACCTCTGCAGAGCTAGAGAGCTCTGACTTACTTCTGATCTTGGGCTCTAGCCATGGCTTTCTACTCCCCACACAGTGATTGGGCCAGAGAGGCAATATTCCCTGAGGAAATAAGACAGATTCTCAAAACTTTTTCTGGGGAGACCCAACTAATGGATGAGAAGAAAGTCACCTGCAGGATAACCTCCCATGGGGACTCATGGTAATGTATTTTTTCTTTTTCTCGGCAGTAGCACAGATAAGAGTTTATGGGATATTTGAGGTGTCACGTAGTTATTATTTCATTCTTCTCCCTCCCACTGATATGGATCATAATCACCGTCTTGAGAATCCTCACTAAGCAATACATCAGTATTTATGTCATTGCATGCATCCCAGAGATATGGGGTGATGCACTGATTTGGGGTTCTGGGACTCCATTGGATGTAATATCATTAGATACTTAACTCTAATAATCTTGAATGGAGAAATAAAAGAATGTTACAAAATAAGCCTATCCAGACCTGCACATCTGGGAGGCCTGTACATCTACTCCTACCTCTGTCACCAGCTAACTGTGTGACAGTGGGTCTAATTTAATCTGTGCCTTATTTTCCTCCTTCATAAAATTAGGGAACTAGACTAGATGACCTCAAAACTCACCTCTCTACAATCTTGTGAGTTTATAAATTCACACAAAGATCTTTTCTCTTTTACAGTATTCATTTTCCATAATTATTAAATGAATTTTTTTCAATGAAGAAACTTCCCAATACTAAATTTTAATTCACTTAATTTTCCCATAAAGCATTCTGACCGTCACTTTTCAGAAAGGCTTCAATGAAAATAAAATGAACTCCAGAAGACTGTTGCTCTGTGGAATATACAGGGATTAAATAAGGGAATACACATAAAATGCTTCGCACATCTCAAGTACTTAATAAATTCTCAATAAATGGAAACAATAAATGTTATTGCATATACTAGCTGATGGGGAGAGATAAAACGTTAAACAAGACAGACAAGAACTACTGAGCCATAGCAATTCCCAAGTTGACCCAGGTGGTTTTAAAGCTTGATGAGCAAATGTTCATGATCCAAAGGTGCCCTCTTCCCTTTGTTCCTACCCCGTTATGGACTAGGGAACAGCCTCATAGGTGGAGTCTAAGGTACTGCTATTTCAAGGGAAATAACACTCTAGTGCTATGATTTGCGCAAAACTCATATAGACAGAGAGTTGCTTTTACTCAACAAAGTCCATTCCAGGCTTATGGTCTTCGGTCTTCTCTGCTGTTCAGAGTACTGGGACACTGGGTTTGCCTAACATGATATGACTACCCTCCCATCAAATTATTTACTTGTGTTTATTTAATTCCTTTTAAGAGCTAAGAAATAACAATGAAGTGCAGCAAATATTGCTGGGAAGTTCCATGGGTTCATTCTGGTTAACCCTTCTGTACTTACTAGATGCAAGCTGTACATAAAATAAAGTGATTCCCCCTTTCCCCATATTTAGAAAAACCTTAATTTGGGCACATCAACAACTGAAAACTTCACAGTGAAAAATAATTAATGCTCTCAGTGACCAAGTTAAGCAGGTAAGCCTGGATCTACTGTTGGGTTCAGTATTCTATTTAGGTTTTAGAAAGATCACAACAGCAAGTTTACCCTTTCTTCCCTGGTGGGATAATCATTAAAGAATCTTCCTAGCCTTTAAAATACACTGACTGACACATAAGAAAACACTAGTTTTTCATCTTCCCTTCCCTTAACATATGCGCACATTTGGCCACATATAATGGAATTCAATTCCTAGGAATAACCTAATTCAATTAGAAGATGTAAGACTGTGAATGTGCAGATGGCCCATGAGCTGTGGGGGCACAAAATGAATCAAGACAAGAAAACATATGTAACTAATCAATGCAATATAATATATTCTTTCAGTCAAACATTTATTTATAAATTTCTATTGCATTCTTACTATAAACTATTTTCTGGGCTAGGTGTTGGCAATACAAAAATTAAAAACATAGTCCTGACTGTAATATCACAAATATTAAAGGTGATAAGATAAACTGCCTCAGAATCTTAGGGAGAAGAAAGAGTGTAAAAAAATAGAATTTTTGTTTTTTAAAGGCAGACTGCATGCTGACAAGGGAAATAAAATTATAATGGTGTTAATGTAAAAATTATGTCCAAGGCCACAGATGTTGAAAATAAAAGCAAGAACAATCATTTTTATGAAAAAATAATTTTGGTTATATTTGTTCTTCAGCAGAAGATAGAATTATTTTAAAAATCAATTAAATGTAAAATAGCTATGGGCAATAGTTACTGGTTGTGCCAAAAACTCAGTAAACAAAGGACATAACAAGTGGAAATGAGAAAGCAACAAAAATACTTGCAAATCTTAATATAGTTCTTTGAAATGAGGTGAGTATTCAAATAAATTTTCATCATGGTAACAAATAGGGGTGTTTGGTGGTGGGAGAAAAAAACTGGACTGAGGACAATTAAGCCAAATAGGCATCCTCCTTTTAAAAACAATTAACAGTTTAGAGGATTAAATCTTCTGTAAAGGTTTTAGACATAAAGAAAGCCAGGAGATACACTCAGAGAATCCCTGTGAGAAGAGGTTCTTAAAACTCTCTTCCAATTTTTCTGTCATACTCTGCCCTGACTGGAAAAGCCAGTTCCATTGGATCCTACCACGATTGTACCTACTTAATACTAGACAAAATCTAATTTGAACACGGTATATCGAGAAGGAAAAAACTCAATTAAGAGAGATAATTAGTTTCTGGTACAAATGTAGTTTTGTTTCAGACCATTCCGAGAGTGACAACAACAGTCTGACGTGCCTGGTCTTGCCCAGTAGCTTGCACAATGTGCTTCTGTAAATCTCTTTTCCTATCCAAATAGAAAACTGTGAGATTCAGCAGACCTCATCGTTCTTGGCCTCTCACTGTCTTATATAAATATGTTGGCATCAGCAATGGGAAAAGCTAATGAAGGCTTTATCCATCTCTCAGGCCAGAATGGAATTATTATTATTTTTTGATTATAGAATTGTTGAGTGTTTTATTATTTCTTTGCACTGGAGAAATAATATTTCAGCTGCTAATTTTGCCCTAAATCCACAACTCAAGATCTCTGTCTTTCCCGAGTTATATATTTAGAAGCATGCTCCTGAACCCTGGTGAAGGTTCTCCCTTTATTTATCTTGATGAGGAAAAGTGGCTCAAGTGACCACAAGAATTAGGAATAACCTGGATTGGAAAAAAGATAACGAACAAATTGTTGTCTGGGCCCCTGAAATTGCACTTTGACTTTGAAAAGTGAATATAATAATATTCCATCAAAATTGGTTTGTGTCTTCTATGCTTAATGTGGTTGGAACATAAAACACAGAAAATCACAGTCCTACCATGTACCCAAGATATTTTTGTCATTAAGCTCTCTATGTTTTATATTTGGAAAGATCATAATTGACTCTTAAAAGTGCTTTGGTATCGTCATTGAAATGGATTTAAAATGGAAAGAAAGATTACACTTTTGTTAAACTCTAATCTTTAGGCTTAATATGGACCCCCTAATATGGACTTTTCTATGGTGATATTTTTTTTTATTAAGATGATGGTTCTAAGAGTGTTCCAGAGAACTCTTAAGGGAGCTGACCACTTTAGTAGTGAGGTAGTTACTCTGGTATACCTCACTTACGTCAGATGCTATTAACAAAATCTGGATTAAGAAAAAAATGGAAACAGAGCACATTATGTACCTTATAAAAGACTCCATTGTATTATCATGTTACACATTAATTTCCTCTTATGTGTTAAAATATAATTTAGACTTTCAGAATAAATCTATAGTTTAAAACTTGATGTACCAGAAACCAACTAATTAGGACTTTAACTGTTTATTTTTTCTCTATAGACTACTGTTGTAACAAAGAAGCAAATCACTATAATAAACCATTGATTTCTGGGATTTATTTACTTATATATTTGATCACATTATTTGCATATTTATTTACATATTTACAAAGTAGATTGATTTATGACCAATCTTCCTCCTTCCCCTAATTTCCTTCTTCCCTTCCTCTTCCAAGCTCATAAATATTTACTGAACACCAGTTGTGTCCCAACCCTATGCTACATGCCAGCAATACAATAGTAAACAAGTTAGGTCAGACTCCAGGCATGATGGAGGTTACGATCTACTGGGAATATAAACGAACAAGCAGGGAATTCCAGTACAGTATAGGGACAATAAAGGAGATAAATCTTACTCACATTTGAAAGCGCGAATACACTCTTTGGAAAGAATACAGTCTTTGAGTAATTGTAGAACTGAGATACAGTTGAGAGGACAGTTTAGAGAGTAGCAAGGGAAGGGTACGAATGGAGACAAGAAGACTAACTGATTAGAAGGATATTAACAGTTATACAAACTAGGGATGATGTGACCTTGAATCGCAGTGGTGACAGTGGGGATGGGGCTTAGTAGTTATTTCCAAAGATATTTGAAAGGTAGTATCATTAGATGGCTTTAAAGAATGAGTTTGTGAGTGTGTGAGTGCGAGTGTGTATGTGTGTGTGTGTGTGTGTGTGTGTGTGTATTGAGTTATGGAGAAAGAGGGAGAAGGAGGAGTCAAACATGGTTATAGAATTTCAGGTCTTGACAACTATGATGATATGATGATGCCTTAAATACAGAATACAGGAGAAGAGGCAGGTATAGGGTGAGATTATGAATTCAATTTAGTGAGAAATTAAATTAAAATGACTAGTAGACAGTTGGCTATATGGTTCTGAAAATGAGAAGAGATCTTGTTAAAGATGCAGAACTGGGTCATCAGCATAAAAAATGATTATTAAAGCTGTGAGAGTAAGAGAGGCCTCTTGAGAAACATGTGCGAGTAAGAGGAGAATTTAGCTGATACCTGTCCATTTTGCTCATCAATGAATCAGTGTATCAATAGCCATGCATACAAATCAGCTGACAGCGTTCTCCTCTTGTGACCTCTTCCCATCTGTAAAGATTTCCGATTATGATTTCTTCTAAGACCTTCCAAAGTGTATTGCAAGGGGAGCTGCTTTGGAGAACCATCTGGATGCCCAGGTACACACAGAGTTCTGGCTTCATTAATGATTGGCTCAAGCCACCCAAAAAGTGTGTTGACCCATTTCTTCAATGAGTTTGTTCCTGGGTTTTACAGAGGTGTAGACAGTTGTGGGAAATGATTTGGATATAGGTTGCTTTAAAAGCTGTCACTTTTCCTGTATATAATTATGCCAGTTACAGTCACATAACAGGTCCACTGGGAAGAGAAGGTAGGATCATATCTACCTCCAATCCACATAGAACTGTGCATCCCTTTTTAATAGAAATTCTCTCTTGTAGGCTGCTGACCTTCAATACAGAGTGCCAGACTTGTCATTTTAAACCAGACATTGATTTGTTCTAGAAAAAAGCTAATGGCAGATATGTATATGCATGATGGTGAGTCTCTGTTTAAGAAGGTTCGGGAAGGGAACAGCATTTGATAACTATAAACCCAAGCAAGTGTAGGGGGGAATACCAAGATGGCACAATAGGTAAACGCTGTGCTTACTTTCTCTCATGATCACATTAAAATTACAACTAATCTACAAAACAACCATCACTGAGAATCACCAAAAATCTTGCTGAACTGAAGTTCTACAACAAAACACGTGCAGAAGAAGCCACCTCAGGACTGGTAGGAGGGGCAGAGATGTGGAACAAGCTGGTCCCACCCCCGCAGGTGACAATTAAAGATAGGGAGGGATATTTCAGCTGTGGAGGTCGTCCCCAGAGGAGCGACAGGTCCCAGCCCTGCCCCAGCCTAGAGTTCCAGTGCTGGGAAGTCCCCATGATTTCTGGTTGTGAAAACCAGGTGAGATTGTGGCTGAGTGAGACTGAGTGTGGCTGCATTCCCAGGTGCTCTGCTTAAACGGACTGCATGCATGTGTACACACATGGATTTTCCAACCAACAGAATCACTTGCTCTGAACTCCAGCACTGGGGCAATAGCTGGAAAGGTGGAAGGGACATATGGTGGGGACCTGAGTTGTCTGGCTTGGGAAAGGGGCTGCAGAGGTAGCTTTCTTCTGGATGGAAGAGCTGGCAGAGACCATTGTTTCTTTGTTGAGACCTTCCCTTTCCCAGGACAGAGGTGGCCACCACATCTGAGTCTCTGCCGTTCATTTGCTATGCTCTGGTGATTTGAGATCCTACCCCCGCCCCAAGCCACTTCCATGGCTTTTCTGTACAAACCACCTGCCTTAGCTCAAACAGCAGACTTTCCTAGGGTCTCTCAAAGGTTCATGGAACCCAGAGAAGCTGCATCTGCCTTGACTGTGTCCTGTACCTCTGTCTGATCATCCCTAAGCTTGGCATGACTGGCAGCCAACATTGGTTCAGGGCTTGGCCTCTCAAGGCACATCCAAGTATGGCACTAGTGGCAGCCATCTGTGGATTTCTCTGTGGCTCCTGTCAGGTGGTCCCGGGTGGGACACAGACTGTGGCTAAACTTGATTAATAATGTGTCCCCTCCAAGGCGGTCCTGGGGCTGGCACCCACAATGGTTAACTTCAAAATGAGCTGAAGCATTACCCAGCTGCCTCCAAGTACGACACACACAAAGGGCAGATTGGGCAGTCACCAGAGTCCTGCTGGGGCAGATCCTGCTCTGTAGGATCAGCCCCTGCCCAACAATTCTTACACTGAAGCAAGGCCAGTCCTCACAACCAGGGAGCTCAAGTGTCAGTTTCTGCCATTGATGTACATTTATCAACCAAGACTCAACTACAAGAGGAGGGCACACACAACTCACACAAGGGACATACCTGGAGTGCATGGCTTAGGGGACCAGAAAGACAGCACCACTGAGCCCCACAGCACACCTACTACGTAAGGCCACTCTACTAAGACCAGAAGACATAGCAGCCCTACCTAATACACAGAATTAAACACAGAGAGGCAGCCAAAATGGGGAGACAAAGAAATATGTCCCAAATAAAAGAACAGAACAAAGCTCCAGATAAAGAACTAAACAAAATGGAGACAAGCAATCTGTCAGATGCAGAGTTCCAAACACTGGTTATAAACATGCTCACTGATCTCAGGGAGAACTTCAACAAAAAGATAGGAAGCATAAAAATGGAGATAGAAAACATGAAAAAGAACCAGTCAGAAACAAAGAATACTATAACAGAAATGAAGAATATATTAGAGGGAATCAACAGTAGATTAGATGAAACAGAGGATCAAACAAGTGATGTAGAAAATAAGGTAGCAGAAAACACCCAAACAGAATAGCAAAAAGGAAAAAGAATGCAAAAAACTAAGAAGAATTTAAGGGGCCTCTGGGACAACATCAAGGTACCAACATTCACATTATAGGGGTACCAGAAGGAGAAGAGAGAGAGCAAAAATTGAAAACCTATTTGAAGAAATAATGACAGAAAAGTTCCCTAACCTGGTGATGGAAACAGAAATACAAGCCCAGGAAGTGCAGAGTCCCAAAAAAGATGAACCCAAAGAGGCCAGCACCAAGACATGTCATAATTAAAATGCCAAAGTTAAAGACAAAGAGAGAGCCTTAAAAGTAGTAAGAGAAAAGCAGTTATTTACCTACAAGGGAGCCCCCATAAGAATGTCAGCTTATTTCTCAACAGAAAATTTGCAGGTCAGAAGGGATAGGCAGGAAATATTCAAAGTGATGTAAAGCAAGTACCTACAACCAAGATTACTCTGCCCAGCAAAGCTCTCATTTGGAATTGAAAGACAGAGCTTCCCAGACAAGAAAAAGCTAAAGGAGTTCATCATCACCAAACTAGTATTACAAGAAATCTTGGAGGGACTTGTTTAACATGGAAGAGGATTGGGTATGGGTGAAAAGGGGAAGGGATTCAGAAGTACAAATTGGTTGTTACACAGTTGTCATGGGGATGTAGGGTATAGCATAGGGAATATAGTGAATAATATTGTATGAAGTATGTATGGTGCCAGATAGGTATTAGAACTATCAGGGTGATAGATGAGAATAAGGTTGGGGACAGGGTGAAAAAGTTGAAGGGAGTAAGAAATACAAATTGGTAGTTACAAAATAGTCATGGGGATGTCAAGTATAGGAAATAAAATCAATAATATGGTAAAAAGTATGTATAGTGCCAGGTGGTACTAGTCAGGGGGATCACTTCCTAAATTATATAAATGTCTAACCACTATACTGTACACCTGAAACTAATATAAACTATTAAATGTCAACTCTAATTGAAAATTTTAAAAAGGGGGAAAAGATCGGTAATATTGTAATAACGTGGTACAGTGTCAGATGGTTGCTGGACTTATCATGGTGATCACTTCTTTAGCACAAGGAATAAAATAAAAAATATGGTGTAGAGCTATACATAATACTGTATAGAGCTAGGTGGGTACTGTTGAATAACTAGGATGTACACCTGAAACTAGTATAATATTGTATGTTGGCTGTATTTTAATTAAAAAATCTTTAAAAAGTATATTGGTGTTAAAAAAAAAAAAACCAAGAACTTTTATACTGAATAGTAAATAAAATTATCCATCTTTGTTTTTTGAAAAACCTATGTGTTTTTTTAGTACACTCAAAAATGATTGAAAGGAAGAAGGACCATTAGGAACACACCTGATATCAAGCAGAACAAAGGACAGCCATCTACATTCCATGAAATTTCCGGACAAATTCCAGGTGACATCTACAATGATTCCTTTGGGAATTTTATTCAAACCAGAGTTTGGAAATTATTCATTTTGAGGAAAATGCCTTTAAAATAATGTAAGCACTATGGCAAAGCTATATAGTTCAGGCTGGTAAAATAAGTATTCAAAAGTATTCAAAATAAGTATTAAACAGATAAGAACATTGAAAGTACAAGCCTGTGATGAAATGCTTTGGGGATAACTAAAAGCAAAGAGGAAGAAAAAAACCAGAAAAATTGGTTATGCCAGAAAAATGATCCAAAAACTAGGATTCTGCTTGCATGGGAGTGAACATCAACACTTGTTACATTGCCTGTTGAATTCCTGTCTAAGGATTAAAGAACTTTATACACATACAATATAGTGTTTTGAGGGTTCTTGAGTATGTATTTAAAATCTTGCAAGGAGCCCAGATGAGAAACACTCTGCACAAACAAAGCACTTTTATTGTTTTATCTAATCATGGCTAAAACTCACCAAAGAAGCATCTTTCCACATGAAGGCACTTGAACACCAAAGAAAGAAAGACAAGTGCTTAGCATAACTCACACATCTTAAATTTTCCTCTTTCATGTTTTTTTGATGGTTAAGATTTTTTTCTTTTACAACTCCTTGGGTTCAAAACAATTAAAGAATGTTTTCTCCTTACTAAACTGGTTTGTCCCAAAGTCACAGGACAGGATTCAACTTTTTCCTTCATGTCTGTATGATGCAACAGCACACTCCTTTGGAGCTGTGGAGGGAATGCATTGTATTGCCCAGATCATTCTCAGGTATATTCAAAGCACTCAGATTTCTGTGTGGGGATATTAACAGTGGAATGAAAAGCAGAAGAGTTCAGGGGATCTTAGTGTAGACCTAAAATGTTAGTGTTATAATTATCAAAATTTCCTGCCCTTTAATTTGCAATTTGGCCAATTGTAGGAGCCTAATGCAGAATCAAGGATGGACCTGTTGCCTACCTGCTATTGGGCATAAAGGGATTCATCAGTAATAAACTTGACTGCTACCAGGCCATGCTAATCATGTTCTTCCAGGGCAGGAATGTGTGCTGGCTGATGGTCTCAGTTCAGGTTCCAAACAGAAAGGAACTCCTTCTAAGAGTTTACAGAAAGGAGTGGAAAATCCAAAGAGAATATGCCACCAAAGAGAATGTGCCAGCAAAGAGGGTGCAGGTAGAAAACATTTGGAATAGAGAAGAGGCAGAGAGCTACAGTACCACATGCAGATTTCCATTAAGCAGTAAAGGCAGCAGCTAGCCTTTCCCAGAATGACCTGGAGGAAATACTGTTGAATGTCAACTGTAATTTTTAAAAAAATGAACTTCTACAGAAATTATTGATGAATGCTCTTCAACAAAGTTGAAGTTCCAAGGGTGATTTTAAAGTCTCTGAAGCAAGAACTGGATGTCCCCAAAAGATGGCTAAGGTTGGGGGGGAAGGGTAGGAGAAGGGGGCTAGGAGAGAGTTGAGAATGTCCAGAAGACAGGTTCTTCTCTTTGACACAGAGGATAAGGGATATCACTAGATTCTTAGGAGAAAGAAGAGTAAATTGATATAAAACACCCTTAAATCGCTATAATTCTCATTTGTAAGTGTAGTTCTCCATAGAGAGTATGGTCCAGGCATTCTCACAAATCTATTAAGATCCTGTTTAAATGCCGGACACATGAACTGGGTGATCTCTCCCCAATTAGTCAAAGGAGATTATGGTGACCAGTGAGGACAAAACCCACTTATGAAATTCTGTGTTAACAAGGTATGCTATAACTGAAAAAGCCACCATGTTTCCCCGAAAATAAGACCTAGCCGGACCATCAGCTCTCAAGCATCTTTTGGAGCAAAAATTAATCTTATTTTACTACAATATAAGACCGGGTCTTATATAGTATAATATAGTATAATATAATATAGTATAGTATAATATAGTATAATATAATATAATATAATATAATATAATATAATATAATATAATATAATATAATATAATATCAGGCCAGGTCTTATATTAATTTTTGCTCCAAAAGACGCATTACAGCTGATGGTCCGGCTAGGTCTTATTTTCGGGGAAACATGGTACATGTTTCAGCAAAGTTCTTTTTTCTCATCTGTAAAATCAATATGGAAAATAGTCCTCACTTCAGATTGAGTATTTTGTAGACAAACGAGAAAATGCACATGAAGCCTAGGAAACAGTGGGTGCTCCATCAATGTTACGATCATTCGCCATCACCCCTCGCACATGTGTGTCTGGGTGTTCTCCTATTCATCGGCACACAAACTACAACCCAGCTTTTAAAAACCAACAGTCTTGGAAAAGAAAATAGGGGTCGGAGTGAAAGCAGTGTGCATTTGCAACTGGTTTTGAAAACAGAACGGATCATCTTTCTTTTCCCAATGTATAACAGATATTATTACCTTATTTCAGGGATCCACAAAGATAGATACAAAGATAAACTGGCTGTATATTTTTTTCCACTTTGAAGAAAAACTTTCTATCTTTGAATCGTCTCTGATTAACTTGTGGAAAAAAAGCACTTTTTATTCCCTTAACGTGTATTTTTCATTTATAGTGATTCTATCTAATGCCAAACTAACAACATAAAAGAGTTAGTAAACATATCTGTGAGAGAATTCAACTCTAAGAGTCATGTCCTGATTATGTTAGCAGTAATAAGACATTATCTGGAGAATATTACTAACATCACGCATGACTCTTAAAAGGCTATGCCCATTTTGTAGCAGGAAAACTTGGTAGCAATTTGAGTGGAGTTAAGATGGAGATGTTTTATATTCATCCCGCTCTCTCCTGGCTTTTTACCTATGCTGATGCCTGCTGGTAAAATCATTTCTTTGCCCCTATAACAACTGAGTATGATTTGGTCTTACATCATCAGTTTTCACTGAGATTGCATCCTATTATTTTCTAATGGTTCGTCTTTTCTGTCTCTCTATCAAGTGTCAAGTCAGGTTACATTTGAAATTTAGAAACAATTACAGTCTATATGCTCCCCATGAAAGTGGCTTGGGAAAAAGGCTAGGGGTACAGAGGGGGTAGCTACTTTGTTCTAACAAATGGTTTCTCTTATCAATTTCCTTTAACAATGAGAACTGGTCAGTGGTTGCTCAGGGTATACTAAGTTAATGTTGGCAGGACTGTTCCTGATAGCACAGTGCTGCTACCCAACATATTCCATCTGTCTTATGCAAATACCTGCTGGCAACGCAGAGTTTGAAAATGTTGCTGGCAGCCATTGCCACGTGTGAGTCAAAAGAACAGTCTAATTGCTGTTCACAGACAATGATTTGACATGGGCCTCAGTAAATGCTGAAGCAGTTTGAAGGTGTCAGGCAGTTTCCTGTGTGTCTAATTGAATAGCCAATAACCCAAGCATTCAACTTATGTTGAAGGCAACAGAGGATGTTGAGTTCACAGCCTTTGCCTGGTTTTTCAGCTGGGTAAGGAAGTTGACCAGCTTATTTAATTTAAAGGTACAGCAGGTGGCAAAAAGAAGTTCAGCAGAACTCCACAAAACCAGCTTTACCAAGAGTGATCATTTAGTCAGCCTACAATCAACCTGTTTGTTGTTTCTCACTGTGAGTTTCACAAAGTTTTCTGCATTTCTTTCAGGATTTCTACAGAATTTTACAGTGTTTAATTAAAAGAGCATGGCTGTGGTGTACATATTCACAGGAGGCCAGGCATAAAGAGGGTTTGACTCATTCTAGTGGAACAAAAAGTATTTGATTCTTGTGCTGCAGAGGCTTGCCTAAGCAAAAGTAAATGGAGGTAAATACAATAATGGGCTTTTGACTTTCAAAGACAGACCATTCCCAGCTCCTGTTGTTAAAAGCTGTCATGCAGGGTCTCGGCTCCCGCTCCCCACCCAAGAACGCAGGATATGGTACAGCCAAAAAGGAACACCAATGGAGCCATAGATAGGGGAATCGTACCTTTATATTCTTGCTGGCAGCTGAGTTGGAGACACAGGAAGCAGGAGCCGCAACCTGCCGTCCGCTTCTCTGCCAACCAACCACCCCCCTAGCATGGCCACGGCAGTTGCATTAGTGGCTAATGGCTAACCAGTAACAGCTGGTGGCCACCCAGCCACAGCGAATGGCCATCTGATTACAGCTGATGGCCATCTAATAACCGAGCCAGCACCTTTCCGCGTGAGGCTAAAAGCCTGAAAACTGCTCTCTGGGACTCTGTCCCCACAAAGACATTCTAAGGAAACATCATAATAAAACAAAGCAATAATAATAATGAACATTAATTTATTTCTCACTGAGATTCAGAAGAAATGCTAAGCACCTCAATGCACTGAATCATTTAAACCTATAGCATGTCTGTAATAGGGGTGCTTTTATTATCCTCATTTGATATATGAGAAAACAGGCTGGCAAGGTATGGGGAAAGAAAATAAAGTTAAGTTTGCCTAGCATTACAGCCTATACACTTAACCACTAGCTATACTGCCTGAACACCCCAGAGACAGTTCTAGAGGACTGTGCAGATGGTACAGGTAACCATTCCAGGTTCCTGGTTGAGTCTTGCTAAAGAGCCATGGTAATTGTTAGCAATAATTCAATACAAATATGTTTTCAACATCCAATGAAATCATCACCTCCTTGAGGTTATAGTTGAGAGAGCAATGATTTATCTCTCCTCAGATTTACATGTGCTAAATGTGCACACACAGCTGTTTTTATCAAAAAGGAAAAATAGTGGAGAAAAAAGTAATGGATGAGAGTCATCAGACTTAGATTTTAGACTCACTTTTTCTACTAATCAACTGTGTATATTTGGACAAGTCACTCTATTATTATTTTTTTTAAATCTTAGTTTCTGTTACATTTGTCTGTAGGACAGGACAAGACTACCCATGATTGTATTTTTACTTGGCCAGAGAAATTACATGAATGTCTACTTCTAAAAATTCGATAGGAATTTGAGGACATAGGAATTTATCCAGCTTACCCCGTGGAGTTTGCTCAAGTCTGGTCACATTAGACTTCAAATTCTCCAGGGCAGGGTCTACACATGTTTAATTATTTTTTTGAAGCATATAAGAGGCAGTCTTTTTTAGCAATGTTATTGGATAATGACAGAAATAAATTGTGGGGTGTGGGGACAAAGCCCCAAAAAGCAATTTCCAGGCTCTCGGCCTCACATAGAAAGGTGCTGGCTCGGGTAGTAAATGCCATCAACTGTGATCAGATGGCCAGCAGCTGTAACCCGTAAGCCATTGGCCCCTAATATAACTGCTGTGGCTACACTAGCAGAAGAAATGGGGGCTAGCAAGAGCGGATTTCAGAGAGGCGGATGCCGCCAGTGAGAATATAGTGATATGACTCCTCTACTAATGGCACCGTGGGTGTTCCTTTTTGGCCTCACCATGTCCTGCGTTCTTATGTGGGGAGCGGGAGCAGAGACCCCGCCGGACACCCTGCATGACACATGGCGCTGTGAGCAGGATCCCTTGCGTGACATGGGGGTAGAGGGCAGTAGAGTATATATGAAACAATGATTTTAAACATTGGACAACAGGCAACACTTGACAGTAATTCCTGAAAAAGGGAAACAAATGAGATGAACTGAGGGGACATGGTCCCAGAGAGCAGTTTCCAGATGGCTGTCAGCTGTAACCAGTTAGCCATTAGCCAGTAATATAACTGCCGTGGCTAAGCTAGCAAGCACAGATTGCAGCTAGCAGGTTGGGTTGGCAGAGAAGCGGTTATCGGATTGCGGATCGTGTGGCTCCTGCTTCCTGTGTCTCCAACCCAGCTGCCAGCGAGAATGTAGTGGTATGACTCCCCTATCTATGGCTCCGTGGGTGTTCCTTTTTGGCCTCACCATATCCTGTGTTCTGGTATGGGGAGTGGGACCAGAGTCCCTGCATGACATGAACCTGTGATCACCCCAGTTTACTCTCTAGAGAGTCTTTCCGGGACACCAGGCCAAACTTAAAGAGACTACTGTCATCTCCTCAAGTCGAAGTGAAAGTATTGTGAATCCAAGGAGGCCAAGATGGCTAGAATTTGTAGGCAAAGTACTATAGAGTAAAGCATCAAGGAGAAGCAAGGAGATGTGGTAGGAGTGAGAGAGAGAGAGAGAGAGAGAAAGAGAGAGAGAGAGAGAGAGAGAGAGAGAGAGAGAGCACACTACTGTAGAGATAAGACTTCCATTCAAGTCTTTGGTTAAGTATTGATCAATGCACACATGTGAGGAAACTACCAAAAAAGAGAGAACCAAAGGAAACTACCAAAAAAGAGAGAACCAATTGGAATAATTACTGTGGCTCATACAGGGCTGGGAATTGTTCATGTTCCCTTTAGCCAAAGTAAAAACACCTCCTCACACATGAGGTATCAAGTAACATCCTAAAAAGGGTATTGCCTCTGTTGTGGGATCAAATTAGCCTTCAAGTGGAAATGTTTTGGCTCGTCTATCAAAACTTAAAGGAAAACATTGAAAGGATAAAATTGTTTCTGTGTAAATAAATTGAGTATAAGAGCAAAGTATCAAAGTATTTTAAATAAATGCAACAAAATCCAGTACCCAAAGTTTAAAATGTCTGGTAACCAATATCCAATCAAAAAATACCCAGCAAGCAAAGAAGCAGGGGAATATGACCCACAATCAGGAGAAAAACTGGTCAGTATAAATACAACCAGAAATGACAAGAATTAGTAAGCAAGAATGTTAAAACAGCTATTGTAACTCATATTCAAGAAGTTAAAGGAGATATGAATATTATGGAAGAGGAAAAATGAATGATGTAGAAAACACCTGAACTGAACATGCAGAGACAAAATATATAATATGTAAAATGAAATTTACATGGGGTAAGATTAACAGGGGGTTAGACTCTGCAAAAGAAAAGATGAGTAAACTTGAAGACAAAGTAATAGAAACTATCCAAACTGAAAGACTGAAAAAAAAAAAAATGAGCATCGGTGTATGTGTGCTGGGCAATATAAAGCAGTCTAATATATTTTTAAATGGAGTCCCAGCAGGAGAGAAATGTGTGTGTGTGTGTGTGTGTGTGTGTGTGTGTGTAATTAGCACATTTCTTCCTTTTGTGAGTGCTCAGCAGAACATTTAAGAGGATGCTTTTAATTTTTCCCCCCAGCATTTTAGTTTCCATCAAGAGGGTCACTCAGACTATCTAATCTGCCATATTACTGGAAACAGGTGTCTACTATGAAAATTTAAATTATTTAGTATATTCTTAGTCATGTAATATTTAATTTATACCTATAGTGGCCCATTAGTTAGATTCAGGGAGAATTAGATAACGTTATGCTTGAAATAAAACTTAATGAGGAATATCAAAATGATCATATATCTTCAACTGCACTTCAAGATGAATTTTAGTAGTTCTATAAATTATATTAATTTGGTCAATTAATATATAGATATAATATATCCCTAATAGTTCAAAAATCTACATTACAGGGGAAAATACATTTGATTTGAATTTTCATTCAATGGTTGCAAATATTATCCATACCTTTAATGAGTTATGTACAAAAATCTGATTAAAAAAATCTTTAGATCTTTATTTTATCTAGTCATTTGAAATAAAATAGACATATAAAAATCCATTTAATCTTTTTGTGAAACAAAAAACTAATTCATGGTGATAGTAGCATTTTTTTCTTAAATTTAATGCAATTAAACAGCTAAACTTTCATTTACAGTTTATACTTAATGTCAAAACCAAATATAATATTCTTTAAAATGAATTTGTCCATCAATCATGTATTTCTCTTAACTGGTTTAAAGCACGGTAAACCAGATGCATCTATTACTTGTGAAAGTCATGTTTAAAGTCATATATTATAAAGGTCAATCTGTTGATCTTCATGTTTAAAGTCTAGAATATTTTTGTTTAATCGCATTTAATAATTTTCATTGCAAGGAGACAAACGATTGACACAGGTCACAGGATTGTGGATAACAGTGAAAGCAGTCTGAGGCCTGCAAGCAGAGAGAAACACTGCTGCTCTGGAGGATTCCTGTCTGCACAAATGAGAGCTTTTCTCAGACAGAGTCGGAAATTAAGAAGCAGGGAAGGTGAATGCATTGAGTCAAGAACAGCAGGGGAGCAGGACGTCTCTGAGTCATCACAAATGTGGGCAGTGAACCTGTCTTCGCTCCCCTAGGAACAATGAGATAACTCAGTTTCTAGAATTACACTGAATGCACTCAATCTCAGACCATCTTGTTCCCCAAAGACTTTATTTTCCATGCAGGGAGAGGAGGACTGAGACCAGCTTTTGGCATGCTTGTCTTTCTTTCTACTCTTCACAATAGAAACCATTACTTATTTTCCCCCCCAGATGTTTTGAGATATAATTGACATATAACACTGTGTAAATCTGAGTACAATGTGTTCATTTGATACACTTACACACTGCAAAATGATTGCCACTATAGCATTAACTACCCCCTCATCATGTACCATGATTACCATTTGTGTGTGTGTGTGGTGGGAACATTTAAGATGGGCCCTATTAGCAATTTTCAAGTATATGATACAGTATTATTAATTATAACCACAGAGCTGCACATTAGAGTTCCAGTGTTTATTCATCTTTTAACTTTGACCAATATCTCCCCACTTCCTCCATTCCCCAGCCTCTGGAAACCAACACTCTACTCTCTGTTTCTATGAGTTTGGCATGTTTAGAGTCCAAATATAAGTGAGGTCATACAGTATTTGTGTTTCTCTGTTCTACTTATTTCATGTATGCCCTTAACGTCCATTAATGTTAGACCCCTATTACTTTAACCCAAATGTGTCTAACTTTTTTTTTTGTAAATCTAAGAAAAGCCTAGCAGAGACTAAAAGAACAAAGTCTATACATAAGTTTAAAGAAGCTCAGAGAGAAGAGAAAACATAAACAGGCTTGTTTGTAGCATGTATTAATGCATTCCTTAACACATTGCTTAGCAAAAAGGAAGGACATTTCTTCAGGAATATTTGGCCCTCAGCATGAAATGGCAGCCATTATATACTTGGACAACGAAGTTCTCTTCTTAAGTCAAAAAGGTATTTAGATAAGACCCAAAAGGAAAAGAAAGGTCTTTTAAGTCTTCCAACCCAACAGCATAGTGCATTGAAATAATTTTCAGATATCTGTAAATAACACAGATTTACTAAAACTTATCAACACTATCATTTACATACAGTCTGGTAGAGCTGCCCATGTGAACTTCTTTTACCTGTTTCCAAATTTTCTACCAAATGTTCAGGTGTTCACCAATCTGAAGGTGAGCCATGGCTCATTATGGGACACGATACATTTTCAAAGGCCTAGTCTGTGCTTTTAGGAGAGTTAGGGATAATAAGGAAAACAGAATTTCCTTCTTTGAAAAAGGGTTACTGTTTAAATTTTTTCTCTACTCCTTCCTCGATTACATCAGATGTAAAGACACATTCTTCTTTGTGCCAACAGAAGGTATAGCTTTCGGACAGACTGTCACAAATATTTAGTGAAGTCAATGAGAAAAACTAGTATAACAAGTTTCTTCTATTATTTTTCAGTGCCTCTAAATAGATTTTTCAACTTTTAACAGCTAGAACTGCTTCTTAACTTTTACAGGAAATCAAGAATTTGGTCAGCAACGATGTCTCCCCGTGGACAGTGCGCAGAATCTCGTTGCTAGGACTGGGTCCTTACATTAACCAAAACTATTTGTGTTTATCAAACAAGAAAAGTAAGAAAATGCCTGGAGTCAAATTGGCTGTATACTACCTTTGTGATAGGGTGAGACTCAGGTACCAGGTGTTTGTAGTCTCTCACCTGAGAAAACAAAAGTTCCTACCAGGTATTAGAAACCCAGGGTCTAGACCAGCACTGTTTAATAGAAATATCATGTGAGCTCCATGTGCAATTTTATATTTTCTATAAGCCCCATATAACATAATCTAAAAAGAAATAGGAGAATTTAATTTTAATAATGTATTTCACTTAATCTAATATATCCAAAACAGCATTTCAACATGTAATCGATATAAACACAATGGTTTACAGTCTTACTTTTGTTTTCTTTAAGTCTTCAAATTCCGCTGTGTATTTTACACTTACAGCATACCTCCTTTCTCACTGGCCACAATTCCAGCATTCAATAGTCACATGTGGCTTGGTGGCCCCATATTAGACAGTGTAATCTAATCCCGAGCTCACAATTTCTCTGCCTCTGATTCTAGAGGAATCTTGATGGTCAAGTTTTCACTCCAATTCACTGCAAGAATACAACCTGTCCCTCTGATGTAAGCAATGACTTTCCAGCTCAGATAAAGGCAAAGTACTTTTAAGACTAGAGAACCATGAGATAAGCTAAGCCAATAAGCCTGAACCACTTCAGTATGAAAGGTATGAGAAACCCATAGCCAGGGGGCAGAATAAACAATCACAATTCACTTTGGAGCTGTGATCTTTGGAGCTTTTGGCATTCCCCTGCCCAGCCTCCTGACTCTACCTGCCCGAACCACTGTGCTTAGATAACCATGTATCCAGCAACACATGCATAGTCTCTTTGGGGCTCTCTACTTTGTGTGACTGTAAGATTTGACCAATCTTGAGTCCCTGTTGTTTTGGCTATATATTTTTTTACTATCTCAGATTACAATCTCAACTCTTGGTGATTCTTGGCTTCTTGGTTCAGATTCCTAGCCTCCTGAGGCAGTCTCTGACCAATTCCCATAGGACCTACATTAGTACAGACCATCCAAATTATCTGGCCAGGTTGGTATAACACAGTAGTCAAATGAGAATAACCATGTTTATTAGGTTTAGCAGCCTGAAAGCTTTTAAGTTAGTATAGTGCTGGCTTAAACAAGATAGAAGTTCATTTTCTTTCTTGTGCAACGTCCAGAAGTAGGTGGTTTCGGACTGGTAGAATGTGTGTGTTCCATGAGAGTGTCAGAAATGGTTTGGTTGTGCAGCCTTCTCCAGGGTGTTGACTTTGTCCACATGTTCTGACATGACAGCACCAGCATTATGTTCCTGAGCAGCCCCCGGAAGCAGGGAGAGGAAATGGGAAGATTTCTTATCCTTCAAGGAAACAACTTGGAAGTTGCTTCATAATTTCTTCCCACATTCCTTTGGCCAGATTTTAGCTACATAGAAAGATGAGATAAGTGGTCTTTATTCTAGGGGAACTTATGCCCAGCTAAAAATTAAGAGTTACTACTCTGAGAGAAAAGAGAAGAATGGATATTAAGGGAAAACTAGCTGCCTCTGTCTTATGTAAAGAAATGTATTCCGCCATAGGTTAACTGCTGATACAACATGTATAGAATTTTTCAATAACTTATGTCAGTAACCTTCTCATAGAGTGGGAAAATTAATAAAGAAATGCAAGACAGAGATGAAAGCAGTGGTTCCTTATGATCCACCGGAGTTTGAATGGGTGGGATAAAGAAGATCTAAAATGAAGGCCATAGAGGCATAAGAAAAATGTCCTTGACCATGAAATGACACAGCAGTGGATTAAGAGTCAACTATTTGTCCTTGCTCCTTTGACCTGCCTGAGTTAAGCTTTCTTTCATGGTATCATTCAACTCGGTATTCTATTATGTTACATCCAGTGATACTTATAAATCATTGTTACCACCATAAGCTTGGTGAGAAGAGAGGTAAGTGAGAACATGGTTATAGAAGAGAGAAGAGGGAGGAAGGTGGTAGATGTGAATAGTTGAAAGAAAATATATGAAAACTTTTCATCTGAAGAAAAAAACTGTGTCAGACTCTGTTGAATTAGAGACTAATACTTTATGGGAGGAGTGCTATGGTAGAACATTCCTGAATAATGTTCCCATGTTGTGTTGTTGTCTGTCTCACAGTAGCATTGCTTGTTGCTCCATCTCTGACACCCTTTGGTGAACTGTCACATGAAAGGGCTGGAATGAGAGATGTTCTTCCATGAAGAAGGGGCCACAAATGCACTTCCCTGCCCTCTTTCCCTGAGTTCTGTGCGCCTCTTGGCTACAATTAATACTTTTCTTTTTTTCTTTCTTTCTTTTTTTTTAACGGAAGGAATGCCTGTCTTCCCTAATGGAAGTTACTGCCAGGAAAAAGTGACCTCCTTAGGGACTGGTGCCAGAAATGGGTCCTGAGGGCCCCCTTCACCAGAGTAGGCTCTCCCCATCAGCTATTAGGCCTGCCTGAGTGGCTCTCCTCCCTCCCCTCCTGCAGCAGCCTGTGGTTGCCATGGCACTGCTGGGCTCTCTCCACTTCTGGTTAGATTGATTCCACAGCAGTGTCAGAGATAACAGCTTCTATGGCCACCTTGCCAAGGCTGACACCCTTCAAAGCAGCTCCTCTCCTTTTGTAGATGTAATGAGTTGGAATGATGCCCAAAGTTATCTTCCATAGGTGTTTTTTTTGTTGTAGTTTTCTTCCTAAATTGCATTTAATAGTCTTTGCTATGTTGCTCTGCCCATCTGCTGACCATCTTGGCTTACACCAAGATTTGGCCCTCTGATAATGAAGGAAACCAAAAATAGCAGTTGCGAAGCATTGGCTTTCAATGTTTTCTTGTGCTCTGCCTCAGATTGTAGATTAAATGGAGCCCCACATAAAGTGACTCTGTTCGTTATATTACTTAAATACCCACTCAGAAAGCAAAACCTTCCTTCACATTGTCCCTCTGTCCCTGGTGTGTGACACAGCTATGGAACTTAGAAAGGCTCAACACATATATTTTAATGTAAAAAACATTTTGGACATCAGTCTCCCCCAAATATATTTGGAAGCTTTCTTAATTTCATCCATTAACCTCTGGAAAATCTCTTTAATATCCACCCCACCCCACTCCACACCTGTTATTTAAACATTATTTAGTGAGATGAAGTCAGCTATTAGTTTAGCTCAATTCTATTCATACATTTCATTCATACACATGAGCTCATTTGGAGTATTTTTTATTTAGGTTGTGTATTATCTCAATCTGAATATTATGACTCTGTTTAGCACAATTCCATAAAAAGGGAGACTTAAAGATTCAAAGCATTGCCTTTGGAATCAGTTGACTTGTGTGTGTGGCTTGTCAGGTTCGATGGAAGGGATCACATCCTCCAGATTGCAAATTCAGACAGAGAGAGAGAGAGAGAGAGAGAGAGAGAGAGAGAGAGAGAGAGAGAGAGAGAGAGAGAGAGAGAGAGACAGAGAGAGACAGAGAGAGATTAGATAATATATTCACCTTTCCAAGGGACATAAGTCATCAGCTTTGACCTATTCTTAAAGAACAAGTTGTCCTGGGATTGCAAAACTAAAATATATTGGTTAAGTTAGTAATAAATTCTGACGACTGAGCTGGATGAGGCTACTTATTTATTGCCAGGTAAAATGTAAGTTACTCAGTCACCACATTCCTCTCAACTAAATCATTAGATCATCAGAAGTTGAAATGGAACTCTTTCTTCAATTAGAAAAGCATTTTATGTTGCTGGCAATGTTTGGAACCACTCCTGCGTATAGCAATCTTATTACTTAATAAAGTATAAATCAATGTAGATGTTTTATTAAGATCAAGGACCTGTAAATCCAAACTGATATTTTTTTCATTATGTTTTGCATTTTTCAGGCAGTTTTTGCATTTGTAATTTTCTGCCTTTTCACATTTTGCCTCTTTACTCCAGGGAGGATAGAGTAGAAAGATGTAGCATTGAGCTGTCAGTGGGGAGAAATGGGTTCCACACTATTGGTGCACAGTGTGGCCCTCAGGACTTGGCCTTACCAGGTGTCAGGGGCAGTAAGCCTGGTGTAAGGTTGATGGGACAATACTATACCTGGAGACCTGCCCTTTGCTTGCTGTGTGACCTTAAGGAAATCTCTTCACCTTTCTGAGCCTGTTTGCTTTTGCATTTAAGTTTTGCAAATCAAGTCCAGAAAACTACAATAAGTAAGGCAGGAGGGTAAGTATAAATACACAATTCAAGGTGAGAAACAAGTCAGATTCATGAACTTCAATCAAGGCAGGGAAGAACAGTAGAAGAAATAATCCAGACAGGGAAAAGTTTACATCGCATAAGACAATGTGCCAGAAGTCAGGAAACTTAAGGAAAAAGGTGTTGGAATGTAGACTGAGCATCTCAGCACGAAATGAAATTGAGCCAAAGAATACTGGAACCAAGGCTGGGCCTAATTATTGAGTAGGAGACCCAGCAGCCTGAATGAAGCCAAGCAGGCTGCTGTAATCCAATGGCTGGAAGGGACCTTGGTAAAATCTAGACTTTGTCACCTTAAATAAAGCTTTTGTTTATATAAAGATGTGTGGATTTCTATGACTTAAACAAGAGGGTTTCCCCCCCATCAGTATATTATAATTTGGGGACTGCTTTGTCTTCTCTTTGGATTGTTCTTAATAGGCAGATGAGACACTTAAGTAAGCTTCAAGTTACTCAGAGTCATAGAGTATACGACAAGAAAATTAGGTTTGGTAAACATTTATATATACTTTTTATATATACACCACTAATTAAAGGAATGAATACAATCCCTTCAAATGTAAGAAATCCTTTTGTAAAGGGAATGGTAACCCACCAAGATCTAACTTGTAAATCTGTACATTTACATATCTGGCGAAGTATTACATATCAACATGTGCTCACTCAGAACATTCAGTTACCATTTCAAATAGTAAACTGTGCAAAAGATCAGAGTTCTGAAGTATGAAAGTCCACATCACTGATCTTTACAATAAATGTCTTACTTTTGGGAACACTCAAAAACTGTGTTTGTTCTTTGCTGAAGGCTTTCAAACTTGCTCTCTGGAGTTATCCCAATTCCAGCAGAGAGTGGAAAAAATGCTCCAGGATTTTCTAGTGATTGAGAAAGGGAAACATTTTTGGACCAAAAATCTGAGGGCTTGTTTTTTGTTTTTTGTTGGCAATGGAAAGCTCACAGACGTTTTGAGCACCTATTTCACAACTAGCAAAGTGAGGGAAGCAAGATCATAATTCTAGGGGGAAGGTAGTTTAAATAAGAACCAGTTTCAGCAATATCAGTGAAGAAGTGAAGCCCAGACCTTTAACCCACAAGCCCTCCGCAGAACGTAGGAGAGGGTGTCCTAATTCAGACAGAAAAATATCATTCAAAAGGCATAGGAAAGCCACACAGCCGAGAACCAATCAAATAGATTTGCCCAGTCTACATAATGTTGGGACACTTTTTCCCACAGCTGATAGACCCAAAACTAGGCATTGCTAGATAGAGTCTTATTCCATTAGCCTTTGTGTGACATTTTCAAGCTTTGAAATACCTCTAGTTCAAAAGGCCAAATGGGCTATTTCATGAGACTCCTTTGTGTTGTCCAATATGGTAGCCAAATTTAAATTAATTAAAATAACATAAAATTAGAAACTCAGTTGTTCAGTAACACTAGCCACATTTCAAATGCTCAAAAGTCACATGTTGTTAGTGGCTACTGCACTGGACAAGGCAGATACAGAATATTTCTATTGTCATAGATGATTCAATTGGACAGTGAGTCTGGTTTAATGGCCACATGACATCTGAGCACATTCTATAGTTGGAGTTTCATCATTAAAAAAATGTGTGGATCTTTGGTGGGATCTTCATCATTAATACATGCAATTTTGAAGACTGAGTCCACTGGGCTTGGATTAGTAAATCTGTAACGTCAGTTAACTTTCTGAGGAACAAGCTATCAAAAACCAGAACCAGATGACCTATGCTCATTAAGTGGATGCAAAACGAATCAATACGTTCCAGGGTAAAAGTTGCAAAAAGTACCATGCATATAATTGCGATTAAAAACCAAACTAAATTTTAAATACTTGAAGCTCTGTAGGATAAACGCATTGATGGCTATTGTCTTGAATTAGAGACTGTTAAAGGACGTAAGCAGTGCTTTTTCTCCTTTATTTGGTTACACTATGTGCTGGCACTAGAGATAGAGGTCATTAATCCATATTGGACATGCCTCTTTTTGTCTTAGATGACAGGCCAGCTCAGATTTCCTTCCTTTTCTCTATCATTGACTATTTTATTTGACAAGAAGAAAATTGTGAATAAAGAAGTGTTAGGGACACAAATGGCATAACTTATGGTTACTGGCATTTTTAATTAACAAAAACAGAAACATGGGAAGAAGTTTCTTTTTTTAACTTTTTTTCTTAGTGATACAGTCTGTTTTCATTAGAGAATTATTTCATAAAGTCACAAGGAAGCTTAGCAATGATCATTTATGTATACCCAAGTTTCTTTTCAGTAAACAGCCTAGAATTGCAGAAAGATTCCACTGACAGACTCTTCAGATTATTGGCCTCTGGTTAACAGCTGCTTTGGCTATAGAGGTGGTAAGTTTGACTTAGATGATTAGAGATTTTAAGCTAAAACACAGCTCAGAGGATTAAAAATTAGATATCTCATCTAGGGATATCCTAAATTAGTGGGAACCTGGCGCTGCCAGGTTGTTAAAGAATTATTGCAAGATTCAGGAGCAGATTTTCAACAGCAAAACTTTTCCTGAGAATCAGTTTAGTTAGCTGCAATGAGGATTCACCAGGGAGACATGGCGGTGAATGAGTCATGCTCCGTGTTTGCCTTTTTGATAAAGAGAAATCTGGCACTGAAAAATGTTTCAGACACTTTGTTTAGGTGCTTGTCATCTGTGGAGGAGAAAGTATGGAAACTTTTGTTCTTTAAATAGTAGAAGCATCGAGAGGAATTTATTGAGGCGATTTCATTTTAGCAGATGACACATTTAAAGTGATTTCCATTGTCTTTATTTTTATCTCAATCCCAGTTTAGCATCTTGACAAGAGGTATTCAACAAAATCAGTAAATCACAATCATTTATTTGTGTGTTTGTGTGTGATTCAATCCTTAAAGACAAGCCTTGTGGGGCAATCTCTATAGCTAATCAGGTTGGAAGTCTTTTCTAGCATATATCCTTGGAATAAGATCTTATATCTTATTTGAATTGATTAAAGAAATTCCTGAACTTTTATTTTGAAAAGACATAAGACATTACTTTGGAGCATATAGATTAAGGGAAATAAATGATAAAGCATCAACTTTCAATCATTTAGGATGACCAGGAAAGACCTACTGGCTGAAAACAATACATACTTATTATTTTATATTTCTATGAGTTAGGCAATAGGGAGAAGCTCAGTTGCTTGGTTCTGGTTCAAGGCCTCTCATGAGATTGTGATTGAGATATTGGCCAAGACTGCAGTCATGCAAGGCTAGACTGGGTGAGAGGATCTCCTTCCATGCTCATCCCTATGGCTATTGGCAGTACTTCTCCATTCCTCACTAGCTGTTGGCCTCAGTTGCTCTTCACACCTGGGCCCATCCATAAGGAACTTTCAGTGTCCTCACAAAATGGTAGCTAGCTTCTCCTAGAGCAAGCAATCCAAGAGAAAGAGTGTGAGGCAGAAGTTACAAGGTTTTTAATGACCTATCACTCCTGTCATACCCTATTGGTCAATATGGGAAATATGTACACAAGGATGGAAAACACCAGGATGTGAGGATCATTGGAGCCATGCTGAAGGCCCTGGCTGCCACAGAAGGAATGATCTAGAGAAATGATTTTAATAGATGTGGGGCAGTCCAAAATATTTGGCTAAAAGACTGACTTAAGAAATTAAGAGTCAATTTTTCATATTCCCAGGGAACATATGAATGTATTGAAAATTTCCCTGTGCCTAAACCAGTAGATTTCTAAATGTTATCATTCTGTTATCATTCTCATAGGAATGATGATGTAAGAAATAGTCATACCAGTATATGTCATTGTTATGTAGAAGGTAGATACTTTACAATTTTCCTTTAAAAATCTATGAGTAAAAACAGTTCAGGGACCTCTCATTCAGGGACTTGGCATGTGCTGGCTGTCAGCAATAATTACTCTATTTGAATCCAGGGTATTTGCTTTACTTTGAATGACTTTTTTCTTTACAGATCCCTTGAAGACTGAGTATTTGAGTACTTCAGCAGCATCTCAAGTTGAGGAGATTGAATTTTGATGTAGCCCTTAGGTTTCTTTCAGAAAATTCACACAGTATGGGGATGGCAGTGAACTACATGAAACCAGATGTCTTGCTCCAGCTGAAGAGTTATGTCATTTGATTCATAAATGTCCAGAACCATTGTCATAATTTCCAATACTGTAAAATTAGGTGGATATAACTTCCAAGCAATCAGTTATATATATAAAATAAGCAGAAATCAAATGTAGGCATGAAATACTAACCCAGTGCAATTTACCTTGTATTTTCACCTATCACTTATTTATTGGAAGATACATCCTGATCTATTACTTTATTCCACATTGTCTTGCATGCATCCAGCATGAGGCCCCGAGACCCACATATAATAATGTTCAGGGACTCCTTCTGTCTCAACATGGTAGATTTTTCACGTCTGAGTCTAGATGCAATCTACTGGTGATTATAGGGTATCAAACCAGATCTGAGTCCTACTCTAGTCCTCAGAGCACTTTTCTTTTCCCTATATTTGTGTCATCCTTGCTGAGAATTTGCATGGGCCCTTCCGCTTTCTTTAGTCTTCAGATATTTTCTGAGAAAACTACCTAATACGTGGCAGTGGTAGCTGCTTAATACAAGACTTTCATTGGGAACATATTTAACATTCCTAATCTAATCCCTTTGTCAGTTTGGGGAACAAAGAGATGTTTTTATCTTCAATTGACCAAATGAGAAACCGAGGCAAAAGAAGTTAGAAGAGCCAGTCTATCTTGGTTCTGTGGAACCACTAGGAAGACAGTGAGCTCAACTACCGAGTTGCTTTTTAGAGGAGGCCAAGCTACCCACTAATCACCACTTTGCCCCAAGAATAGTGATTCTACTTTCTTATTTACTACAGAATCAGCTTCAAGTTGAAACTTTTATGACCACAGCTCAAAACGAGTACCTTAGAAAGCTTGCTAAGTTCAAGAGAGGCATCAGCGTCTCCTAACAGGAGGAACTGAGAGTTCACCTGACAAGTCTTTCTAGGCCATTCTTGGAAAGCCCCAGGCTCATGCTGGTCAGAACACTTTAAATTCAGAATCTTAAGCACCAAACCATGAAGGGGACAATTTTGAATTTTTCAGGAGTACAAATGTACCAGAAATAAGTAGGGTCAGGAAATCAGTAGATCAGAAAACCCCCAAAACCCCAAATGCCTAAAAATAAGAAGAAGACCTGTAGAATTGAAGAAAGGATGTAGAAGTAATTGGGGACATTCGGATTATATTTGTTGCTATGTGGTTTGGATATTCTCTGTACATCCTCCAGCTGTTGTGATGAACAAAACAAAATTTGCTTTTATTTATATTTTTGCTGACTTCCAACTGAAAGGAAAACCTAACCTGTCATTCCTCAAAACGGTTCTGAGTGAACAGCTGTCTCATCCAGATCCTTGCATGGTTTAATTCTAGATGAGTACCTTAGCTATTGCTGAAAGCAACACCCACGTGAAGAAAAGATTTGCCATACTTTGCACATCTTCCTTATTAAAGCTTTCTGCAATGACAAGATGGTGTTGTGGAATGACTTTTTAAACTGTTCTTCCAAGCAACTGCCAATATTTAATTAAGCTTCAGCTAACAGACTTTCAGTTAATTTAAGACCAACGGCTCGGCTGTGGCTAATTGTTAGGGTATGTTGACCTGGGAGCATCTCAGTACGGTGAGTGTCTATCCTTTATAGTTGTGCTGTGGGTGGCTAAGATGACCCAGACAGGCCTGTTTGTCCCTGTGTGGAAACACCCAAATCACCTGTTTGATGTAATGAATCTCCCCATCATACTAGCCGAGGTTACCCCTTCGGAGTACAAACTAAACTGAAAACCTGGAATTTTATTATCAAATGAATCAATAATAGCTTTTATTTGTGAAAAAGCAGGCTTACATCCATTATGCTGGAATGCCTAAGAAAACTTATCACATGAGAGCTGGAAAGGAAAGGACCTCAGAGATTGTTCCAATGCCCACAGTTGGATATGAACAAATAAAGGACCAGAGAGGAGGAATGACTTGCCCAGGGCCACCCAGATTTTAGAACTGGAGCTAAAACCTAGATTTTTAAATTTTGAGTCTTTGGCTTGTGTCCCCCTTTTGCCCTCTCCCACTTGATAAATTATATTAAATTTACCAGTTAATGCTCCTTCAGGACAGGAGGTAGAAAGGATTTATGCTCGGAGGTAAGCGTATCATGAATATTTCTGACAAGCTGGCATGTCGGGCCTCCTAACCCTTGACAGCACATGTGGCCCGTCTCCTGCCACTCCTGCCACTTCCACATGAAGCTCAGTGCCTGTGACAGCAGAATCCGCACACTGGCGACAGGGGTCAGGCCTGCCACTGTCCATGGGCAGGTCTACTGCAGACAGAGGTCAGGGCCTGACGTGTGGGAAGGGACCATGAAAGACCTTGTAGCATAATGCATCAAAATAAAGGGACAACTCTCATTGTTGCTTGAAAATCGTGCTTCTAATTACTTCAGTCTTCTCAAGGTTTTCCTCTCCATTTACTCAAGGACAACTTTGACTTTTTTATTTTCAGTCATTTTCTGTCACTAACAGGTTCTACTCACTCTCTTCCCCACTTCCCTCTGTCCATTGCCTTGTAGTCATTTATCTTGGCTTCTTGGTGTGTAGCTCTTTAAGTTCCCACTTCTTTCTGTGTGATTCAAAATCTTCTCCACTTATAGCTTAAAACCAACTAGCTTTCTGATCTTCATAGGTTGGTAGGATGATTAAGTGAGTTGAAATATGTAAACACTTGAGAAGAATGTCTGATGTATAATAAACACTCTCTAAAGGGTAGCTGTTTTGTCCCTTATTATTATTCTATTTTCTTACCTTTCTCTTGTTCTGCCGAAAGTTCTATTTTAACAAACTTACTATCTTCTGTTTCTCAGTTCTTCATTCCACTTGGAATTCTCCCTCTGTATTTATCTTCTCTTGTAAACCTGACGTAGCTGGAGGTAAGTTGCTTTTCTAAGAGGTCTTTTACCTCCTTGATGGGAAAGTGAAAGCATATGACTGTAAGATACTATTTCAATAATTCTCATTATATATACCCCCCATAAAGCTATATTTTATAATAGCTGTGTTGTAGGAACTCTGTACTCTATTCAACAATGTTACTACTATAACCATCAATTTTAGCCCTCTTTTGAAATTTTAAGAGTTTATAAAATATTTCTAAAGTCCTTAAAAGTTTAATTCTTAAAAAAGTGTAAATCTTTGGAAAAAACAAAATACATCCAGAACAAAAATTTAATAAAAATGGAATAATCAAAATGAATAATGACATTTTTAGTTTAAAAAATTATATATATATATATATATAAAATAATCATAGAGGTTCTCTTCAAATATTCATCATAATGTAAAGATAGGCTAATTGTCAGTTATCCTAACAACTGATGAGGTAACATTTTAAAAAAATCTTCATGAAAATTAAGTGTGTCTTTAATAAAGAGATAATTGGCATTAAAAGAAGAAATTTATGATTTGGGGTAAATGTGAGAACAAAACAGAACAAATAGCTGATGTACATGCCAAATACATTTAGTTGAGTAATAACAATTCACAGTAATTTTATTTTCATTAGCTCTAGTTTGCCAGCCTACAAGTATGTTACTGGAAATGGGATAAATGTTTTATGTAGATTGCCAGCGGCTGATTAAAGACAGGAGTTGTGTGTACTTTCTGCCACAAAGAGTTTCAGTTGAAGACCAGAATAGAAATGGCATGGTTTACAATTTCACAACATTTATTTTCAAAAGTAATGCAATTTCCTTTTCCAGACTGCAAAGAAAAACAAAACAAAATGGTGCTACTTTTCTTGAAACACTTTTGCCACCTGTCTTTAACTCTCGATTGCTAGCAATATTTTAGATTCTTAATTAGTGTCCAGAAGAAAATGATGTAGGCCACTAAATCAAAGAATAAATGGATAAATGGTTTTATTTGATATAAAAGTCCTATGACCAATGGCAATGGGAAGTTTGTTAAAGATGCCTGGATGAAAGTTTAAAAAAAAAAAAAAAGAAACTCAAGAGAATCTGGAAAGAAATGAGGAAACATACCGTAATTCCATGTGTCATTACAAGCTTGGCCCTGGTCCAGTCTTCTAGAAGGGAGATTTTAATACGGTTGAAGCTGAGGTGTTTTTCTGGAAATAAGACTCAAAGACTGCATCTATTAAGTACTCTGTGGTTATAAGGATACCATTTGGTGATTTCTACCCTCCTAATTGATTTACAAAGGATTAAAAAAAAAACAAAACACCCTGTTTGTAATATGACAAAGATGAGCATTGCAGCCAAATCTTTTGATTCAACTGTGGGCCAATTGGAATATTATAATAATTCCTATGCCTTTGACACAGAAACTAACTTTGTTTGGTTTCTTGTGAGATCTATTTCAGTTTTGAAAGAAATTTTGTTTAGAAATTGTGATAGATTTTATTTCAAAGCATTAATTTAGCTCTTTCTGCCTCACTGAACAAAACTCTAGGTTACTTTACTAACCAAAATATCCTAAACTTCTCTTTGAGAAGGTTATATTGATCTTGGTGGAAGTATATGTGTGTAAACTTGGACCAGACTGCTTGGTTGAATTTGGGTTCCACTTTTCTTTATGACTTGGATGCATTAGTTAACTTCTCCATGTCTCACTTTTCTCATCTATCAACTGCCTAATCCCAGGTAAGTATTAAGAAAGACGATATTTGCAAAGCAGTGACACAGTGCCTGGCATGCAGTAAGTGCTACATAAATGTCACTGGAGATGGTGATGATATGGGGCCTTCAATAAACTCTCAGTAACCATGTTTCCCCCAAAATAAGACCTCACCAGAAAAGAAGCCCTAGCATGATTTTTCAGGATGACATCACCTGAACGTAAGCCCTAATGCATCCTTTGGAGCAAACTTTAATATAAGACCCAGTCTTATTTTCGGGGAAACACAGTAGTACCTGCCCTATGCCTCACTTATGAAAGTGCTTCATCATGCAGTGTGTCAATCGGTCACTTAACTGTTTCTCTTCAGACTGTAGGCTCCAAGGATGTAGGGGTCATGGATATCTTGTGTCTTGATTGATCACCAATTTATCCCAGCACCTACTAGATTGTTTGGAATATAGTAGGTTCTGATGAATAATTGCTACATCGTAGTTTAGGGAAGCAGGTTACTCATTGCGGGACTCTGGGAAAGACACACGTCTGTCAGTTGTAAAATGGGCATAAAAGATTTGAGGATTTGAGACAACTAGTGTGAAAGTGCTTTGTAAAGTTTATGGGCTTTTTGTTGTTGTTGTTGTTTGTGTTTTACAAAGGTAGGGGATGGTTAATAAAGGGAAATATGGCAAAGTAAAATAGATAGTCATGATTCACTTCTAGAAGGTGATGTAATATCCTAGTAATAACCAACTTCGGCTTAGTCTGAAAGCTTTATCCTATTATGGCCCAGTACACAGTGATCTGTCAGAAGACTTACCAACCTCAAAAATAATGGCTTTCTAGACCTTAAAAAACTATAGAATTCCCAAATTGGGGATATCAAGAAGCAGATTACTCTGAAGAACAACTCAAGACCATCTAGAGCATCCACTGATCAACGTCTGAGAACCTATGGCTTGTGCACAGGCTATTTGGAGTTCTCAGGTGACAGACATTTGTCAGGCCTGTCAGTGGATGTTTTCACACAATGGATCCACTGGACAGATGTCATCTCATCCTTCTAGTCATTCTTTCTCCTGGGAAGCTCTATGCCCATGGCGGGATAGCCAGAATTGTACAGGCCTTTTTTATTCCATTCCCAATTCTCTTTGGCAAGACAGACAGACTAACTCTCCATCTTCTTAGCTGTACTCCTCTCCAGTGATAGGTACAATCACTGGGTATTATAAAGTCACTGACTATTATAAAATACTATCATTGTGAGGCCATGGTCTACATTAAACACAAGAATAAAATGGAAAATCTTAATGAGAAACAAGAGTTCCAGTTAAAATAAAAGATGTTAGCTCTTCTAGACAACATAATATTTTAACACTGTTCTCCCTGACATTTAATTTCACAGAATTTATTCTTTGCACAGTCTACCAGGAGAGGCATAGACAATGCATCGTGCCAATAGTATAGAGTGGTCTCACAGGAAGCAGTAGATAATTGTCCAATAAAATAAGCATTTCATAAAAATAAAAATAAAAACGGACTTACTTTAACACTTGACAGTAACCCACTTAAATGTCCGATTGAAGCAATGACACTATATCTATGCATTTACATAGCACCTTTAGATACTAACTACAGGAGGAAAATACAGTGGTATATATCTTGAAATGCTACATAAGCTACAGCAATCTACAAAAATTTATTCTTACTTGATGATACTTTTTTTTTGGTAAACTTTGACAAGAGCCTTTTGATTCAAAAAAGTGAAGAAAAAAAAGTGAAGAAAAATCTTTCATCTTCTGGTAAAAAAAAAAAGTCTCTTAGAGATGAAATTTAAAATACAAATCACAGTCTCCTTACTGGATAAAGCACATAATTTTCCTCCTTAGGTGCGTGGATTTAAAACAGCTGCCAAGCCTACTTAATTATGGGCCCTTAGAGTCAAAATAGAAATGACGGATTTTCATTTTGATAGCAACCACATTGAGTGTTTATTTAGCAAGTGTGGGTAATTATTCCAGTTCTTATTTGAAAATTTTCTCCGGAATTGGTTGCATTTTGTTCATGAAAGGCTGTGATCTCAATACTCCGCATTTCAGGGCCTCTCTTTCCTCCCTCACCTCCCCCCTCCCCTTTTTAATGAGACTTTTCTCAGAATTTAAACAGCGATTTCTTGCCTACTGGTACATAACCACTAATTCCATCTCCAGAGAAAGAGCTGTATTAAAGTGTTGATGGACCAGCATTTTTATGTTTCAGGGCAGAGGTCTGAAAACAAAATACCCCAGTCATCAATTCAGGGGGTCACTCGTAAGGCCGACATTTCTCATTGCCATTCTTTAGTCTTTTCCCGGGGAGCACTGAGGCCACAGCAATTGTTCTCAAAGGAGGCCATTAGTTTACTAAAATAAAGTGAAGGGATGGAGGTGCCCACACTCTACTGGGTGATCTGAATTGGTTTCCGGAGCAAGGGATAAGGCAGAACTTCAAGGTCCTAAATTCAAAGTTATACAAATAACAACTTTCTGCTATGATAGCACTTGAATATTTTAGAAACATTTTTGTATCATTTATCTGGTTTCAACAATACAATAATAACTAAAGGTAGGTAGGAAAGACATTCTCATTTCTATTTTAATTGATGAAAAACTGAGTCTTAGGGATGTTAAGTGCTTTGTTGAAATCAAACCCCTACAGCACGTCGGGTGCTGAAATCCAAGGCTCAGGATTCCTAGTTCAGTGCTCCTGTCAGTGTAGCCATAGTTTCTGGTATGTTGATGGGATGGAATGGAACCTAGGAGCAACAGAAGAAAGAAGGCTCACAAAGGTCTTGTTTAGGGTGGCCAGATAAAATACAAAAGGCCTAGTTAAATTTGAGTTTTATATAAATAACCAATCCAATTTTTAACAGAAGCATATTTTATGAACTATTTGGGACATACTTATACTAAAAGATTATGCGTTGTTGATCTGCAGTCCAAATTTAACTGGGCATCTTATATTTTATTTGTGAAATCTGGCAGTCCTGTTTCCCTTTCTGATGGGGTAACCCAGTTTAAAAGCTGACAGTGCCAACACCGTGCAGTATAACCTAGTGTTATGGGTTGAATTGTGCACCTCAGCCCCCTCCGACCCCCGCCCAAGAAGAAGACATACTGGAGTCCTGACTCCTATTACCTCAGAATGTGACCTTTTTTGAAATAGGATCTTTACAAAGTTAAAATGAGGTCATTAGGGTGGGTCCTAATCCTGTATGACTGGTGTCCTTATACAAAGGGACAATTTGGACACAGACAGACCTACATAGAGGGATGAAGATGTGAAGCTACATGAGGAGAAGATAGCCACGTGACTAGAGTTATGCATCTACACTGTAAGGAATACCAAGGATTGCTAGCCAATACCAGCAGCTAAAGGAAGCGAGGAAGCCTTCTCCCCTAGAGCCTTTAGAGCAGGGCTGTCCAAACTTTTTTCAATGGTTTTCACCAAGGGCCATATGCGGTAAAATATGCAAACAGCCGGGCCACTCACTCGAGGTGAAGTACGTATTGCCTCACCTGGTTTATTTAAGTAAACTAAATATATTTTTGGAATTTGCTGCGGGCCAATTAACAATGGATTGCGGACCGCAAGTTGGCCCGTGGGCCGCAGTTTGGACACCCCTGCTCTAGAGGGAACATGGTCCTGCCAACACTTTGATTTCAGACCTCTAGCCTCCCAAACTGTGACATAATTTCTGTTATTTTAAGCCACCAGTTTTTGGTACGTTATCATGGCAGCCCAGAGAAACGAATATACCTAGTAGAAGGTGGCGTACACTTTATACCTCTTACTTTCACATTCTTACAGGCCAGAAATTCTGAGGGGCTCCTTGCACATACGATATATCTTTTCACTTGGGAACCTATTTGAATGCCGTAAAGGTCCATGCTGCATGGTAAGCACGGCAGCCATGCAGAATCACTATGATTTTATATGAATTGCTCCCTCCAAGGCCTTTCTGAGGCTTCTGGTTCTCCTCCCTTTCTTTCCCGAAACATGAATCATTCCCCTCCCATCTGAGAACATAACACAATGTGCAGATGACAGATTAACTGGAGAGAATTACTAATGAATTGGTTTGAATCTTGGTCACAAGTCTGATCATATTCTCCTCCCTAGTTCTAATAGTTCTCATAATATTTGGTATCTTGGAATGGTGTCATCAGAGACACACGAGGATGTGAAATGTGGCAGCAGAAACCAGCACGGGTAAAGATACATCTGACCTAAAGACACCCATGTAGCTTCACTCCTGTTCTGTTGTGAGGCAACCAGGCCAAATTCAAAAGAGCTGTGGCACCGTGTGGTGCTCCAGTAGCCAAGTAATGACTTGGATCACTTTGTTCATTAAAAGATTGCTTCTCTCTTTTCTTCTCCAGTGACACTTAATAGACGGGGAGCTTCTGTTGAAGTTAGCACGTGGCAAGAAACCAAACAGGCATATTCACTTTTTGATGCCCCTTGTCCTCTCGTCACCTCAGAATCATAAATTGACAAACATATGAAACCCAACATTTTATTAAACCTATATGAACACATTAATGATTAGGGATAAGTGGGGACAGAGCCCCTGAGAGCAGTTTTCAGACTCTCGACCTCACACAGAAAAATGCTGGCTCGGGTAGTAAATGGCCATCAACTGTGATTGGATGGCCATCAGCTGTGGCTAGTTGGCCGTCAGCTGTAACCAGTGAGCCACTGGGCGTTAATATAACTGCCATGGCTACGCTAGCAGAAAAATGGGGGCTGGCAAGAAGATGGTGGCTGGGCTGGCAAGCACGGATTGCAGTTAGCATGGCGGAGTGCAGGTTGCAGATTGCAGAGAAGTGGACAGCAGGTTGCGAACAGTGCGGCTCCTGCTTCCTGTTCCTCCAACCCAGCCGCCAGCGAGAATATAGTAGTATGACTCCCCTACCTATGGCTCCGTGGGTGTTCCTTTTTGGCCTCACCATATCCTGTGTTCTTATGTGGGGAGCGGGAGCAGAGACCCCGCAGGCCATCCCACACGACAGAATATGATCCTAGAAGAGTGCTAAGTGCCATAGAGTCACCCATCCTATAATTGACTCTAAAGCTACAGAGACTTGCTCAGAGGGGCAAGCTTCCTACTAAGGTATTAAGCCTTCTTGATGTGCCTCCATGAATGTACAGCCCATGCCCTAGATTTTGCTTTTGATTTTCTACTTGTTCTGTTGTTCTGCACCTCTTTTTCGTCTTTCTGATGTCAGCTTGACTGTCACTTCCTCAGAGATCTTTCTGAACACACCTCTGCTTTCCTTTGTTGCCCTGTTTTTTTCTCCTCAGTGTAGTTATTACTTGCAAAATTCTCACATATTTACTACATGTTTATTGTGATCTTTCTCCACTAGAATAGAAAGCTTCGTGGAGGTACCTAGCTGGGCCTTCATCTGTATTTGTTGAATGACTGAATGACTGAATGAAGGAATGAATAACTATTTCTGTGACTGTGGTCAACACTCAGTCATTTTATCTGGAAGTTTGGGACAAATTGATCTCAAAGGATGTTATGAGAATTAAATGAGGTAATGATTCTAAAGATGAGAACCTTTATCGTTTATCTATTTTAATTCTTATAAGAAATTCTGGAGTTAAGTACTAAAATACTGCACTAATTTTACAAAAAGAAAACAAAGTATCAGCGAGGCTAATTAATTTGCCAACTGTCAGTATTTGAACCAAGTGTTCTAGATTCTGAAACTCTTAAGCTGTTTTTTCAAACTACTGACATGCTATACAGATAAACTCAACATCAAAAATCTCAAGGATGTCCAAATCTGGATTTTGTTTCTCCTATCCAGGTCCTTTCCTAATTTAAGTTTTGTCTAAGTAAACAACTTCTGGGGATTGGAATAAATTAGAGCAATTCAAGAACTTGGGATCAGCAACATTTATGAGGAAAAGTGGAAAGAGAACACAACAAGCTTTATTTTATGAAGAAAATGCTATTAGCTAATATTTAAACATGTATCTTGAAATTTTGCAAAACCTGCCAAATTTGAAGGAGTTAGGTAGGGGATATAGGTAAAGGGAAAATGGCACTGTGCAATTTTGGAAGATGTGACATGATGACTGAAAGTCCATCCTAGTAACAGCCTACAGATGAAGCAGAACCAATGACACAAATCTGCCAGAATTAGTATTTGGGAAACAGTGAGAAAGGAAAATGTTCCTCCTACTCCTCGCTAATGATTGAAAACATTTTCAACAATGAAGGTCACTCAGTGCTCTGAACTGGAAAATTATATGGTGATAATGATGAGATACTTCAATTTCTCACACACACACGCACACACACACATACACACATACATATATGCATATTTCCTCTTCCTATGTTCTTAAAAATCTGTCACGGGAAAGGTGATAGAGAAAGTGAAGCAACAGGAGATAGAAGAAAAGAGCTTTAGTAAATTAGGTAACAAGCCCAAGACACATATTTTTGGCTCTTAAAAATTTTGTTAAAAAAAAAATTGTTTCCTTCTTTGTTAATATTTTCATTTCTGGAGTGCTTCAGTCGCTGAAAAACATTAACATAGCATATGGCTTAGTGAGGAATAAACAGAGGAGATCTAGAAAGCATTGTGCAAGTCATTAGCTGCTATATAAGTAGAAAATAATACTCGTAGTAGCTTTCCGTATCCTATCTAAGCTTCAGTATCGTAAAATAACAGTGATATTGATCTAGGGAGGGCTAAGAATTTGGCAAACTGAAAATAGAAAAAAAAACCTGTGCATGATTTTGTAAACGTTTGGCCTTATTCTAAAGTTAAAGGAAAACACTGCCTTCGATCTCTATCTGAAACAAAACATTTGTTGAAGATTCTTATTCTTGGCAAAGCACCTCCACCGGTTTTTTTAAAGGACTAATTGAGAGCTAATGCACATTCTCCAACATCAGTTAACACTTTCATCACATTGATTTTAATATTTAAATATAAAGAAATAGAGAACAAAGGATTTAAATTTTCTCTAAAATAAGCTATCTAAAAAATAAGAAGGAATGAGTTAGTAAAAAGGCTATAAAATTAGGGTTTTTTAATTAAAAAAAATTGTTAACTCCTCATGAATTTTAGAGGAGGAAATATAAGCTCCCTATGTTTGAGATATTAATATTTTGTGACCTGTAATGGAAAAAGCAGATTGAACTCCATTCATTCATTCACTCATTTATTCAGTCTATCTTTGTACTCCTGTCATGTTCACAAAATGGTTGGATGTGTACCAAGGTCATACAATGAGCTAAGTCTTCAAAGTCTAAGGGGAAAAGTGCCCTTTTTTCATGATTCATATTAGCCTCCTTATTGTTGCTTGAAACTCCAGGCATGTTCCCACCCCAGGGTCTTTGCATTTGCAGAAGGTACATCCTCTTCCTGAAGATCCATATGCCTCACCGTCTCACCTTTAGGTCTTTTGTGAGGCATTCCTTTACCAGGCAATTAAAACATTTCCATATCTCCTCAACTGATGCCTTATTTTCATTAATTTCCCTCCCCCCTCCTGATTTCTTTATTCTACAGTACTCTTGTCACTTAACATATCAAAGATTCCATTTCTTTTTTTAAAAAATTGTCTATTTAAGTTTCAGAGGCACGGATTTTTGTCTGGTTTGTTCACTGCAGACCATAAATAGTTTTCCAGTGAATGAATGAATGAACATGTAAAATATATTCTATATTAGTGTGAAAATATCAAACTTGGATGTTAAGAGTTACAATGGGATTGGGGCAGGGTCTCAGGGATTGACAATATTTCAAAGGAATCATCTTGAAGGACAAGTTTCTATACAATACGGTGTCTGATTTCAGCTTTCCAAGCAAGCAAGTAACATTCTGTCCATCAAAAAGGCCTAAAATCGCTTTCCTTTGTCAGTATAGACAGAAGGAGGCCATTCTAAGAACATCCAGATTAGACAGACTACAGGACCCCAGCACTGTGTGGCCATTTTTGCAGTTGCTCAATCATGAAAAAAAAGTAAAAATCAAAAATAAGAAGAAGCCAAGATTCCATGCTTGTTAGCCAGACTGCCCAAGGCCAGAGCAAAATGAGACACCCATAAGAGGAACTAGTCTATATAGGAACTCTTTCCTTAGTTGCCCAAGTCATCTACTGTTCTTTGGTGAGGAGGATAAAAACTGATATAACACTTTTTAAACGTTTATAATTTTATGCATTTTAAAGATTTAATTAACACCTATTTTATAGAGTTATCTGATAATAAAACAAGGTAATTTAAGTAATGGGTTTATTACAGTGGCTAGCACTTACTGTGGCTATTATTATATACAACGTTGCAAGGTATACGAGGTCGATCAATTAAGTTCATGAACTCATCCTAGAAAAGGTGCTACATACCTCTTTGCTGAATATCACTATGGTCACCTTCACAGTACTCCCCTTGGGAAGCTATGCACCAATGCCAGCTCTTAGTCCACCCTTCAAAGCAATTTTGGAACTCTTTTTCTGGAATGACCATCAGCGCTGTCATCATATTATCCTTGTTGTCCTGAATGTCATCAAAATGTCTTCCTTTCAATATTTTCTTTACCTTCACATAAAAAAAGAAGTCACTGGGGACCAGATCAGATGAATAGGGAGGGTGTTCCAATACAGTTATTTGGTTACTGACTAAAAACTCCCTCACGGACAGTGCCATGTGAGCGGGTTCATTGTCGTGATGCAAAAGCCATGAATTGTTGGCAAAAAGTTCAGATCGTCTAACTTTTTCACTCAGCCTTTTCAGCACTTCCAAATAGTCAACTTGGTTCACTGTCTAGTTGGCACAAATTCATAATGAATAATCTCTCTGATATCAAAGAAGGTTAGCAACATTTTTGCAACAAGTTCTCGACCTTAATTGTCTGACCTCAGATAATATGTCAGGAATAGTCATGGAAAATCTTGAAAAGGGAAAAAGAAAGATTACTGGATGTCCCATCTAATGTAGCTTCCCAGGTTATCTGTGACTGTCTTTGTCTTTGAGCTATTGAACAACTTGTAAAGTGTATATAGAAAATGGTAATAGTGCAAATTATTCTTGTCAATAGAAATGCAAATGATTTGTGCCCAGTGGACATGCAATTAATACCCAATTGATAATGGCCAGCAGTGCATCTGTTAAAGAATTCATCCTAGCATTTCTAATTTCCTATGTATGTGTCTGCTCTTTGGATTTCCCTTTGAATAGTTTGTGACTTATGATTCTTATTAATTGTTAAAACAAAATCTTTGACATGTGTTCATTTTATATTTATGAGGATTATGATTTCATTTTTTCACTATCCTTTAACAAATATATAGTTCTTGTTATAAACTATGAACGTAGTCATAATCAGCAAGTCATTTTATTTTTATCAATGTTCTAGTATTACTTTAAATAAATATTCAGAGTGTGTTTATTTGTGTTACATTAATTTATGTTAATAAAATTACTCAATACTCAGTTTAAAAATAAACAAATAGAAAGATAATGGTAGGGGAGAATGTCAAGTAGATGTGTTGATAGGGGATGACAAAGGAAGAAGGAATGGAAGAAACCAAGATTGTGAAAAACTTGGTGTGGCAGACTGAGGAGATTGGATTGGGTTCTGAAGAGTCTGGACTCCATTTTAAGAATAAGGACACCATTGCAGATCTTATTAATTTAAAGATATTGAAGCGCTCTCTAGTATGTTCTAGTATATTCTTCTTTCTGAGCAAACCAGGTCCCATGAATTTGGTATTTATATATTTTTTTTTGTACTGCAAAAATTTATTTCTGATATTTTATCCAAATATTTCTTGAACAATATACATAAACACAAGAATGCATACTGCAGCATTTTTTCTTAGAACAAAATCCTGGAAACAACAAAAAAGCATCAAAAACTAGTAAAATTAATTATGGCATATTTATATAGCATACTACCATATGTCATAAAGAGTAACACAGATTACACACAGTAATGTAAAAAGAGATCTAAGATTTGATGTTAACTGACAAAAGCAAGATGCAAAAACATCACATTTAGTATTATCCCGTGGGGGTGAGAGAGGGGTATTTTAAGGGATACTCTATATTTTTGTGTAGAAGAGGAAACTTTCTAAAAGGATACACACAAACAAAATCTTAAGAATAGTTGACTCTGGAAGCAGAATTGCAGGCCTTCTGTGTGGTTTTAATTTTTTACCAAAAGCATGTATAACTTTTATAAGGAAAAACATCTAGTTAATCTTTTTAACTTTTCCAAGGTAGGGAACATTTCTTGGATGGCAGATGATCTGTGATCTCTAATTGTATTTGTATCTTAAAGCCTATTGTAAGTTGCCCCACAGATGAGAGTCAAGCTCTCCAGTACTTTGTCCCTCCTGATTTCAGGCCAACAACTGATATACTATTATTAATTGGCATATTAGGTTGGTGCAAAAATAACTGCGGTTTTTGCAATTATTTTTAACCTTCTAAACCACAATGATTTTGCACCAACCTAATAGATTTGTGATGGGGAAAGAGAGATACTCGGATTGTGTGGATCAGACATCCTTGAGGGAGTTAAAAGAGCAGGGAAGTACAGATTGGACTGTCTCAGAACTAGTTGCTTTGCTGCTCTGGTTGTCTATTGTTTTTTTTTTTTTTTTTTTTTTTTTATAAAGAGGAACCAAAAGCCAATATTTTGAAGCCAATTCTTTGAAGAGTTATAGTTTTAGGGTCTTGACTAACACCTACCTCATATTAAATAAGATAAATAAAATAATTAGATAAGGTAATTTAAGTTAAGAGCTTATCATAGTGGCTAGCCCCCGGTATGGCTACCATTTTATTAGCCACATCTCTTCCCATTCTTCCTTACAGAAATTTGTTCTTATAGGTCTTTTCTCTGTTTGACTGTCTCACAAGTTACACCAGCAAGAGACACACACATGATTCATATTGAAGGGGAAGATTTTGAAAAACTTGCCATTAATTAATTTTATAAGGTTCCCCCAGAATCAGTGTACTGCATAAAATTCATCCATCCACAGTGCAGTGACATTGCAAGGGAATGATACAGTCACTCTGACTTTTAGGGCACAGATTCAATCACATAGTTTGCTTAATCTGAATGCATTTTTATCTCAATGACCTTCTAGGATCAAGGCTTGGAAATGTCTGCATTGCTCTTAAAACTGTGGTTGTGTAATGTGCAACTGTGTTTTTTGATTAAAATCAGTGATTTGATTTGAAATGGAAGACACATGGGAAACTCCACATGGCATAAAGCTTCCAGGGCTTCTGCAATCAGTAGTAACCTCCTCCATGTGTTAGGCCTGGATGAGCCATCTACCTGCTAAATTAGAGTGGTACCTTGGTTTTCGAACATAATCCTTTCCAGAAGACGGTTTGAGTTCTGAAATGTTTGAAAACCAAGGCACGGTTTCCCCATAAAAAGTAATGCAAAATGGATTAATCCATTCCAGACCTTTAAAATCAACCCCTAACACTGCAAATTTAGCATGAATTTTACTATCTAATGATACCATAGGTCCATAAAATGTATGGCGTTCTTAAACCTAAAAGTTCATCAATGGAGACATTTGAAAACCAATGTACCACTGTACTCTCACCTCCCAGTTTTAACAAACAAAGACTCAGGTACTACAGCTGGGAAGCATTTTGCGTACTTTGAAGGAGAACTCTAGAAACATTCCTGAGATGAATATCTGACTCTTCAGAAGTTGGCCACCTAAACAAAGTGTTCTGTAGGAACATGAAAAAGTAGCAGGGTGATCGGTTGACAAGTAAAAACAAAGAAGACACAGAATCTCTGGAATCTTATTGAAGCAATGAGACTAAAAGAATCTTCCAGCAGAAAAAGAATGTGGGCCACGGCCATTCAAGTTTCATCCTGTCTATGGAGTACCTTTCCCAATAGAGATGGCCCATCAGTGGAGCTGTAAAGAGACCAGGAGACAGCAACTTGGGTCATAGTGTCATGATTTAAATTTATATGAGGTCTGACAATTAAGTTCGTGAACTTGCCATGTCTGGTTACATGGGCAGCACTGTACAAACAGCTCGGTAAGGTTTCATAACCTTGGTGTGTCAGTGTCTCACAGCTGTATTCGAGTAGATGTGTGGGGTGTCTTGCTGAGTGGCATTATTGTTGTTGTGTGTTTTTGTGTGCTGTCGCAAGAATATCTGAGCTTGAATTAGAACAATGAACAAACATTAAACTTCTTGTTAAACTTCACAAGAGTGGAAGTAAAATCGAAGACATGTTAGTCCAAGTTTATGGGGATAATGCCATGAAGAAAATGGCAGTGTAAAAATGGATTGAACATTTTTCTGAGGGGAGAGAACACATCATTGATGAATAGAGGTCAGGGAGGCCAGTAATGAGCAGAACTGATGAAAACATTGCAAAAATTTGTCATATTGTGCATCAAAATCAGCCGCTGACTGTGAGAAGCATAGCAGACCAAGTTAACATCAGTAGAGAAACGGTTGGGAAAATCTTAACTGATAATCTTGGCATGAGAATGGTGTGTACAAAAATGGTCCAGAAGGAGTTCATCGATGAACAAAAGCAAAGAAGAGTAGAAGTTTGCCAAGAACAGTTGGAGAGGCAAGACGATGTTTTGGGCCATGTTATCACTGGTGATGAAACATGTGTGTACCAATACGACCCTGAAACAAAGCGTCAAATTGCACAATGGAAGTCAGCCAATTCTCCATGACCAAAAAAGTTCTGTCAGTCCAAAGCAAGAGTCAAAAACAATGTTGCTAACCTTTTTTGTTATCAGAGGGATTATTCACAATGAATTTGTACCAACTGAACAAATAGGTAAACAGGTTGACAATTTGGAAGTGCTGAAAAGATTGCGTGAAAAATGTAGACGAAAATAACCAAAATAATTTTTGTCAACAATTCATGGCTCTTGAACTTCAACAATGCACCAGTTCACAAGGCACTGTCTGTGAGGAAGTGTTTAGCTAGTAAACAAATAAATGTATTGGAACACCCTCCCTACTCACCTGATCTGGGTTCCCAATGACTTCTTTCTTTACCTGAAGATAAAGGAAATATTGAAAGGAAGACATTTGGATGACATTCAGGACATCAAGCATAATATGATGACAGCTCTGATGGCCATTTCAGAAAAAGAGTTCCAAAATTGCTTTGAAGGGTGGACTAGGCGCTGGCGTTGGTGCATAGCTTCCTAAGGTAGTACTTCGAAGGTGACCGCAGTGATATTTAGCAATGAGTATGTAGCACTTTTTCTAGGATGAGTACGTGAACTTGTCAGACCTTAACTTTTATCTCTAAAGTTAAACCATATATCTAATTCCACTATGTCAGCAACTTAAAAAGTAGCTATATAATTCTAGTATAAATTGATCCATTGATCCAAGAATAACAGTAACAAACGTTTACCTAACATTCTCATTTCTTCTCTCCTATAAATCTCTCAATAACCCCATGAGATAGCCCTTATTATTTCCAATTTATATCTCAGGTTACTGATATTTGGGAACTTAAATTATTTGTCCAAAGGTAGTCACCACACTCAGGAAATAAAAGAACTAGGATTCAAACCCAGGTGGCCCAAATCCAGAGCTCATAGCTTGATCAATATTCTCTAATTCCACTAACCTTGGGGGAAATTTTTACCACCAGATGTTATAAAACCATGTCTAAACATTTAAAAAATAATACTCACAGATAAATCATATACATTAAACACAAGAGAAATAACACTTAACCTGTCCTCTAAAATCTTTTTCCTCAGTCCATGTAGAGGCTATATTTCAATGGAAAGTACACAAGAAAGAATCCAGACTCACATTTCAACAAAAATTACCCTAGTAAGTACTCAGAATTCTCACCGCAGTGTCTAAATACAGCAGTGTAAAGCAGGGTCTCAGCTCCCGCTCCCGGCGCGAAAATGCAGAATATGTGAGGCCAAAAAGGAATACCCACAGAGCCATGGATAGGGAGTCATACCACTATATTCTCACTGGCAGCTGGGTTGGAGACACAGGAAGTAGGATCCACACGATCTGCAATCCACCATCCACACTTGCTAACCCCACTTGCTAGCCACAATTTGACGTACGCTTCTCTGACAACCAACCAATCCCCTAGCGTAGCCACGGCAGTTATATTAGTGGCTAATGGCTAACTGGTTACAGCTGATGGCCACCCAGCCACAGTGGATGGCCATCTGATTACAGCTGATGGCCATCTAATAAGCGAGCCAGCACCTTCCCACGTGAGGCCGAGAGCATGGAAACTGCTCTCTGGGACCCTGTCCCCACAAGCAGTTTGATACTAATAGTTAACTTACTGAACATCTCCTGAGAGCAAACCATTGTCTCAAGCATTCTACATGCATCGACACAATAAGTATTCATAAATCTTTGTGAAGTGGCCATGCTATTGTCCCCATTTTACAGATGATGAACTTGAGGCACATAGCTCACGCTGGCAGTTAGAGGCACAACTTAGATCAGACACCCATGGTGTGGCTCTAGACCACTATGCTATGCTCCCTTTAAGAATCTTGAGTGCTGTTACTTTCCCCTAAATCGCCATTAGCAACAGTTTTTCACAGCCTAATCATATGCTCAATATTTATATCTGTGTGTATAATTCTTTCTGGGATCTCCCATACGTCATATGTTACCAGATATAACATCCCTGTAAGGAAGCAGCACTGTTGCGAGTCCCTGTTTCACAGATAAAGAAAACACAAAGGCAGAAAGAGTAAGTCACTTGCTGGAGCTGAAAAAAGGCACGAATGAGAATTAGAAACCAAGTCAGCTAGCTCCCTGTCTGCAACATATACCCATATTGCTTGAATGTAGCTCATAGTAGTTGTTCTGAGTTCACATATGTCTAATTTTTAAAACAATCCTACCCTAATTCAGGAAAACTGCCTCACTGTCAATAGCTGGAGAAAGAAAATTACACAGAGCTGGTTGCAGGTAACAATTACAAAAGAAAAAAAAATGCCTTGGGTCTAAGTTAAGAACACTCGATGAATGACTTACAGATGAATGAAGAAAGGGTGGGTCTATTTACTGGGTTAATTTTCAGTTCTGCTAGGGAAGTGTTTCCCAAATTTCAGTCATTTACCTGCCCACCTTTGTGATTTTTGCTTTATCAATATATCACCTAGGCTACTTTACATAATATACTTTTTCAGTATACTTACTAATTTTGTTTAGCCTAAGCAAAACAAATCTGAAATTATAGGTTTGGTATGTGAGTTATATTTTTAAGATATGCATTAAAATAAATGCAGAATTATAAAAACGATTCACTGTAAACCATCTAACATCGTCTTGTATAAAAACGAATATTTATTGAGCACTTACTAGTGCCAGGTACGCTTTAAAGGGCTTTACATATATCAACCACTTATTCTCATAACAACACTATGCGTAGGTATTTTATTATCCCCATTTTACAGATGAGGAAACTGAAGCACAAAAAGTTTCTATAATCTATATAAGAACACAGAGCTGATCAATAGTAGAACTAGAGTTATGAATCCAGCTGGTTTGGCTTCAGAGTCCGGGCTGTCAACAACTAGTGGACTCCATTTTGGATAATGTTAGATTATGTGGAGGAAAAAAAACTTCCGGAAACTTTGTGTAGCAGCTTTGGACATCTGACTCTAAAAACCCAGGTTCCTGCTTAACAAATGACAGAAGCAGAGTTTCCATGATGAGGTGTGGAAGGAAAAAGATTTTTTATGACTATAAAACTCTAAACTGATTGATGCTGTAGGAAAGGATGGAGAATTGCTAGTTTAAGTCCATTACCCAAGAATGTCCCATTAACCTGAAGTCAAGGAATAAGGAGAAGTTTGAGGCTGACCTGACAAAGGAGAGCATGGCCCTGGAGGAAAAGACTATATAAGCTCAAGGTGTCTCGCATCTTGTCATGCTTTTAATCTTTATTTGTTCAGATGTTAAAGAACAAAGCTCCCTTTCTTCTTGATAAAGTTCAGTGAGCTAGAGAGAAATATTTAATTGCACAAAAATTAATATAGAAACCTAGTGGGAATTCATTATGAATGAATCAAATCAGGGACAGACTGGGAGAATCAAAGGTGATAAAATACTCCATAAACATAAAATTGAACCTTAGCTGAAAGGCAGGAGAATTAAGGTTTAGCTATTTCTTTTGCCTTCTGGTGAGGCGAGCGGCAAGGACACTGGCCACTGAATTTTTAGAGCGGTATTAGGATTCTCCACGGGTATTTGAGAGCCATAATAAAGGTAAACCTCTGCTACCTTTCCCTCCCAACGTCCATGTCATAATAACCTAAGCGTGATTCTCATTTGCATTCTAGACAGCAAAACTGGAACAAATACTGAGTAGGGGAATTCCCAAAATGTCACTCTGAAGCTAGCATTCTGTTTCTACCTATTAATGTCTTCACAGTCATCCCTATATCCATAATTTACGTGTATACACCTTATCTATATGTGTGTGCATGTGCCTCATGTAATTTTCAAGGACTGAAACATTATGTAATTTAATTGAATCACTGCAGTGACCTCTTCTTGTTAAAATTATCTCCATTTCCTAAACAGGAAAATAGGCGAAGGAGGTTTAATAACTTGCCGTCAGCAAGCAAATGGTAGAGTTGCGACTTGAACCTCGGTCTGTGAGACTGATTAAAGACAACCACAAACTCTTTTTCACCCCTTTAAGCATTGAGAGGTGGAGTCTCATTTCCCTTCCTTGAATTCGGGCTAGTCTTAGGGACTTTGCTGATACATAGAACGCAGTGGAAGTTATGTTCTGGAATATTTGAGACTTGGTCATGAGGATGCTTTGCAGCTTCAGCTTGGACCTCTGGGAAACCTTGCCCTCAGGAAATTTCCTCTCAGAACACTCCCTCTTGGAAGTCAGTCGTCATGCGTTGAGGAAGCCCAAGTGGCCCCACGGAAAGGCTCATGTGGAATTTAACTGTGGCCCACAGCTGACAGTCCTGGTTGAGCTCCCAGCCAATGCCTACCTGTCAGTAACGTCATTGATTCGTCCTCAGTCACTCCTCGCCCAGTTGAGGTTCACACGATTGGAGCCCTGGCTTCTATCTCATTGCAGCCCTACCTAATATCTGATTGCAGCCTTACCTCATATCATGTGAGATAGTGCATGTTCATAGGGCTGTCATAACAAAGTACCACAAATTGGGTGGCTTAAAAGAATAGACATTTGTTCTTTCACAGTTCTTAGTGAAAGAGGTTATTCTCCTAACTGAGGTTAGGAGTATAAAATCAAGTTGTCAGAGGGTCCATGATCCCTTGAAAGCTCTGGAGAAGAATCCCTCCTGGCCTTTTCCAAATTCCAGTGGCCCTCAGAGTTCCTTGGTTTGTGGCAGCATAACTCCAATATCTACCTACCTTGGTCTTCACATGGCTTTATTTTGTGTGTGTCTCCCTGTGTTCTCACCTCTCCTCATAAGGACTCTAGTCATTGGATTTAGGGCTCACTCTAAATCCAAGATGATTTCATCTTGAGATTTTTAAACTAATTACATCAGCAAACACTATTTCCAATAGAGTTACATACAAACGTTCTATGTGGACATTAAGTTTTATTGGGGGGGCACTATTAAATTCACTACAGGTGCAAGTAAGAACTATATAGTTGAGCTCTTTCTGAAATTCATTCACAAAATCATAGTCATAATAAAATGGCTGTTTTAAGCCACTGTTTTGCAGCAATAGAATACCACCATCTCTTTCCACTTTACTACACTTCTTCACAGAACCTGCAACATGAAGACTTGCAACACATATTACAGACCGTTATTTTTAAAATTATACTCTATGTTTGCAAGCACTTTTATTCTTTAGCTCACAGAAAATTAGATTTGTGAACTACCAAACACAGTACCTCACACATGATGGGCATCAATATGTTAGTTCTTCATATTATTAATAATGCTAGACCCCAAAAGACGTATTTAAATGTGTCTTCTCAAGTAGAAAATCTTAATCCTGTCTCTATACACTTGAGATAAGTCTCTAAAGGTAAAAAATGGTTTTTTTCTTTATATTTGCTCTCTATAATTTCTTGGGGCTACTCCAAAAATTCAGCCTCATCCTTGGCATAGAGTAGGAAAACACATCCTGAACAAAGAAAGGGTTTAGCCAATTTGGCATCAGTCATCTACGTGCTACCAGTTTTACCAGAAGAAAAGCATCTTTGGTTTGTGTGTATTTGGATGTGTGGATGTGTGTTTAGATGTGCACACACTGCATTACAATCAATAATACAGTCAGAGGTCAGCGAGTGTGTTCTCACTTACAGTGTGCCAATTAAGGCAGAGGTGGAAAATCATCAGCCTACTGCTTGTATATGTCTTGGACTTGATATATCCAGTGGGCTGATCTAAAATCTAACCTATTGTCTTGCTCATTGTTTTTGGACATATCAAATAATTTCCCAAACCTAATGGCTAAATCATTAAGAACAGAGCATCTGAAGGGTTAGGGCTAACGAGCAGTTAGAGAACTGAGAACAATGATTATACTGCTTATTTCAAGTCATAGAAAATAAAGGGCAAACATTTTTCTAAAGCCACAACCCAAGTGAAGAGCAAGGTCTGGCAAAAGTCTAGTAACATTTAAGAAATTGCTCTATTGGGCGGGCCCGGTGGCTCAGTCGGTTGGAGCTCCGTGCTTATCATGTGAGATAAACACCATTTTTTATGGTACAGAAACCCATCTGTAATGATCTATTATCCTAAGGGAGGAAGTCTTCAGGATAATCTTTCAGATTCTTTTTATCTCAGTATTAAAAAGTACGGCTTATATGTAAATCCTGGTTTGATTTTTTTTTTTTTTTTTTTTTGCAGGAAGAAATGGATTAGTCAGCCAAACCTCACTAATTTATGCCACACATTCAGATTAGGTCTGAATTTAGGTTTGTCTTTTCACTAAAAACAAAGACATTTCCATGAATGGTTATCACAAAAACAAAATCAAAAGGTGATTAAATCACTAACTGAAAAAACTGGTCTTCTTTGCATTCAAAGAATTTCCATACAGCATACAAAAATAATCCCAATCTACATACCCCATGTGTGTGTGTGCAATAAATATTGGTTAAATTAAATTTGCTAAAATTTATAATACATGTAAGCTGCATGTTGAGTTGTAGAAAAAAATCCCAGAAGTTCATTATTTCACATAATTATGAGATCAACTCAATTATACCACGGAAGAGACTGAATATTTAGAAAACTTTTCCCGAAATTTTGTTTTCTTTTGTGAAAATATACAGCTTCAGTTATAGTACACAAAAGAGACCTCTTCCCTAGCCCACAACTTAGAGTGTGCCTCAGGGAAGCTGTCCTTAGAAAGTCAAAGAATAATCCAGAAGATGGTAACAAAGAAGTGACAAAGAGTAAGCTTCAAACTCAAAATGTCCAAAGCTTAATTTGTCATTTCTTTCCCTTCCCTTTCTTCCCAATCTGGCTATTGCATCGAGTCTACCCTTCAAACAGTCCAGGATGCAAGAAGTCTCAAAATAAGCTTCTTGGTTTATACACAAGTGAATCACAAAATACTTTTCTTCCCTTAGTTACATCCATTTCCATGACTTAGAGTCTCATCCGTTCATTCGTGATGCTTCAGACAGATTCCTTCAGTCCGGTTTCATCATGTGTCAATCAAATCTACCTCCTGCTTTTTAAATTCTTGATTTCATCATATCATTCCCTACAACCTTCAGTGGCTCCCTATTTCCCAGCTCATTAAGTCTTAGTTGTCTGCATGGTTTGGAGGAATCTCCATTGTATTTACGTGCACAACATTTCTGTTCTCCTCAGTTTGGAATCCTATATATTATTAGTAAGGCCAATCATCCTCCTTTTTCACAAACACTTATACTTCGACCTCCTGGTATATCTTAGATCATTTTATTTCAAGAAAAACTCAACCGTTTCTGCCTCCTTGTACCTTGCCTTCGAAGACAAACTCAAGTCCTGCCTTTCTGTCTGATCCTTCTACCTCTCCCATGGCTCCTTTGGTCTCCCCCTTTCCACACAGTTTAGTTCTCTACTGTATTTAGTCCAACTTAGTCCTATATTGCTTCAGGTATGATCATTTTATTTCTTCAAGTGAACTCAAGTTTCTTGAATTTAAACAATTCTGCAAGAAAGTCTTCCGCAATTACACCTTCCACCTCCAATTTAGATTAGACCCCCAAATTATGTGCCCCCATGACACCTTCTGCTTTTCCATAGCAATGCTCACCATAGTTGCAACTGTTTGTCTATTTCCCTACTGGGCCGTGAACTCTGTTTATGGTAGCAATCTAATCTGTCCAACTTGCGTGCCATTGTATCCCAAGGATCATTGTATCCCATAGGACCTGGCACACAGCGGTTGCTTCAAAAACATCTTTTGACTTATTATTAATCTGAAGGCAAGGATTCCTGCTCAGGTTTTGTTTTGTTTTGTTTTGTCTTTTTGTATTCCCCAAAATAGTTGCTAATGCATAACTTTTAAAAATTATAAAACCTTACCTTTAAACATGAGAAAATTACTGATAGTTGTGTTTATTTTTCATGTAACTGGGCGGGGGGTGGTGGGGTGGTTGTTCAAGCTCACTTTGAGAAGGAAATTATAAACATTAATTAAACACAAATCTCCTTAGTAAATCACAGTAGAAAACAAGCCAACAAACCCTGAGGGACCTTGACTCACCTGAGGTGGGGCCTGAACCTTCCCAAGCCTGGGGGTGTAAAGGCAGATATTGACAGGTCCTCTTCCCTGTGATTTCCAGAAGAGAACATGTTCTTCTGATCCTCAGCTGAGCACAGAGTCTTAGGGGAAGGGTGAGGGCAGGTCATGAATACTGCAGTGAGGACTTCTAACATGTCCAGCATCTGTAACTTCAACCTATGAATCCTGCTGTGCCTGGAACCTGTCACTTAAAATACTAGCACAAGAGACAGCAGCGCCTCATTTGTGGCTGGAATCCTTCAGGTACCCCTAGTGCTTAGGTTAATGTTCCTTCCAGATTCTTATCCTAGTAACACAGCCTGGGTACAAGATGAGTTAACTTCCCAATTCTGGAGTTTCCTCATGCAAAATCTGAGTTTTCATGTCTTTATTATTAAAGTGACTTGTAGCTCTTCATTCTTTCTACAGTCTTTTTGTTAACCCAAATCTTTGGAATCATATTGCAGGGTCCCTACTTCAGAACTCTCTGATTTAAACTATGTGTATATAGAGGGAGGGAGGGGGAAAAGATTCAGTTTCTTGAGGTCCTTCTGATTCTAATTTCTCCTTTCATTCTCCTTGATCTTCCTAAATTTCTGAGCAGCAGTTTCAACATGAAGGTCATGGTTAGCCTTGCAGCTCCTTGGATGAAACTATCTAAAATTATGTGGATAGATTGTCTGTAGTTTTCATTGGATTCTCAAAGGAACTAATGACCCTAAAATATTAGGAACTATTGCTCTATAGGTTCCTATGCTATCCTCAGGCCCCATCCCTCGCTAATTTTCTTTTCTCATCTTTTCTTCATGATCGAAGGATTCAACCTTAACAAAAAAACTTATGCTTTGGTACCTGATATAAAATAGGCTCATTTGTTCATTGGTTCAACAGTAAAGAATTCCTATGTGCTAGGAACTCTTCTTGGCACTGGAGATACAACATAAAACAAAATGGCTATAAGACGCTTTGTTTGCTGCATTCTTACTCTGTGTAAAGAAATTTGTTCAGTGATTACCTCCTTTAATCCTCATAACAAAACTACGTAATAGGTACCATTATTATACTTTTATAGATGAGAAAATTGAGGCAGTAAATAATCTATGTTCTCACAGTTCAAAAGTAATGGTTCCAGGGGCTGGAAGCATCTCTTTAAGGGACCTCTTCAAATTGTTTGAGGAATACAGTGGAAGTCTGAAGTTAACCAAGTCCAAAAATCCCAGTCTATGAGAATGATCAACAAAACCACTCAATACAGCCTGGGTGTCTGTTGATGGATGAGTGGATAAAGAGTAGGTCTATATATACAATATAGGTCTATATATACAATAGAATATTGCTCGGCCATGAATGGGAATGGGTTCTTGCCATCTGCGGTGGCGTGGCTGGACCTGGAGGGTATTGTGCTGAGTGGAATATGTCAGACAGAGAAAGACAGATGCAATGTGATTTAATTTATATGTGGAATCTAAAGAACAAAACAAGTGAACAATATATGGTGTTAGATGGGTCCTAGATTTATCAGGGAGATAGATGGAAGGGGGTTGGGGGGGCAGGGTAAAAAAGGTAAAGAGATTAAGAAGGACAAACTGGTAGTTACAAAATAGTCATGGGGATGTAAAGTAGAGAATATATAGTCAATAATATGATAATAACTATGCATAGTGCCAGGTGGGTACTAGACTAATCAGGGGGATTACTTCTCAAATTATATAAATGTCTAACCACTATGCTGTACACCTGAAATTAATATAAAATAATATTGAATGTCAAAATACATACATACATACATACATACATATGTACATACATAAAATGTAAAAGTTTTCAAAAAAGAAAGCAACACCATTCAACAAAATATTTTTTGTACCTGGTTTATGCAAGGCACGTGAGATACAACCCTGAATAGTGTATGGTCCTTCCCCCAAATTTCAGGAGGTTAGGGGACTCCGGTTTTTACCTGACAATGGAGAACTGAGGTAGAATGGCAGGATGGCAAAAGTTCTTTCTGGTCAAAATTTGAGGTGCATATGGTAGGCAGAAAAAGGTGAAATGTGGGATTTGGGGATAGAGAGCCTTATTTGTGAGCCTTTGGGACCTGTATGGAAATTGCAGACGTGTCATCTTTGGTCAATTTCTTTCTCTGTCCTTATATTCATGGATTCCCTGATCACTTATAAGCTCTCTTTCATTTTCCCACCTCCCAGTGTAGATTTCATCTTTACTTACTGGAGAATAACAGGTCCGACTAGTGCAACAACAGCTGATTAAATCAGCAGCAGTATTTTTAGCCAAACTTCATTAAAGACTTAACTAAACAAGGCCAAACTGTGTTAGTCATAACATTGGAATAAAACTGCAGCTACCCTTTTCATTCATTTTAATAAAATCTATTTACATCGATTTACAATTTTCTCTGTGTACTCAGAAATGATGTTTTCTGCAGCTTAGTCGTAAAACCACTTGGCTGAATGTCTACGTGGTCAAATAAGCTTAAACTCTTATAACCACCTATAATGAGTTTCTTCTTTTTTGTCCTCTTCTTCCTCCTCCTTCTTCTCCTTTTTGTCACAGACATCTCCCATCTGTATTTTTCTTCCTACTAGTACAACAGTTCCCAGAGATTTAATATTTTGTATATTTATTTACTGGTTGGATTTCTTGTAGATCCGTAAAAATAGTTAAAATAATCATTGCTTTCCTTGAAAGCATTCTACCAAGAGTCATTTGAGAGGTTTGGTGATTTGATAACTAGACAAACAGAACCTGGAACTGTGCTGTCCAATATGGCAGCCATTAGCCACATCAGGCTATTGCTCATTTTCAATGTGAGGTTTGGCGGTTTGATAACTAGAGAAAGAGGACCTAGGATGGTGACACATGAGCAATCCGATTTTGGATATACAGTATTGGATTATTTGAAAATTAACTTTATCCATTTTTTTTTAATGTGGCTAACAAAATTTTAAAAAATATATATGTGGTTACATTACATTTCTATTGGAGAGTGCTGATCTATGCAGATCAATTTCTTTTCCATCACTAAGCATAGCAGAACGAAAGAATGTCAACTTGAGGCAGAGGTAGGTATGCTATTTACCGACTGAATACATATTAATGTTTGCTCAGGCAGTACATGGAGACTTCCAATACGTGTAAAATTGTAGGTGCATATTAAAGACTAAAGTAACAGAAAAATTTTAAGTCATTTGTAGTCACAGATAATATTGAAATAATGAATATTAGTACAGTATCTCTGGGAGGTTTTTGTACTGCGCACTAGTTTCACATTGTTTTTCTTCCACTAAAAACACTGAGTTATATACGCCTACATACTGTTTTGCAAAAATAATTCTGAGAGGGGCTGAAGCCTTGACTTTGACCAGTATTGGCCTCTCTTAAAACTCACACATCTTTCATTATTAATCTCATGAGATGCAACCAGTGATAGAAAGCCAATTCCAGACTGCCAATAGACATTTTCAATTTTTTATGTTCTATGCCCACATCACAAATCCACACTGGAAATCATATGAGCTCACAGAGCTAATGTACTCTAGATGCTCTCTTTATGAACATATCCCAGTAACATATTAATCTACCAATATTTCTGTACAATTTCCTTGTGTTCTAGAAAAATTGACTTCTTGACCATGCCTAGGATTTTTTTTTTCACTCACAGTTAACTGTACATGAGGTAGAACAGGTCTAATCTGATGATAGTGGGGAACATTATATACACCATACAGGTCTGTGTACGTAGATATACACACATGCCACAAAATACCCAGGAACATTAGGCATTCCTGACTAATCTATAGACATTTATTGATTCCCCATCATTTGGCCAGCATTACTGTAGGCATGTGGACTTGCATGATGGCCTTTGCTTTAAAATAGTTTCTAAGCTGCTTGGACTCTAAATTTCATTTATGCCAATGCTGAAGTGAAGGGTATTTTCCTGCTCCTTCTTTGTCTCTTACCTCTAAGCTGACCTGGCTCTCCTTGTGTCTCAGCTCGGGGAAAGAAGGGCATGGCTACTGGACAAATAAAGAAGGCTTTGGAAGTCAAAGCCTTAGGTCCAGCAGTGGTACCGTAGGTGGCAGCAAACTCATCTTGGACAAACATACCAAGAGTTGTTACAGCCCACTGTTCAAAGTTATTGAGTCTGACACCTGTGTTTGAACCCCAGTTCCACTTATTAGTTGGGTGATCTCGGGCACGTTACTTACCTAATTTCAGACTTAGTTTCTTCCTTTGAAAAATGAGGATAATTATAATTCTTATCTGTCATAGTTGTTATAAGGATTAAATGAAGTGATACCTATACATCTCTTAGTTTGGCACACAGTCAGTGTTCATTAAATAAAAACTGTTATTACACCAGTTATTAAATGCTGAGATAAGTCTTCCTTGTATGCACCAATTGGTTTTAAGAAAACAACAGAAATTCCGCTACATCACTGTTCTGTCCAGGCTTGGCTCCGCCTTATCACCAAGTATTCATCTTAGATGTCACATTACAAGGGCTGCCCTTTGAAAGTTTTTTTTTTTTTTAACCTATGAACCTTATGGTCCTTTACCTTCTTTCTTCTTTTTTCTCCTCCTCATCCTCCTCCTCAACCCCTCTTTCTCCTTCTTCTTCTTCCTCCTCTTATTTTTTAAAATATAAATACAGATGATAACATTGAGTTTATAGTTCAGTAATTTACTTAAGAAAATAATTAAAAACTAACACCTTACTTACTTTACTTGATTTGAACAGTGATTTCAATATTACGAAGAATTCTCTCGGAAAATACAATTAGAGTGCACACATAACATCTTCAAAAATAAGTACCAAATATTCCATAGCTCTGTGGGGTTGTATGTACATATGTGTTACCTAGTAAATAAACATATCAGGATGCCCATCAATATTATACAATAGGATGGCTTTGTTATGCGTTCAAGTGTATTTTCAATATCAAAGGTATTAATTAAGGATTTTAAGATATTCAGGATATCCTCCCCTCAGTCTTGCACCAATCCACCCAGATTCTTTTAGACCTCCTTAAATAGTAGGGTCAATTACTATGATGTCCTGGCAGTAAGTAAAACAGAAAAAGGGTACCAGTAATTAGCCCTTATTTTAAATAAGAATTTACCAAATTAGCTTGATTTACAGTTACTTTAGAATATTTTTTTTAGGTTGAGGCCAGTGATTGCCATATAATAACATGATTGATAAGCATAACTATAATTTACACTATAAATAATTTAGCACACAAAACACACACATGTACAAATTTAATATTAAAAGGCATATTTATCTAACATTAACTTTATATGGGCTACTTCCCTGGCTGGGTTTTTTCTTACCTTTTTCACCATCAGAAGTGATCACCTCTAAGAACATTTAGAATAAAACTATTATCAGGCTTTCCCAGTTGAGTGTTTTACAGTCAGTACATTCTGTTTTACTCCAAATGCTGCAAGCAGAAAAATGACTCTAGAATCTTCTAAATCTAGTTGGACAGTCAGCTCTCTAACAGATGTCTTTATGTGATCTTGCAGCCGATCAGTGTGACCCACTGACACCTCATTAGAATGTCATCACTAAACGCCATATAGCTGCATCTGATGTTTTTCAAATGAACCAGGAATACCTAAATTTCAAATTAAGGTCCTTTCCAACAACATTATTTCCTAAGAGGACTTATCATAGTTTTGACAGTTACTACAACCAACAGGAAACTTTCCAAGGTTTTTTAGAATCACCTCACCCTTCAAGCTTCACATACCCGGGGATCTAATTAAGAGCCTTTGTCGTTGACATTCATTATTGTTCAGCTTCAGCTTCAGGTGTACAGTGGAGTGATCAGGCATCTACATCATCCCCGAGGTGGTCTCCATATATAGTTACAAGAAGCGGAGCACAGCATTAGGAATAGAGACAGTGGAAATGTAATGGCTGTGTGTGATATCAGAGGGGTAGTGGATGGGGTGGGGGGTTATCACTGTGTGAGGGATAGAAATGATCAATGTTTAACTATTACATTGTTTTGTACACCTGAAACTAGTAAAAACATGTTTTTAAAAAAGAGCCTTTCTCATTTCTCAGGGCACTTGGGTGCAGAATACTTTGAAGGAGGAGAATGAAATATGAAGAGGCAAATCCTTGACTTTTGAAAAACAAACAGCTTCATTTGATGAGATGACAGTGGGCTGTTTCTCCTTTCAGTGACTGTTTCTCTGTAATGTTGGATATGTTAACATGGGGCCAAGAACCTGGATCATACAGTGAGTGGACAGTTGCCACAGACAAGAGGAGCTCTTATGGTATCAGCAGCGCTATCCGTGGGAGCAGCAACACAATTTTTGCCATATGCTGGTGCTGCTTTCAAATGTCTACTTTCTTAGATACAGTCCAGAGCAAAATAGTGTAGCATAGTGGCCTCTAAGGCAGGCTATCAAACATGTAATCTCCAACCCCTCCAAATGGAAAAAAGACATCCTACAATCTGGGGTGAAAGATGGGATATAACCTAGCCGCATGGAGTAGATCTGGTGGCAAAGACTCGTGGGGGTGGGGTGGGGGAGAGAGAGACAGAGAGAGAGACAGAGAGAGAGAGAGAGAGAGAGAGAGAGAGAGGGAGAGAGAGAGAGAAACAGCAGTGCTACAGGCAGGAGGTGTGTACTAAACCCTTGGCTCAGTTTGGTGAACAGCAGGCTGGTACTGAGCTCAAGGAGATGGAACAGAGAACAGTGGAGGGTACCAGTAATCGCCGAGTCACTGAATCAGCCAGATGTGACCGGATCCTCTTTGTCTGCCAGTGTCATGCTACCCTCAAACAACACAGAAAACTGGGAGGACAAATAGTGAGCCTGTGCTGGGAAGATGCCAACAGAATTATCTGAGGGAAAAGGGAGAAGAAAGCAAATATTGAAAGAATGATAATAGATACCACCCACGGCAGATACCTGCCTACCTGCAGACAGACAGTACATGCTGAAAGTATGCAAATGACAATTGCCTCTAATGACAGAACTAAGCACATACACTCTTAAATTGCCTAACTTTTCCTCCCCAGTCACCCAGTCAAATCTCTCATTTCTGCTGGGTTCTAGGACCATCCCTTTGCTTGGGTAGCTCTTCGAATTTAGAAGTATAGAACCTTCCCTCTCTTAAACTTCCTTTGCCTGGTTTGAATTCAGTCCATTTCCACATCTTCCATTTTTGCTTTCTGATATATTTTTTGGAACACCAGTGGGTACTAGACTTATCAGGGGGATCACTTTGTGGGTTGTATGGATGTCTAACCACTGTGCTGTGCACCTAAAACTAATATAATCTTGAATGTCAACTGTAATTAAAAAGAAAAAAATGAAGATTACTTGTTGAATAACTCTTTTGAATCAATATGCCTATATGAGGGTAGGCTTATCTTAAAGAAAAGGTGAGAACATAGACCATAACAGAAAGGTACGATATGCCCTTAAAAGAATAGATATTCTAAATACTCAGATCCACAGGGAGCAGAGAAAACAGGATGTTCTCTTTGCCGTGGACATTTGATCTTGGACTTGGCATTTACTACTGATACCTTAGCAAAGGGCATCCAAGGTTACTTATTCCCAACATGCAACCGTCTTCAGTGAGCATTACAAAACAGAACTGATTCTGCCTTACGTTGAACAAAATAATCTAACCTTTATTTCTCAATCCTCTGGTGATAGTCACCTTAAACAGCCATCTCCCTGTTTACTTTATTTCCCTCGAAATATCAATACCTGAACTGATGATACAAATATACTAGTCACTGGAAATGGATGCCACTTTATTTCAGAGCTTCTTAAACTGGTGTCCATGGATGGTCACTGATGGTGCTGTGAACACTTTAATATTGTTTACAAAATGTTGGATGCATGTGCATTATGTTTTCTGAAGAGAGGTCTTTATGACAAAAGTCAGAAGTTCCCCAAAGGAATTCATGGCCCCATAACAGGTGAAGCATTATTGCTCAATTGAAACTAGTGAATTGTCATGTTGCTGATAACTATGTATTAGATGGATATGGTGCTTTGTAATACTTTTACTGTGTCCCACATTCCTGACTCGGTACTAGGTGTAATGAAAGATGCTAAGACTTGCAAATCAGGTTCTAATAAATTTGATTAATAAAATGATCTCCTTTGGGTTTGGCCTTTTTCAGATAAGCTGGTAATTACGTTTCTGGTCTGTAAGGCAGAAACTTAATTTTCTTCCCCAATCTACAGAACCTGAGGTCTCATGTTCATGTGTTCCTCTCCCAGGGGTATGGCTGCATTGCTAAACCACAATGCTGAGTTCCTGCATATGGGCTGTCCTTCATAGATACTGATGCTAGGAACAACTGTCCAGCTACTCCTTTGAATGAAATCAGATTTACCTTTAATTATCCACAACCTCATCAAGTTACCTGTGGATCAAGGGCATCTAAGAGCAAGGCGCCTAACTGCATTTAGAAGGTCAATTGCCAAGAATTAGAAAAGACTGACTAACCCACATGAAATGGAATCTATAGAGTTAGCCCACGACTAACACATGCTGGCATGAGCATTGAGATAACTGGTTTTCAGTACCCCTGCAGAGCGGCTATACTTCTGTGGCAGATTTTACAACCAGAGTTATACATTTTTCCTTTGGTAAAGTTACTAATTTTGAAATTATTAGATCTGAGGAGCCCAATTCCTTCTTTACCTCTATCGCTAAATTTTATTTTCATCACCACTCAATAGCACTGTATTTATTCCAGTGTAATAACTACACCACAGTTAAATAACATTGCAAGCGTTACCACCTATAGGCAGAAAATGTATTTCTTTTATTTTTTATGATAAGGATAGGACTAGAAAGAGTATTATAATAATTTCAACACCCTCCCATCTTCAAGTTTACCATCCTAATATTCAAACCTTAATTTTTCATTCTTCTCTCCCTCCTTCTTTCTTGAGAATAAATATTCTTAACTGTATAAGCTAATCTAAAAGAATTTCACTTTATTATATTCCTTAGGAATACCACCATTATTTTATCATTTGATTAAAGTTATGGATTTTTTCATGTAAACTTTCTGTGCTGCAAAAAATACATAAATGAAAGAACTGATTTGTCACAGTCCTTTTACCATGTCACATACCTCTTACTGTGAAATCTCTCATTTCAGTATGTTGTAGCAGAAAAATGGGAAACATAAAAAATTTGAATGAAGGAGGCATTTTGTCTACATTTCCAGCGACAAAAAAGGAGACCAGCAAAAAAGTCTCAACTTGGTTTATGCTCAAACAGCTCTTTCCTTTGAAAAACATGTTTCCATTGGGAACAACTTAAGGATTTTGTGGCTTGCTTTCTCATAAAAATATTAAAGATCCCAAATTAGTTCACCTTGCACCCTTTAGTGGGTTTAGAGCTTAGATAAACACATGCTAATTAATGCCATTTTGTTGAGTTTTAAAATTTCTATGGACATTTTGTACACTATCTCTGTTGCTGGTATAAAAACTAAAATTTCAAAAATTCCTTGTTACTGGACAAAAAAGCCAAATCCTCTTTAATGTTTACCAAGTTAAGGAATCTGACTATAGGAAAATAGTCCATTTTTATGTTTTTTGAACACATTCTCTCTAGGAGAATTTTTGCCCACATCAGTTAAATCTCAGTCTTCCATGGAGTAAAAGATTCCAGGAAGAATAATCAATGTGTCTTGGAGCAGCCTGACTGACTATAAATTTTGGCTGAAGGCAGAGTGGTATAATAGAAAAATGTGAACTTTAAAGCTATGAAGGTCAATTTAACTTTTAATTTCACTGCCTAGCAGTTATGTGACTTTGGAAGACTTACTTATCTTTTCTGACCCTCAATTTTTCAACAGAAAAATTTGAGCAATAAAATAAACCTCTCTAGATCATTTTAATGATGAAAAATAACACATACAACTTATTTAATACAATGTGAAACTGTTATATAACAGTTTCAAAGGCTGAATCGTACCCTCCCCAAATTCATATGTTGAAGCACTAACCCACAGTGCCCCCAAATTGTCTATATTGGAGATAGTGACCTTAAAGAGGTGATTAAGATAAAAATGAGGTCATATGAGTAGGCCCTAATCCAATATGACTGGTGTATTCTTCCATATAAGAAAAGGCGATTAGGAAGACATGGGCACACACAGAGGAAAGACTATGTGAAGACACAGAGAGAAAGTAGCCAGGTATAAGACACCTTGATCTTGGACTTCGAGTGTCCAGAACTGTGAGAAAATAAATTTTTGTTGTTTTAGCCATGCACCCATGGTAATTTGTTGTTACAATTCTAGCAAACTAGTTCAGGCTTATAATAGACTCTTGATGGATGAGAGTTATTATTGTTAGTTTTCCATTGAGACACCAGATATAAATGTCTAAACTAGGTAAACAGGGCTGGGTGAATTAATTAATGAATTAAAGGGAATACTCAGCAAAGTATGAATTCTTGAAAGTATCCCCAGCCAGCCCACCACAGTACTAGAAATTCCAGTTTATTTAGGTTAAAACACTAAAGGGTTTTTTTGAAGATGCACATCAAGCCATTATAATCCATTAATGTCTTTAGACAAATAATTTATAAGATTGTAGCTAGTTTTAGAAGCCATGATCTTGGAAACATAATATTCAGAGAAAGTAACTTTTCAAAAGGGAGAGGACATCAGGCACTGTGAATGAGGAAACTTCTCCATAGAGTTGCCAAAGAAATAACAAAGAGACAGTGCTCTGTGGTCCCTGAGTCCCAAAGGGACACCCCCCAAAAATAAAGGTGCTGACAAAAGGACACTGAAGACAAATGTTCTCAAACTATAGATTGCCTATGGAAGAGATCTGTTTGCCTCTAGAAGACAGGATCTGTGTGTGTGTGTGTGTGTGTTTCTGTGTGTGTGTGTTTCTGTGTGTGTGTGTGTGTGTGTGTGTGTGTGTGCACGCGCGCGCGGGCTCTCAAACAATTTCCTCTGTAGAATAGAACAGTCACACAGGACAATGAGTTATATTTATAGTCAGACATTGAAGGTTAAATGACATTTCACTGGGCTACCAGTAAGACATTCCTGAGGAGAAAGACGAGTTTATAGGAGATTAAGAAGGGAATTGAAGAAGGAAATGAGGAAATAAATTAAAAATAGGAAAACAACGCAGACTAGCCACAAGATAATAGAGTCAAAGGAAATCCTAAATGCAGAAGAAATCACAGACTCAGAAAACTCAAAATATTTCTTAAAAAGCCTGTTATCACTGTAATCCACTTCTTCCCCACGTCTAACTTCAATTCCAATCAGTGCGATTTAAAATTTTCTCACCTTAGGGAGTATTATGTAATGTCTTTCTCTTAATAACTCTTCATGAACCTTAACCATTCTCTGACCTGGAGGAAGCTAGAACAAAATGAAGAAGAAAAATAAAATGAGAAAGAAATTAAAGTGAGAAAATAAAAGACCTTACTGAAGGCAGATAACTTTTATTTGTCTGGGAGTCAACACTGAGGCCAAACAGTTACTGGTTTGGTTGGGTTGTCAAGAAATAGTAAAATGTGAAATTTTAAACTTGAAGGAAACTTAGAGACATCAATTTCCTCATTTACAAAATGATGGGGTTGGACTACTTGAATCTCGTGTCCATTCCAGCCATATTATTTTTTGATTGTGCAACATAGTAACTTCCTTTAAATTTTTCTGCTTATCAGGTATTAGCAAAGATTGTAATGACCAACTGAGGGTAAAATTAAATGACATGAAGCATATAATTCTAAACTATAAAAATGACTCACTATAAGTCAGATCATCTTCCAAATAATACGTTCAATGTTCTCTATTTGGCTTTTATTTTCCATACGACCAGCCCAAAATTTAGGTGTGAGGTCATTTCTTGGACAACAACTTCTTTTAAGTTTAGTTCACTGAATCTGAGTTTCATTTAAAATTTTCTCTTTGTTGCCCATTTGATGACAGTTCCAACATATTCACCAATGACACCTTCTTCATCTGCTACAGGCTATGGAACCAAAGATGCCATGAGGCAAACAACTGTGATTGTCCTGATAGAAAAAAAACTTTCCATTCCAGTAAAATATCTAAGATGCTGCTTTGTCAACTGGTGATAAAAATAAATTCTCAGTAATAGCACATGCATTATTGTCAAATGCCTATGACAAAAAAATATCTCAAACACAGTAGCTTGCTTTAAAAAATAATAAAAAGTGAGTTAGACGGGCAGCCGGATGGCTCAGTTGGCTAGAGTGTGAGCCCTTAACAACAAGGTTGCCGGCCAACAGCTTGAATCAGAGTTGGGGAGAGGGGAGGAGGCGGACCAAGAGGGAAAAAAACAAACAAAAAAATCCAAAAAACAGGGTTGCCAGTTCAATTCCCTCATGGGATGGTGGGCTACATTCCCACAACTAAATTGGAGGACAATGACTTGACTTGGAGTTGATGGGTCTTGGAAAAACACAGTTTCCATATATATATATATAATTTTCCTCCAAATATATATATATATATATATATATATATATATATATATATATATATATATGATACATATATTTATAGTTTCCCTATATATATTTTTTAAAGTGAGTTAGAAAAATAAAAACAACAAAATACATGAACAAATACATGAACTCATAAAGGTCAGTGGGGCTTAAACCTCCAGTTCTCCCGTGTTTTGTTGGAAATGAAGCTAGGACTGTTGGTGGCTTTAAATAATTGCTTATGACGACGGTATGTCACCTGAGATAGAGATTCATTTCAATCAAGCCTAATTCGTGTGTTTCCTGAGGGCAAGAGCCACTTCTGGTTCATATTTGTGTCTTCAATGGAATTTCATGTAAAACATAACAGGGTTTTATATACAAGAGTAGAATACATGAAATAAAGAACTATTCTTGTGAACTGGGAGATATTTTGGAAGCCTTAGAAATTTATCTCACTAGAGCTGATTTATAAAGGGTTATTTTCCTTGGGGAGTTTTTGCCTTGTACTGGCCTGGAATACAAATGCCAGTAGAAGAGAATGAATTAAAAATGGACTTGGAAAAAGGGTATAAATGTAATTCAAATAGCATTAAAATTAACATATTGGGCTATCATTTTTCATATGAAATATGCTGTGAAGTGTAAAACAGTTTCAGTAAACAATAAGAATTAAACAAGTACGGTTGGGAAACTCATTTGGTTTGTTATTACACATTTGTACATATGTGTACATATGCAATCATATGTACTATATCCATGATCAGCTAATAAAGCTTCATTGAAAGGGGGGTTTATTATGTCCTGTTTATGAATGGGTTGCTTGGCCTGCCCTCTCCGTTTCTTGTTTTCGAGCCCAAGAGAATTGAACATGCAGCACTGAGGGTGATAGGTTACTAGCCCAGTTATAAGAAGGGTGTATTTAAGAGTAGTCATAAGCCTTTCTAAGGCATTGCAGGCCAGGTGCAGATTGAATTATGATCTGTTTCTTGCTACTGCAACCTTAGTGTGACATATTAACTTGAAAGATGATATTGTTCCTTATCACTATCTGCATAAGAGGAAAACATTCAGCAAACATATGAAAATTATTTTCCAGGTCTCCTGGGGTTTCCAGTCTGTGTCATGGAAGGGGAATCTACATAATTTACTCCTCTTCAATGTGTAGCAATCACAACATTCACAACATGCATGTTATATGCTCTGCTTTTGTACGAATGCAGTTGTACAAATGCAAATGTAATTGAAATCAACAATCTAGTTAAAAAACAAAACCAAACCTTACCATTTAATCCATCAAACTAGAATAAGGATTCACTTGCTTGAATAATCCAAGTGTGACATTTAAATCAGGCACATTATGCACAGTTTTCCCTCCCTGCAGAGGGGCACGTGCACCTGGAAGAACAGATGGATCTTGTTGCTTCCTGATAAGGTCAGAGAAGCTTAGGTAGATGGTAGTTATGCTTCACACTCATTGGTTTTGCCTCTGGAGCCACAAGGCTGTTACCATGACTACAAAACTGCAGTTGCTACAGCATCTACAGCTCATCTGATGTCAAGGCTTCCGGGTGGCCCAGCACAAAAGCTATTACTTTATGTTGTTTTCAAAAAATCATAGTAGTACAGAGCCAACATCATTCCAGGTAAACAAAGTTTCCTATACATTTCCATGTAGGCAGACACTGTTCTTCAAAGTGGGAGTAAATGGTCTAAATGGATCGATTTTCCCCAATTAGCCCATCAGAGAAATAAATCAGAGTTGAAGGGAGAAAAATATGCACAACCAGTATGGAAATACTGCTTACCTACCATTTTCTAAACGCAGATTTTAAATGTATGGAGAAGTTAAGAGAACCTCACACAAATCTGTAAATCATTTATATTAGCAAGCCACGGCAGCCAAATCGCTGTTTGGTAAGAAGGAACCACAGTGTTACAAAGCAGAAAACAGAGAATCAGAATCAGAAAACCAGGAAGGCACCTAGTCTAGACTAGGTTTGCCTAGTCTAGACTAGCTACTATCAGTTCTTTTCTATTTGTTGGTTTATTTCAGCTTTATTGAGGTATGACTGACAAATAATCATTGTCAAATATTGATTGACAAATATACAGAGGGTGCCAAAAAATTGTATACACATTTTGAGAAAGGAAAAAACTGTATTAAAATTATAGTACTTAATATATACCAAAAGCAAAAGATGAATACAAGTCATGTGTATACATTTTTTTGGCACCCCCGGTATAAATCAGGTATATTTAAGGTATACAGTGGGATGTTTTTCTGTATGCATAAACATTGTGAAGTGCTGCTGCCAATTAAGGTAATTAACTTATCCACCATCTAATATATTTACATGTGTATGTGTGTGTGTGGTGAGAATACTGCAGATCTATTCTCTTAGCCAAATTCAAGTGTAGAATTCACTGTGGTCCCCATGCTGTACACTAGGTCTCCAGAATTTATTAATCATATAACTAAAAGTTATGTCTTCATGGAACCTTTCCTGACATCCACACCAGATTGCTTCCCTGTGTTATATACTCCTGGAGTGCTCTGTTCTTCTTCACAGAACTCAACACACTTGTAACGAATGTCAGTCTTTCCTTCTAGACCCGACAAGGGCAAGTCTGTTTACAATTCCATCACCCAACATAGTGCCAATAAAAGTGCTCAATAAATATGTGCTAACTGGCTTAAATGACAACGAGAAGCATGCATGGGAAGGGATAAGTTGTCCAGTGTGCTGCAAGTATAGGGTTTATGAGATGTAGTAGTAGGTAAGTTTGTGGTTATATTTTCTAGAATCTTCTAAGCAAAACTGAGGCATTTACATAGGATTCGGTAGACAAGGGGAACCAGGGTAGGATCCTGAACTATGGTGTGATGAGATCAATATGGACTATGTTCATATTGCTTCCTATTTGAAACTGCGGGCAGACTAGTCAGGCACACCATGCTTGTTTGTCTTATCTCTTTTACAATGCCATTTCTCCTGAATCATGGCTATTGGTCCTAATAAACATAAATTTTGTCATAAGAACATTTCTCTATACTGTGATTTACAAATTCTGTCAATGTTACCTGACAACTCAAGAGCTGTGAAATTTTCAGTTCTCCTACTGCCACTATGGTTTTACTGCTAACTTGCTCTGGACCAAGAAAGAGTAATGTAAAAATAACTCTAGGAAACACCCCCCCAAAACACACAGCTCCCTTTAGGCACTGGCCTGAGTTTGTATGGGGAACAAAAGCAGAGCTAAAGCAACACGAGCATCACTTCCCCAGTCTTCTTCTTAAAGGAAAGAAACACAAAACAACATCAGAATCAGAGACGATAGTGTAAGGAAAGCAGAGAGAGAAAGGGTGTATTTCTCAGTTTTTTCCTTCTGTGAAGCAAATCGTTTTTTGGCAGTTGTCTGGCCTCTAAACATATCTTTCCTTATAAAATCTAGTCCCCTGAAGGGACTGTGAGTCAGAGATTGTTCACGCATACTCAGCAAGCCTAACTTCAGACACTTCTTTGCTGGATGTTGCCAGGTCTTCATTGTCTGTTATGTATTTGGTTCTGTGCCGTAAACATTCAATAAACAGTACGTAATGAGAACAATTAATGCAATTTGAGAGAGCTTTGTGAAACCAAATAAAACACATACTAATTGTAATTTAAATGTACCAAAAAGAGTACAATCTAATTTGGGGTAACATTGGGATGTGTCAGTCAAGACACAAGCTTTGGAATCTGGACTGAACCCCTGCCTCTATAATCTACTAGTTGTGGATTATTAATATTAAGCTTGAGCAAGTTATTATTGAGTAATTTATCCAATGTCATACACATATAAGCACTTACTATGTGCCAGCTACTTTACCCTGAAGTAAGTACCATTATTTTCCCCATTTTCCATGTGGGAACCTGAGGCATAGAGATTAAGTAATTTGCCAAAGACCATATGCCAAAGAAGCGGGGTAGCCAGGTTTCTAACTCCAGCAGTCAGGTTTTTAGAACTTGCTCTTACTTACACTATAGTATCTAAGCCTTAGTTTCTTCTCTAAGACAGTGACAATGATACCTACCTAAGAGGGTTGTTGAGATTTAAGTGAGACAACATATGTAAAATGCTTAGCACATGGTAGATTCCTATTAAATGCTAAACATTATAATCAATGGTTCATAAGATTTATGATCTTAAGAATATTAACCACATATTCAACTGTCAGTAATCCATAAGTGTTATCTTTTTTTCCTTTGGGTTATCTATGGTACAATTTTGTTTTTTTCCCTGTGGTACAGTTTTATTCATATACTGGATGGATGTCCTCTTCTGAGTGTAACTCTGGGGGCATTGCCCACTCCGTTGGTTGATATATGTTCAGGGAGTATTTGATAGTGGTATGCTGTGGTATTATCCAGGGTCCCAAGTCTCAGCAGTCAACATTTTCAGTTTAGCTGACAACTTTACTTTTTAACTGTATCTTGAAGGTCCTTAAAGTAATAGTATACATATACATATATATATATATATATATATATATAGATAGATAGATAGATAGATAGATAGATAGATAGATAGATAGATATATGATAAGATATATGATAAGGGAATAGATATATGATAATAGATAATAGATATAGATATAGGAATCATATAGATATATGATAATAGATAATAGATATAGGAATCATAGATATATGATAAGGGAATAGATGTTAATGAAAAGGAGAGATATTTTTCAAATAAAAAGTTTTAGACTATTCTGAAATAAACAGCTGAGCATGTTTCTTTTCCAGCCACATACTTTTAGGTCCCATGCAAAAGCTTTTATTGGTTTTGAACTCCCATCTGGAATTTCTAGTCCTTGATTATAATTATTCTACTGTTAACTGAATGAAGATCACTGAAGAAGGTAGAAATAAAATACATCGGTTAATTTGTGTCTCCCCCATTCAGAATTTTTCAACATGCCACAAATCTTCCCCAAGCACTGATTCTATGCTTCTTTGTTCATTTTCTTCCTCTGAAAAAGGGCTAGTATAGTTTGGATGTCAGCCTGCCTGTTTCCATTCTAACCACAAGGTTAAGCTCCTCATTTATATTCATTGCTGGTTTTACATCCTTCCTTCCACTTTTTAAAAATGCAAATCATTTTCCCAGTCAAATAGGCATATTAAATGCTCATAGGTGAAGTGTTATATGCTAAGTACTAGAGATATGAATGCCAAACACAGAGGAACTCAAAGATTTAAGGAATATTGGGAAAAAGAGGACCACAATTAGAAAAGCCAGAAGAGCCAGAGAGTTTGGAAGAAAACAAGATACTTAACAGTATCATTAAAGTCAAAGGAAGAGATGGTTATTGGATTTAGGACAGACCACTCAATTTTTATGTGAGGATCAGCATAGTTTATTTTTATTGCAAATATTTGCTGTTTCTGGGCATGGGGTAGAGGCTGAATTGGGACTTCATCTAGTCAGAGGGTCATTGCCAGGAGAATAAACAACCAACGAGGCTTTTAGCAGTTGCTCAGGATTACTATGACAATACTGGAAAATTGAAAGGTTTCGGACATATGGCTGGCTGGTTGCCTGCACAACATATTTACTTGATTTTGAAACTGCACGGGAGGTGAAAGTCCAAAGCCTCTGGTAAGTAGAGTGAAATCACCTGAATTCTCATGAAACAATGACCTCTGTGAGAGTATGCCTGAATGAACTCACCTGTAGAATTTCCAGTCCAAAGAGTCAAGGACAACCAGACTGCCAATAGCAGTCCTGTAAGCCCCTTGGAATACTGATAAACTAGAGGTAGACTGAAGCTTACCAAAACTGTAACCCAGCCTTGACCTACCTCAGTCCTGATTGGATTACAGTGATGTATGATGTACTTTATCTGCCCATCAGAGGAAAGGCTGAACCCTATCTGAGGAAGATACTATCTCCTGTAAATAACACCACTTGTTCTTTTGTACCCAATAAAATTAAAATATTTGACATGAGATGACGTAAGTCCATTTGGTTAATAACCAATAAAAAGAAAAAGTAGACAATGGAAGCATACCCAAAAGATTCAGAACTTGAGGTTAGCAGATACAGACTTAAAAATAACTATAATTAATATGCTAACAACCACAAAAAGATGGAGGAAAATATATGAAAAGATTTCACAGAATTTAAATCTGTAAAAGAGATCCAAATACACATTCTAGAGCTAAAAAACACAATATCTTAAATAAAGAATTTAGTGAATGCATTTCATAATAGACTGGATATACTGGAAGACTGGATTAGAAAACTGGATAATACCCAGTGAAGGGCACAGAGAGAGAAAATATGAAGAACAATAAACAAAAATGTAAGAATGATGTGGGACATGCTCAAAAATTTTAACATTTGTCAAATTGGATGCAAAAAAGGAAAGAAAAAGATGTAGACTGACACTGAAAAAAATTTTGAACAGATGATGGTAGAGAATTTTCCATAATTGGTGGAAGACTCAAACCATATATTCAAGAAACTTAGAGAATCCAAGCAACAAAAATTCAAAGAAAATTATACTAAGTAGATCATAGTCAAAGTACCTGAAAATCAAAGACCCAGAGGAAACCTTAAAAGGGACAGAGAAAAAAGACACTTTACCTTTAAAGAAATCACAATAATACTGACAGTTGGCTTCCCTTTGGGCGTGATAATAATGCAGACTACTGCTGAATCACATACTTAAAGCACTGAAAGAAAATAACAGCCAAGTTTGATTTCTATACTTAGAAAAAAAATCCTTATAGTGACTTCTGACTTACTCTGTCATCAACAGACTGACTAAATAAACAAACACTATAAAAGGAGTTCTCCAGGCAGAAGGGAAATGAGCGTTGATGAAAACAGAAATGCCGGTGGGAAGAAAGAATAGAAGAAAGAGTAAATGTGTAGGTAAATGTACAGGTGAATGTAAATGAAATGATCATACAAAACAACGTAAATTTCATGGTTTAAAATATCTATTGCATTAGAATGTATGAAAATAATAACACAAAAGGCAGAAAGAGGTTAAGTAGATTGAAAGTCTTCTAAGGTTGTAGGCCTAAGAGGGAAGTGGTAAAAGTAATACTTTGTAAAATTGGTAAGCCCCCAGGAGGTCAGTGTTAACTTCCTTTGTTGCTGCAAATTTCATTACCACATTGCCACTTTCTTGCACGGATTCTTTCACTCCCGTATCCTCAATCAATTTTGCTTGACCAAAATGAAGACCCGAGTAGACCTACATCTTATTATTCCCTCTACCTTCAAGTACTTAACTGGTAGTGAGTCAAGCATTGATCTGGTAGATTGTCCTTTAGATGTGCAAGCCCGCTCCCCTCACCCGCAGCTCGTGATCTTGATAGTTTGCCTCTGTGATATACACTGTTAGAATCGTTTTATCTGGCCAGCTTGCTTATAGCTATGCTCTTCTAGCCTTACCTCTGGTGTGCCTCCGCTCCACTTCGCACATCTAAGGAGCAAGCATAGTTTCCTTTTTTCTATTCTTTCTCCCCTTCAATTCAATCTGTTGCTTTTGAACAAGGAATAAATGTCACTCCAAGGACATGTTATCATCCCATTCCATCAGGTCGATGAGAGTTATGAGCCTGTTTATGTTTATTTGTTGATATTTATATTTTATTTTATTTATTATTTTTACTTTGCTTATGGACCAGTTATCATGTTTTTATACATCTTTGCATTCATTTACTCCTACAAATTTCAATCAATTTCTTTTTCTTTCAATAGTAATATAAATAACAGACTCTGGAGGTAGGCTGCCTTGCTTCAAAAACCCAGCCCCAATAGTTACTGGGTAATGGAGGGCATTTTTCTTATTCTTAACTTCCCTGCTTAAGTATTCTCATCTGTAACATGACAATGAAGACAGTAATAACAGGATCCACTATGATTTGGGATTGGGGAGGGGGAGGGTTGTTTGAGTTAATATAAATTGGACTCTTAATCATTTGTGCCAGACAAATTGTAACATGTTCAATAAATGCTGGCTATTTTTCTTATTCCTCCTTATATGTTATTTCTTCATTTTGATGTCCTGCTGTCATGCCGGATGTCAGGTGGGGTCTCTGGTCCCGCTCCCCACATAAGAACGCAGGATATGGTGAGGCCAAAAAGGAACACCCACGGAGCCATAGATAGGGGAGTCATACCACTATAGTCTCGCTGGCGACTGGGTAGGAGACACAGGAAGCAGGATCTACACGATCTGCAACCTACTGTCCACTTCTCTCTGCCAACCAACCTCACTTGCTAGCTGCAATCCACTGTGCTAACTGCAATCCGCTCTTGCTAGTTCAGCCACCATCTCCTTACTAGCCCCCGTTTTCTGCTAGCGAAGCCACGGCAGTTATGTCAGTGGCCAATGGCTCACTGGTTACAGCTGAGGCCAACTAGCCACAGCTGATGACCATCCAATCACAGTTGAGGGCCATTTACTACCTGAGCCAGCACCTTTCCATGTGAGGCCGAGAGCCTGGAAACTGCACCCCTGGCCTTGTCCCCACACCTGCTTTATGGTTTATGCAATGATTTTCATTTATTTCTTTCTCATTTAAGTTTAGAAATCTTTCCAATCTTGTGCTAGTTTGAATAACAACAGAAAAACCTTTCTTGTATTGAACTGTTCTAACATTTTCTGTCTCTGTGCATGCCTTCCACTTGGTGTTCTAGTTCTGCCCTTCAAGGCTTCAGAAAGAGAACTGTTTCTATTTCCCACCCATTAGCCTTTCCAAGATAACTGTTTCATCCCCTTTGGGTAGTCTCCTCTGTAAACTAAATGTCTTTATTTCCTCTCTGCATTTCTCCAAGAAACATTCTACCTCTGTTCTATCATTTTCTTTGCTAGCAGGAAAGGTAAACTGTAGATACAATCCTGATAATCTTAGGACAATGCGCATCACACAAATGCACACACTTTGCAGTCTCATGCTATGGGGACAGAGCCAGGAGTGCAGTTTCCAGGCTCTCGGCCTCACGCGGAAAGGTGCTGGCTCAGATAGTAAATGGCCATCAACTGTGATTGGATGGCCCTCAGCTGTGGCTAGTTGGCCGTCAGCTGTAACCAGTGAGCCATTGGCCACTAATAAAACTGCCGTGGCTACACTAGCAGAAAAATGGGGGCTAGCAAGCAGATGGTGGCTGGCAAGCGCGGACTGTAATTAGCACAGCAGAGTGCAGTTGCAGATTGCAGATAAGTGGACGGCAGGTCGCAGATAGTGTGGCTCCTGCTTCCTGTGTCTCCAACCCAGCCACCAGTGAGACTATAGTGGTGTGACTCCCCTATCTATGGCTCCGTGAGTGTTCCTTTTTGACCTCATTATGTCCTTTGTTCTTATGTGGGGAGTGGGACCAGAGACCCGCAGGCCACCCCACACGACACATGGCGCAGCGAGCAGGGTCTCCCGCATGACACATGCGAAAGGCCTCCAGTGTCCTTGTGTACTTGATTTAAAAAGCTGCAAATTTCTTAGATCAACAAGTTGTCATCCCTGATGAAAACAAGCAGCCTAGCTCCGAAGAGCTAACATTAAATGATATATTCGTTATATTTCCATGGGTGATAGGAAGAAGAGTAGGAAGTTCTGACTTAGTCATGGAGTAGCCTACACCCTACCAGGTAGTAAAATAAGCAGAAGAAGCTCCAAAGGAACTACAGGGCAGAGGAGGGCAAAGCTGGAAAGGAAGCGGTAGTATGGGCCAAAATGGGAAAAGAACGAAGGAGGCCAGGCCTGAAGACAGCTGCTACCTTCCCATATCAGCCAGGATCTAGCCTTAGTAATAGAACTACGCTGGAAATACAGCGTAAGTGAGGGACTGGTTTAGTGAATACTTCAAAAATTATGATTTAAGTGTTTTGTGTTTGGCTTGGTAAATTGAAAACACCCTAACAAAATACTTCCACCCCTTAAGAGATCTGGGTTATACTAGATATTTATCAAATAGTTATATCAACAAATAAATACCTCCATTTGGTAGGCAATCTTTCTAAAGGGTTTTGATATATTTTTTTTTTATTTCCCTCACCAACCGTTTCCTAGAAAAGCCCTTTGATGTTAAGGAGGTCTTTCTAGGTGACTCTTGAGAGGATTTCTCTTTCTTTACTCTTCTTTTTCTTTTTTGTTTTGTTTTTGTTTTTCCTGAGAAACAGGAGTAAACAAATCAGAATGCTAAAGGGTACTTGTTCTATAAGTTCATAACTTCAACTCCCAGGCAAAGCAGACGACTGTGTTTACCTTCTATTGTAGTGAGCCAGCCCATTTGGCAAATGCTCAGTTGTTTCCTTCTTGCCCCTGGGCAGGAAGCTACTCCTTTAGTTTAATCAGAACTAGTGTGCTTAGAGACAGAGTCCCGTTTTAACGAAAAACTTAGGAATTATTCAACTGATTTTCCTATGGCAACGCATCAACTTTTAGTTGCAAAATTAGATAACTTCGAAACCACTACAACATAAAGCAGTAGTATTCACACACACACGCGCGTGCGCACCTAATACCACTTTGTATAGTAGGAAGGAACTGAATATTCTCTCATTTTAAATATCCATTTGTGGAGAGGTTTATTCATATTCTTTATTTAAAATGTTTGAATATGGAAGCCAGCTGGGGAGTGGGTGCACAGTGGTCATCAGATTCTCAGGGATGTCTTTGAAACTATCAGACAGGAAATATTGCAGTAACAAATGAAACCTGGAATATCAGAGACTTAGCATACCAATGTTTTCTTTGTCGCTCCTGAGTACATACAACATGCAGTTTGATGAAGGGAAGGGCAGGAAGGAGCACTCAGTTTGTCACAGTCACTCAGGGATTCAGGTTTATAAAAGCTCCACCGCGTGGAATATGGATTGTGACCTTCTTAGTTACTATGGCAGGAAAAAGATCTCATAACTGCTCTTCTACACACCTTCTCAGAAGGGACGTGTATCACTTCCACTTATTTTACTCTATTGGCAACAACCAGTCACATGGCCTCACTGAACCATAATATAACAGGGCTGGGGAGTATAATTTTTTGTATGTCTAAACAGAGAGGAAAATTAGATATTGGTTTTACAAGAGAAATCTCTACCATGGACCTTAAGAGATCTGAGTTATACTAGATATTTATCAAATAGTTATATCAACAAATAAATGCCTCCATTTGGTAGCTGGGACAGTAAAGGACAGAGAGGCAACTTTACCTGTAGAAGGATCTGGAACTTTATTGTGGAACTTTGGGAGTTTTGTTTCCTAACAATACTTATACTTGTGGACTGAGGAAAGAGAGAACAGAACATATAAGTGCAGTACAGGAAGCACTAACTATTATGTCTTTGGTAACATAATTCCCTTTAGGAAGACATAAATGCTTTCAACAATTTACAGCATTTTAGTATTAAAAAAAAAAACACCTCATTTTTTTGACATAAAAACACCTCATTTTTTTGACATACGCATAAAAGCATTAAATGATTTGAACCTTTGAATCACAGCAGAAACAGATTGCTAGCATGTGGAACTGTTTCAAAATTATACATACATCATTTTGGAACTGAAGCAGAGCTGAGTGCACTGGAGAAGGGGTTTTGAAGTCCACACCTTAGGGCATTGTTTTGCCCAGGTACATTCTCTCCACAGCCACCAGAGTAACCTGTCTCACCATGTCCCTGAACTGCTCCATACCTCTCCGCTGCCCCATCGAGCTCAGGATAAAATGCAAACTCCTCAGCACATATGACAGAGTCCTAGAATGTTAGTCCCTCTAGGATGGGCACTCACGTTGCTTTGGCCAGTACCCCCACACCCCTATCCTACATTGGGAATGGATTTCTAGAGATGAATTAATTTCTGCCCAGGCCCTGTTCTGCTACAGATTTCCTGAAGTTGATTGCTCATCTCTGGACAGTGGCTGCTCCTTGACTCCTTTGCCCACATTCTGTCTTGCCTCTCAGCAGACCATGCTGCTGCATGTGACATGCTTTTGCTGCTACTTGCAATAACAACATTATCCACTGTCATCTTCTCCAGCTGCACTGAATGTCCTCAAAGCACCTCCCCACACTTTCCACCTAAAGTCTTCTCTGCCTTGGACTAGACATCCAATTCCAAGTCTAGCATCTCTCATTCTGTGCCATCCAGGCAACCTAACTAGAACCATGCCCAGACCGTCCAGGTTGTGATACTAGTTCTTTTTGCATTTGTATGAGCACCGCCACTCCATGGAGGCGGGGATTGTATCTTACCCACTTCTTTATATTCTTTGATTGCTCCAGTAATGGTTAATTTTATGTGTCAACTTGACTGAATCACGGGATGCCCAGTTTTTTGACTAAACAATATTTCTGGGTGTGTCTGTGAGGGTGTATCTTGATAAGATTAGTATTTGAATTGGTAGATTGAACAAAATATTATCCTCCCCAAAGTGGGTGATCATTATCCAATCCCTTGAAGGCCTGAACAGAACAAAAAAAGTGAAGGAAGGGAAAATTCACTCTCTACCTGACTGATTGATGGGACATTGGTCTTCTGACTTTGGACTGGGATTTACACTATGGGCGCTCCTACTTCAACAGCAAAGTCTGTCTCTCTCTCTCTCTCTCTCTCTCTCTCTCTCTCTCTCTCTCTCTCTCTCTCTCTCTGTCTCTCTCTGTGTTTTTATGGTCTCCCTCCCTCTCTAATGCCAAAAAGAGCATCAGAAAATCAAACATTTTTGGGCAACCACTTAATTTGCATATAAATTTAAATTTTACAGAGAATTTTATGTCACAAAATATTTTACAGAATCTTACTGCATAGAGTATCAGTGGCATAATTTAATCTATAAATTAAAAAGCAAAATCTGTGATTCAAACTGCATTTTCAAATAGAAAGCAATGTGCCTTTGCTCACAGGCAGATTTGGTTTGAGTACAGTTTATTTTGTCTCAGACAGTAGTTTTATTAGCCTGTATTAGACTGTCTGAACAATTCAGATATTTAAGGGAGTTCAGATTTTCTTTCTTTGACCAGAGCAAGTCAGTCAGCAAGACTTTGTTCCCGAAGGTGGCACATTTCATTGCATTCATTGTCCCAAAAATGGCTGGCAGAGGTTATATAAAAAAGTGCATTTTGCAAGAAAGTTTCCAAACCATTCAACTCTATAAATTACCTAAGACACTTTGCTCTTCACTTTGGAAAAGGACATATCTCACCCTCCTCCGCAAAAAAAAAAAAAAACCAAACAAAACAGGTAGCCTTTTCATTTCTGACTTTTTTTGTTGTTTATTTTTATTTGTTTTTGTTTATTTCTTTGCTTGTTTAATTCCTGAATAGCTATCACGTCCACGTAGGTCAAAAATCTTTAGACTATACATAGAATGAAATAATTCTCTATGATCTCGGTCCTTCTTCTACCCACTTGCCTATCTCACCAAAGATTAAAACAGGCAAGCATTAAAAAAAAAAGGCAAGCATTATTGTTACTTTCTTTGTATCCTTCCGCAGGCTTTCTATGCACATACAAATGAATATGAATTGTTTTAGAAAAAAAGGGGACTAAAAAAAAGGAAGGGGGGGTTACTAGACTTGGATCACCAGTGCCTGGTAGCCCAGGATTTCCCCCATTTTAGCACTGAAAGTGCTGCATCTTGGGAAATTTCTTATCCCTGAGCTAATCAGGATGGTTGACCGCGCCAGGCCTTCTATACACTGTCCAGGACAAATGTATTTGGGGGCTGTTTTTCTATCCATAGGATCTTCCTCATTCTTTTTTTTAACCGCAATGTATGTAGTTCAGAACTCCCCTGCTGAGGAATATTTGAGGTTTTTGGTTTTGGTGGTTTGTTCTTTTTTTTTTTTTTTTTTTTTAATCTTTTGTGTTCCCAAACCAAAAGTATTTATCTTTGCCTTGATAAAAGATTCCCTTTTCATAGTGCCTTAGAATTTTAAAAAGTTCCAATTTAAAGATGTGCATCCATACTTAATAAATACATAGCCTTGCTGCATATTAATATTTGGAAAATGACCAGTTAGTTCTTCTAATGTGAAACTGGTTTTGCAAATTTAAAAACTGGGAGGATAACATTTCCAGCTTTGTTTTCAGTTTTATTCCCAAATGATATGAATTTCTCTGTCACTAAATGATCTAAAACTTCTTTTTTCTATTATAAATTAAAAAGCCACTTGGTTCATTTAGCCGATTAGATGTACTCACCATCTGTTAGCACAACGACCCTACTTTCACCTGATGTCATTTTTATCTGCTGCTTCAAATGGGCCAGTCATTTGAAATTAAGCTACTCTCACTCCTTACAAAATTGCTAAAGCTATATAACATGTTATTATCAGAGAAGCTCCCATACTAAGTGGTTTTTAATGCATTTGTGTATTATCCATGGAAGAGGGCGAAGAGATGACCAGGGAAGGGATCTGAGTACCTGCATTTATTCTGACTAGATTTGATGGCATTATTATGGCTTATTTCAATTTTCAGTTTAATTTTGCCCTGGAATTTTCCAGTGCTACAGAACTGCCACATACATAGCATGGTCGCTGTCATAGGTAAGGGTCTGTTTGTGGTTTGAAGGATCTGGGTAAGTAAGACTTAAAATGCATTTATGTTTATTAAACACTTCAATAGTGCTTTCATCAGTAATATCATCAGCAATTATACCCCCAGTGAACATAGCAGAACAGTAGCCCAAATTTGGGGAAATATAAACGTCTGCCAAGGAACCTTAATTAGCGTCACAACTCGTGGTCCTAGGCTGAAAAATATTAGTTGCAAAATTATTCTTCCAGGAAGAATTCCAAGAAAGTGTTGAATAAAAATATATTGAATATTTCTGTATTTACCCCCATGTTTAAATGTTGTGACATTTTACTTAACTACATTTTAAATGTCACAGCCTCTCTAAAATTGAGTATGTACATCTATGCCTTATTCATCCTTACATCTCTAGTGACTAGCCACAGGCTTGGCAGGTAAAGTATATTTAAATAATATAACATGATTTAGAAGTACTTTTAGATAAATCGGCTTTATCCTTAAGTAGTCATATGAACAGATTAGTGTTTAGTATTAGACAGTCATCATTTTACAGATGAAGAAGCTGAATATCAGAGAAGTCATTTGCCCAAGTCTACACAGTAAGAAGGAGGACCGAGATTTGATCAATCCAAATCTCCAATTTCTAGCCTCAAGACTTTCCCTGTTTCTCAGTAGGAACACTCTGTGCCATGTGCTAATGAAAGGTAGGAGGCCTTTGGGTGAGATAATTACTTTCTTTGGAGTGGTGAAAAATAAATCCTGAGAAATTATCCCATATGGTATGTCTGACCATAATCTCAGAATCACTTTTTATTCCTCTTTTTCCTTCATCCTTCATGCCCAATTTTTGGTAAGTCCAATTAATTCTACTTTGTAAGTATCTTTGGCAGTTACATCCTTCTTGCCTCGATCATCCTAATTCAGGCTGTCACCATATTTCCTTAGGATGAGGTGAAGCGTCTCCCTACTCATCTCTCTGCCTGCAGGGTCTCATCTGCACTTACACGACATTAGATGATGGAATCATAGGTAAACAAGAAACATTTCTGACCTCTTACAATATTTTACTGTCTAGCAGAGAAGACAGACACATAAATAGATTATTTTAACCCAATGTGGTAAGTGCAATGACAAAAATACATATAATGTGTCATCAGAATGCAGAGAGCATCTTAAAATTGCTACCAGGGTTTTCTTCCCAAAGCACAGATTTGATTTTAAAATCCTTCATTGGTTTCTACCTGCTTAAAGCAAAGGTTGTAAACCCAAATGACTATACAAGTCTAGTAGGTACAAATATTTGTGAAGTGGGCAGATATCATGCAGTAGGGAGGTGTGGGGAATTTGGAAATTATAGTAGACTGAAGAGGACATGCCTATACTAAAGGGCCAGTCGCTACTCAGCTCTGGCCATTTGTGGTCAAGTGAGGCCCAATGTGGCCAAATCATCTGTTTTAGCTTTTGTTTTGTTTTGTTTTGTTTTTTCCAAGAGAAGCTGAAAGTCAAGAATTTTATGTCAGGTCTCCCAATTTTTAAGATATTTAATTTTGTAATTCAAATTACAAACACACTAAACCAAACAAATAATAATAATAATGAAAACCCTAACATACACAAAAAACACTGTGAGAGCTAACTAAAACACATCTGCAGGACTCCAGTTTGTGACATTTGGCCTATAAGAGAGTCAATACTTTTTATGAAGACATCCAAGACTTTACATAATCTGGACCCAATCTATTTTCCCTTTAAACCCACACCAAGCATACTGTGGTTTCTGGAACATACCTTCCACTCTCATGCGAGATGTCTTTGATCTCTGTCTACAGTACCCTTCTGCCTTCTCTCACTGACCTGGTGAAATTCCACTCCTCTTTCTGGTCCCAACTTAAGTGTCAACCACTATGTGAGTCTTCTTGCATATTCAAGGTATAACTAACCTCTCACTTCTTTTTTTCTCCTGGAACATTTTATTCCCACCACCAAGAGAATACTTGTATCTGGTTCAAAATCCATCAGTTATGAGTTATTTTCTTCTGGTTTTCAATTCTGCCTTTATTTCTTCCCCTAGCAAATTTTCTTTTCCTTAAAGCTTAGTTATATACATTTTTAAAGGTTTGTAATATTTTATGTGGAATTCAGAATGAAATGAAGTTTAGCTAGCATCAGTCCACCCATGGCTAGGATTTTTTTTTTTTTATCTCCAAGTATTGATATTCTATAACTCCTTGAAAGCATTTGTATTTGTTTCCTATTGCTGTTTTGACAAATTATCTCAAACTTCAGGGCTTAAACAACACAAATTTATTACTGTTGGTGTTAAAAGACCCATATTGGTGAAAATAGAGTGTCAGTACAGCCACATTCCCTTCCGGAGGCTCTAGGGGAGCTTGTTATAGCTGTTAGAGGCTGTCTACATTTTTTCCCCATTCTTTTTAAAAATTAAACATTTTTCCCATTTATTTATTAAATTTATTGACTAACATTGGCTAATAATATTATATAAATGTCAGGTGACATTATAATTCAATTATCTGTGTATTTTATTGCATGTTCACCACCAATGATCTACTTTCCTTCTGTTACGATATATTTGACCCCTCCACCCAATTTGCCCTCCCTCTACCCCTCTTTCCTTCTGGCAACCATCTCTTGTCTGTTTCTATGACATTCTTGAGTCATGGCCTCCTTCTTCCGTGTTCAGAACAATCAACATATGAGTTGAGTAGTTCTCACATGGGAAAACTCTAACTTCTTTTTTTGCATCCTTCTTCTACTTTTAAAGCTCCCTGTGATTACATTGGGCCCACCCAAATAATCTAGGATAACCTCTCTATTTTAAGGTCAGCTGATTAAAACCATTATTCCATCTTCATCCTTACTTCTGTTTTACCATGTAAATTGACATAGATTCTGAGGATTAGGACAACTTCGAGGGGCCATTATTCTGCCTACCACATGATCCTCTAATGGCAATTTACCTAATGTCATGGGAAAGTACATTTTCCATGACATGAGGATAACACAAAGGCAACGCTCTGTATGGAGCGGGCTGTAAGCTGACAAGATCCTTGCAGCCTACAAGGTCATTCCCATGGGAAGCCTCGCCTCAGCATCTTCCCAGGAAGAACAAGATAACACTAATGCAGCCACAGACATTCAAACTTGCCAATACACAAAACAGAATACTGATACCTGCTTGTTCTGCTAATACTTGTTTGTATAGACAATTGTTCTAACACTGTATATAAACCATGTGTGAAATAGAGACAGTGCCACTGCTCCGCCATCCGTGGACGGTGGACCTCCCCATCCCAGCTTTCCTGTCTCCATGTCTTTTCTCAATCTCCCCTCAGGTTGAGCCCTCCTGGCCCGCGGGCCGCGGCAGCTCTCAACATCCAATCTTTATAAATTCAAATGTATAAGGTAAAGAAAAATGGCTTGTTTTCCTACTTGATCTTCTTTACTGGTCCTTACAAACCAGGCATATTTTAATATAAGACCGGGTCTTATACAATATAATATAAGGCTGGGAATAATATAATACTTGGGTATAATATAATAATATAATATAATGTAATATAATATAATATAATTAATATAATATAATATAATATAATATAATATAATACTGGGTCTTATATTAATTTTTGCTCCAAAAGACTCATTAGAGCTGATGGTCTGGCTAGGTCTTATTTTCAGGGAAACACAGTAGAAAAAACCATAGGTCTATGCACCTATCTATGAGACCAAATGTTGTTTCAAAACAACAACTGACATCATCATACCTAATTTATTAATTTCCCAGTTTTAAGGGTGACCAAATAAACTTCTTCTGTAAACCTATAGGTAGAAAAATTCAGTCAAAATACAAAAACTTTTCTATTAAATAACTGTTTATAGGGTTAATCTACAAATAAAACATGACATGTAAACCATTTTTTTTGTTTCTAGGAAATATGTCCTCAGTGATAATTAGATTTTTCACATGGTATATCCATGTCAGTAATATTTTTGTCAGTTTCTAGGACATACATATCTTTGCTATAGTAGCTTATCTATATCTGAATGGAGTTCCTCCATCTTTTTCCAACTTCTATGAGAATATCCTTCAATCATCAAAGTCAACAGTATATAATCCTTTCCATGTTCTGTATTGCATGTCTTCAGTGAACAGAGAAACTTGAGCCATTGCTATAAAAAATTGAGGCAAAATTTATGTGAAGTCTACCCAAGTCATGATACTAAGACATTAACTTTTGGCTGCAGTGGCTGCCATTCTCCAAAACTTAAAAGGGAAATGTTAGGTCAGCTACCCTGAGCCAAGGGAGATGGAAAGGAGTGCCGTATTGAAGTTTCTATCTTCCACCTATATTTGCTTTGTTCTTGTAGAACAAATCAGAATAAGTTTTATGGGTCCTGCAGAGATTCAGATGATGTCTGGTCCATAAGACCAGTAAGATTACAAATGCTAGTGAACAATCTTCTGATGATGCATTTAAAAGGTGCACTCTGATCTCATTGCAACATAATCATATTGATGGCAGTCTAACAAAAACAAAGTAGCAGATGGAGTGCTGCAGTACCCCTCCAGCTGGGCAGCTGTAGAAAAGATAAATACCTGGGCGTAGAAGAAATTAAAAAGCTTGTATCAGCACTTTGCTTGACCTTGGTTATTAATGTCATTGTGGGTTTGGCATCTTCATTTACACATTCCAAACAAATGAGGATATGGTCAGGTCTAAAAGTCTCATGCAAAATTCAGACTCCAACCCAGAAGATCTATGATTTTTTTAGGTTAAAAACCTCAAATTCTTTAAGGGAGTTAATCTAATCTTTTTAAAGTAACTGCATAATGCTTGTTTGACCTGGCAAGGGAGAATGAGAGGGGTTGTGGGGGGGAGAGAAAGAAAACGAGGGAGAGAGAGAGAGAGAGAGAGAGAGAGAGAAAGGAAAAAGAAAAAACAGCAATCAAAATCAAAGTATTAAAAAAGGACTCAAATTGTCACAATAAGCAGGTGATTTCAGTACATATTAACCAAGTGTAAATACTGGGACAAAGTTATATCTGCTCTGACTTACTGGCCACCCAGGGCAACTCTGAAACCAATATTGTAGAGGCTTCCCAAGTGGGAGTCTATACCGGTTTGTATTTGCAACTCTTTTTGCTCATGAGACTTATTGAGCTAGGAATAGGTGGCACTGAGTAGATTGTGATATTTTCTCTTAACCTTTTTGGAACATTGTTTATTCCTGTGTTGACCTTTTGTCAGCATTTCACAGGAAGTTCAGAGCATTCTCTCTTGTCCTTCCCATGTCCCTGTCCTCTCCCTAGTCTCTCCCTCTCCTTTGTTGTAATTTCTTTACAACTTTCCTCCTTCCACATCCTGTCAACAGAAAACACTGTATAATTTCCCAATCGCTCCATCCATTCTCCTTTACACATGTACTTCTCCTGTGTTCTGTTTTTCTTAAACAAAAATAAATCACCTTTCCCAAAATTAGAGGAGGACTTGAAGAGTCCTTCAGAGACCATTTGGGGAAGTCCATGCTGAGGTCTCAGGCAGCACTGCACACACAGTATTGCAGCCCGATGAAGAACTATTTGATTATGAACAATGTACAGAGAGGTAATTCTGTTTTACTAGTACTATTTGGTGCTAGTTGCTGATCAAATCCATGTTCTCTTGCTCTTCCTGGGCAAGAGTTTATTTCCCAATTTTCCCTGTAATTATGTCCTTGTGACTGAACTTTACCCAGGGAACATGGATGAAATAAGTACCAATCACAGCCCTGGACCATGTAAACTTTCATAAGTGCATCTCCATACCCGTCCTCTTCCTCTAGCTGAGATAGAGAGGAGTCCCAGATGAGCCTGGAAGCCACCTGTGGAAGGTAGCAGAGCTTCTCTCATCCTGTATCTCTGAATGATTGTGTAAGAGTATCAACCAGCCTCTGCTCATCCACCTAGTAAACATGAGTAAGAAATATGTTTTATTGTTCTCAGGCCATTATGCATTCCTGGCTTTATTTGCCAAGGAAACTAGCATTGTACTAACTAATATAATAGGATCTTCATATTAAAACTGTTATTTTGTGAAACATGTGTGTTATTTTGTTTCATTGACTCAAGTTTATGAAACCAATGCACTCTCTTTGATATGTCCTGGATACTTCTGCTGATAATATAAAAGCCTTTGTGACTTTCTTTCTTCTTATAACCTAACTTTACTTTTATTTTACATATGTGATTTAACGTCTGTACAGAATCCACTCTTTTCCTCTCAGAGTCCCTATTCATTATTTATTTCAATGCTACCACCACCATCAACACCACCACTACCACCATTTCCTTTTAAGAATTTTTTAGCAGCATTTAAATTTATTATACATAATTCAACTCTCTTGTTTTCTCATTTGCATGTTAGGGTTGGATAAGAGAAGTATGAAGAGTACGTTTTTTTCATGTGGAATCTCAACTGTATATGCTACATGACTTCAGATAGAAAAAAGTGCTCACTTTTTTACTTGGCTGAGATATTACAGCCAACATGTGGTTATATGCAACATCTTGTTTTGAATATTACAATTACCTTCTTTTCTGATGAGACAAGTAAATAGTTAACAAGAACGAGCTTAAATATTAACCGCTTGGTTGTTACTCTCCTGGCTAGCACTAGACCTGCAAGCTGACAAGCACCTTACATCCATCATAGGTGAGAACAGAACAGTTTCTAATCGCAATGGCAACCCCCTGCAAGCTAACAAACAGCCATCACAGATGGGAACAGAGCAGTTCCCCAAAGAAGACAATTGTAATGGCAGCCCCCTACAAGCTGACAAGCATGCTACATCTTGCTTAGAAAAATATAAAACCACAGCACTCCTTCTCAGTGCAACTGTCCCCCATCGGAATCTGCCGTGACTAAACTTTTGCCAGTATCTCTCTCTCTCTCTCTCTCTGACTTTCAATAAATCTTTTCTCTGAATACTCTTGTGGAGTCTTGTAAATTCTTTTACAGTCTGTGAACCTCCAGGGGTTAATTCTACACCAAGTAGTATGTATTTCCAAATGCATACTACTTCTAGGCTGTCTCCTTCCACTCTCTGTTAATAGGGTGCTTAAGAATATGTTGTTACTTTTATTTTTAATCATAAAAGTGAGATATTTAAATATGATTGATATACAAATTCAAACAGTATATAATTCAATTGAGTAGGAGTAAAATTTGATTTCTTCACCTGAAACTGAATAATACAAAGTCCAATGCTCCCTGCTCAAAAAAACATAAACTGCTAAATTCCATGTAACAGGAATATTCGTATCTGGGAATCATTTTCGAAAGCTTCCTCTTTCATTTTCCCCAGATCCACTGGCTGACCCTTCAAAAATTTCTGGTCCTACCACTGTGGTCCCCACCACTGCTTTTCACTGAACTTTTGCAACAGTTTTCTGATTAATCTGCCCATTTTCACTTTTGTCCCCCTCCAGCAGAATCTTTTGAAAACACAAATTACATGATATCCCTCTACAACTTAAAATTCTCCATTTGCTTCTAGCTCTTAGAAAAATCCAAACTCCTTTACATGGCTGTGGTTGACAGAATAATGCCCCCTTTGCAAAGGTATCCAAATTCTAACCTCTGGTCCTGTGAATATGTTGGGTTACATGGCAAAGGGGAACTGAGGTGGAATTAAGATGGGACTAATTTGAACTTAAGATGGGGAGATTAGTTCGGATCATCCGATGTGCCCAATGTAATTACAAGCATCCTTATAAGTAGAAGGAGGGAACGAGAGAGAGTATCAGAGTGACGTGATATGAGAAAGACTCAACCAACAAACCATTGCCAACTTTGAAGATGGGAGGGTGTCATGAACCAAAGAATGCAGACATTTTTGAAACAGGCATTCTCTGGAAAGGAACATAGCCCTGCTAAAAGCCCCTGCCCTTGCTTTCAGCTCATTGAGACCCATTTTGGACCTCTGAACTCCAGAATTGTAAGATAATAACTTTATGTTGTTTTTAGCCACTAAATTTATGGTAATTTGTACCCACGGCAGTAGGAAACTATACAAGAATGTATAGTAGTAGACATGATTTGGCCTCTACCTCCCTCTTCTAGTTCGTCTTGGGCCCTTCCCCCGCTCACTGTGCTTGGTCACCCTGGCTTTCTTTATGACCAGACTTGGGGCCTTCCCACCTCCCTTCTCTTCTGCTTGGAATGAACCTGGTGTCTTAGTTCGGGTTCTTGAGATGCAAACCCTGGAATGAATTCTTGAGTTCAAGTCATTTATTTGGGAGGGTGTCCTGGGAAAGACTGGGAGGGGACTAGAAGATGGAGACAAGAAAGGACAATTAGCAAATAAAGGTACACTGATGAGCATGCCACTGCTGGGCTCAGTTGGAGCTTACTCGCACTGGGGAACCCCAGAAAACAGCTTAGAACATATGTACATGTCAAATGATCCCACCTACGGATGAGGAGGCTGGAGTCTTTATATGTCAACTGCCATGAGATATTACTCGAGTTCTACTCTGTGGGGGTTGTGTGTGCTAACTTGGTGCTAACTCCCGATAATTTTTGCCTGCTGCACCATGGGACAAAATGGACTCTTGTTACCTGAGAAAGCCCTCAGAGAAAGAGGTACAAATGCTGGCAGTTGGAAGTCAAGACCCTGGCACTGGAAGGGAGTGTGAAGGGACAGGAATAGGGCACTGATGTATCTGCTACATGGGACTGGGTATTGTTTACCCTGGAGGTTTTGACTTAAATGGATCTCTCTCAGAGAAATCCTTCCTCGTGCCTCTCCTATACAACTAGGGCCCCATGCGCTCTTCTAACCCATTGTTTTCTTTCGTATTGCTTCATTCTTTTTGTTCATAACACAAATTAGAATTTTTACTACATTTGTTTTCCCTGGTTGAATGGATTATTCCCCCCACTACCACGTAAGTTCTATGAAACTAAGAAGCACAACTATTTGAGATTATCAATGTAGACACAGCACATAGTAGGCACTTAAATGTTTGGTGAATGAATAGAGAGGAAATTAATGAATGACTAGTGCACATACTGTGTACTATGTGCTCCCTGTCACATAACAAACTGTAATAAATTTTACCTGTTTTGTTATATTTGTAACTTTGTTAAATCTGAGGTTATCTTTTTCTTCTACATGCGTTATAGCCTCAAAGTAATCACTCCAGCTTTTTCTTCTCCCCCTACTTTAATCACTTAATGCCTTAACTACAACTAAAGTCATAATGTTCGCTGTAAGAGGAGTAGACGTGAGGAGTTTCTCACGCTCACTGGGGAGTTTTTCAGTTCACATATAAGGGTGTGGAAATGGGCACATGCTAAGCTAGAGGCAGGAGGTACATCCTGATGGAAAAATTCCCTGAATGATTTTATGTGCTTTTACATTACAACATTGATGTGAGGTCATTCTCATAATTTCATGATTCATTTCAAGCAATTATTGCTTTTGTTTTATTTTTTAAATAATTACCTCTTCTGAGTGTGAAGTACTTGTCATCACCTTCCACTTCTGAATTCTTTTTTGCCCCATTTCTCCTGCTGGACTTACAAAAGCATTGACCTTTCCTGTCCCTTAAAAGCAGCTTGTTAAAATTAGGCAGCAGAGTGTTAAAATGTCACTGTATTACAAGTCTCAGAGATATTCTGTGGCATGTGGCTTTTGCTCACAAAATTGTTCAAGGTTTATATGCGCTAGGAATAAAATACTAAAAAAAAAAAAAGCAATAGTATGAAGAACAGACAAAAAGAAAAACAAAAAAAGAAACACTACGGCTACTTGTAGTGTGTAGTCTCTTCCCCTAAAAATAACTTATTTGTAAAAACTTAAGAGAGTGTCCTAAGTGTTTAGAGTTCTGGCATTTAATTTAATGACTGTTGAGAGCTTTCTTCTTATATGTTAAGTGTTTACATCTGTTGGGTGTGGGCAGTGGTTTGGGAGGTGCAGGGCAGTGTCCTAATATTTTGGTTTTTTAGTGGGAATTAAATTCTGCAAGATGTCTGTAGAGACTTTTTCTTTGGTACCAGCTCACCTGTCAAACTTGACATCTTCTCTGTTCTTCCATTTCTACTCCCAAATCTCCCAGTGGGAGAAAAGTTGGAGAGAAGAACTGAGGCTGAGTAGGAAACTTCACACATTTCAATTTGTTTGTTTGTGTTTTTTTAATTCACTTCAAATTCAATTCTACTGTCTAGCTCAAGTGTTCATCCTTAAACTGGACTTGGAGGCACGTGGTTCTTAACTTCTCTACAAAAGCTTTTTAGAGTTATGATGTTTTAGTCTCATGTTAGCTTTCTTTGCCTTAAATGAGAAGCATCAACTGGGTCAGTTATGCCTCCCAACTCATGTTTTTAAAGATTCCCCAAGAGACCTTTTGAGGAAGCAGGTCAGGTTCAAGAACAAGCCCACTTCCCCAGAGATTTTAGTTTCTGTGATTAAGTAGGTCTGCTGAAAAACTGAGACATTTTAACTGGGGGTCAAGACTTTGCATGTAGACTTCATTCTCTTCATCTTCTTTGCATCTTCCCCAGTGATCACATCTTTCTTAAACATGGGGCTTCTACTCCATGCCTCTGTCAGATTCAGTTGGGGAGCAACTACTGGAAGCTAGGTGTCATGTTTATTTATATCTGTCTAAGACATAGTCCCTTCCCTGGAGGAGCTCACGGAGCTCAATCTGTGTTTTGATTTTAGTAACTCAAGTTTTTATCCATGCCTGCGAAACATACATAAGTAATCTCCAAAAATCTAATTGAGCTTTTTAATTCATTGCTCGATTTTTGGTTGTTTGTTTTAATTTTGCCTGTTTTTACTAAGAACCTTAAAATACCAGAACTTAAAATTATTTCACCTCACCTAAGACACTTTTATTGCCTTCCAGAATGGGTCAGGTATTTGTCTTATGTGTAGTCATTTAATACAGCATAGCATTTACTGCGCATCTTTGAAAACTATTTCTCTGGCTTCTTTACTAGATTTTGAGCTTTCTGAAGGCAAGAGGTGTTTCTCAGTCACCACTGGATCTTCAGAACCTAGAACATTTCAGGGTGTACAGTCAGGCTTTATACATATTTATTAAATTCTTGGAAAATAAAGGAAAGAAAGGAAAACTCTCCCCTTATATCTCCTTTAAATTGCTCATGGCTAATTGCTATTGCAAATAAGATCTGTAGAAAGTTTGGCTCTCTCTGCATTCACTTAGCTCTGAGGTGTTCCATGTTGATTTGTTAATATGAAGCATGAAAAAGCTCTTTGAGGCCGACATCTCACATAAGTCACCTTTAATGTGTGTTTCCTGGTTGTGAATATATGATTGCAGCTCTGTGGCTGAGACCAAATGGATGCAGCATTAGTATAAGGTCACGAATGCCCCACCTCCACCCCATCTCATGAAGGCAGTTTCTTGTTGTAACTGAGACACGACTATTTACAGTCACACCTATGTCTCTATCCTATATTAGCTGCATGACTTTGAGCAAGTGGCAATCACTTTGAGCCACAGTTTCTTCATCTCCAAAACGAGATAACAAGTTACCCCTAAGTGCTGTTGTGAGTAGTAAGAAGAAAGTATAATATATATAAAGTCCTTAGAACATAGTCTTGCACATAATAAGGGCTCAATTAATGTTAGGCAGGCATGGATGAAGGTGTTTACATTTCTTTAGAAAGATGTTCACTTTGCCATTACTAATGTCAAAGGGAATGCTTTCTGGAATTTGTTCTTCATTTACATACGTATAATTGTTAATAACTTCTAATTTCTGTAGCTCGGCTGTAGATTCTTGAAAGGAAATATAATTGCAAAGTTTGGTATGCAGCTAAGGGTGTCCAAGGGAATGAGGGTGTTTTCCTTGTTTATATTTGTCTAAGACATAGTCCCTTAGTAACGTCATAGATCACAGTAACGTCAGTCAGTATCTGCTGATTACATTCGAATCAATCACATGATTTCATTGAGAACAGAAGTGGCTTGAAGCTTCCTAATTAGTATTATTGTTGGCAAGTAAGCTCCCTCTGCTGCCCCCTACAGGCCATTTAATATAATTTCTGATAGACATTCTCTGACATATTTCCTTCTAGGTATGCTAACACAATTCATTTGGATTAGGTCAAACAGCATGGCCAAAACTAAATAAGCAATATTAGATTTGAAGGATTCTGTTTATTTTTGAGCATGAATACTCTAAAGTACTTTACTGTTTATTATCCAACCGGCTTTTCTCCGGATTCTAAATTCCCCACCATGACTATCGTTACACCGCACATGTCTTTAGTACAGAAGATCTCAGGTCATTCAGATATAAATGCATATGACAACTTTAAGAAGTGACCTGGCACTTAGTAGGAGAAAACAGATCACCATATTCAGGAATGATGGCTGATTGAATACTTTATATGTAACTATTAGGCTGTTACTTTCCAGTGGTAAGTAGGACTTGGTAATCCATTCTCAGCACTCTTCCTAATCCTGCCATCCCCAGACAAAAAGGGTTGCAATGAAAACCTGATAAAGAAAGAAAAAAACTTGACATTTCCTAAAATCAGCCAGGCTGGCCTCCAAGACATGTCAAATCATGAACCCCACCTTGGCTGTCACAAGTCTCACCCTTGGCACAGGATCTTGTTTTTAAACAAGCCTCATAACAAATTTATAAGTAAGCATTATTTCCCTCTGTTTTAGAGATGTGGTGCCTAGAGTTCAGAGTGGCTGAGTAAGGTATCAAAGACTTCACAGATAAAAAGTATTAGAGTTTACTGGCTTTCAAGAAAAAAAAAAACTTACAAGGCATGACAACAGGCAAGAAAAAACAGTCGGAAGAGACAAAGCAATCATCAGAACCAACCTCAAATATGACACAGATATTGGAATTATGAGACAAGGAATTTAAAATAACTATGATTAATATGCTAAGGGCTCTAGTAGAAAAAGTAGACAACATGAAAGAACAGATGGGTAATGTAAGCAGAAGAAGGAATCAAAAGAAAATTCTGGAAAGCAAACTCAGTAACAGAAATAAAGAATGTCTTTGATGGGCTCATCAGTATACTTGCCATTGCCATAGGGAAAATAATCAGTGAGTTTGAAAATAGGTCATAGGGACTTCTCAAACTGAAGTGCAAAGGAAAAAAACATAAAAACAAAATAAAACCATAGCAGAATAGAACATTTAAGAATGATGGGACAATTTATAAAGGTGTAACATGCACTTAACTGGAATAGCAGAAGGAGGGGAAAGAGTGGAGAAGAAGAAATATTTGAAGTTATAATGGCCAAGAACTTTCCAAGATCAGTAACAGACCCCAAACCACAAATTCAGAAAGCTCAGATAATACCGAGCAGGATAAATATAACCCAAAGCAAGAAGAGAACAAATGAGAAGTTTTAAGTGTTGAAAGAAAAACCCACTGACTTAGAATTCTATATCTAGCAAAATTATCCTTCAAAAGTAAAGAAGAAATAAAGACTTTCTCAGACAAACAAAAACAGGGAATTTGTCACCAGTAGACCTTCCCTACAAGAAATGTTAAAAGAAGTTCTTCAGGCAGAAGGAAAATGCTATAGATTAGAGATTAGATCTACCAAAACAAAGGAAGAGCATCAGAAAAGTAATGGAGGTAAAATGAAATATTAATTTTCTTATTTTTAATGGATCTCAAAGACATCTATTTATTTAAAGCAATAATAGTAAAATGTGTCGGGTGATTAAAGCATACAGAAAAGTGGAATTTAAGTACAGTCATATGCTGCTTAATAACAGATATGTTCTGAGAATTACATTTTTAGGTGATTTTGTTGTGCAAACATCATAGTGCATTTACTCAAACTTAGATGGTATAGTCTACTACACATCTACGCAATGTGGTATGGCCTACTGCTCCTAAGCTACAAGCCTATACAGCATGTTACTGTAAAAAACAATATGAGATTAAGTCAAGCACAAGAGAAAATGATGCAATGAAGACATGCGTTAAACACTGAGATGGATGAAGCTGCTGCTGGCATAACACAAGATATTGTTTTGCAGCAAACTTTTTTTATAGGTAGAAAGAGTGCAGTCTAAAATAGTGATAAAAGCATAGTATAGTAAATACATAAACTCCTAACATAGTCATTTATTATCAATACCAAGTATTATATACTTACATAATTATATGTGCTAAACTTTGAGAGGACTAGCAGTACAGTAGGTCTGTTTACACCAGCATCACCACAAATACATGAATAGTACATTGTGCTATGATATTATGACAGCACTAGGTGATAGGAATTTTTCAGCTCCATTATAATCTTATGGGACCACCGTGGTATATGTGGCTTGTTGTTGGCCAAAACGTCATTATGAAGTGCATGACTGCATACACAAAACTTACATGTGAATATTCATACCGCTTCATTCGTGAACCTTAAACACACATTGATAAATAACAGTCTTAAAACGCTACATGTGCTATGATTCCACCTATATGACAATCTGGAAAAGCAAAAGCAAAAGGTGGTAAACAGATTAGTGGTTGTAAAGATGTAGGGGTGAGGAGAGTGATAGCTCAGGGAATTTTCTAGGGCAGTGAGACTGCCCTGTAAAATACTGTAATGCTGAATAAATGACTATTCATTTGTGAAAACACAGAGAACTTTACAGCACAAGGAGTGAACCTTAAATAATACAAATAAAAAAGAAATATTTAGGGGCTTGGGGGATCCCAGGTACAAGGCAAAATGCGACTGAATAAATCTGAGGGTATTATACATGTAGGAAACAACCTCACTGAAGTGGTGGGGGAAAAAGTGATGATCTATGTGATTTTGGAAATAAGGACAGCATGTAAAACAAAAGGCAAAATAATCTGTCCGTAAGCACTGTATTCTAGCTAAAAAAAGTATTTTACATGAGGGTATGGGTTTACTATGCTGAAATCATTATCCATGTATACTGGAAATAAAGAATAAAGTAAATGGATGACAGATGGTGGGAGGCAGGTTTCTCCCTGTTAGAGTGGAGGTTACAGATAAGGGGTAAGAGGCTAGAGTGATCCATGTAGCATTGGATTAGAGCTGAGACATCAATATGAACTCATACTTAGCTTAATAAAGATACAGATGGTTATGTATAAAATTATTTATACATATGTGTATATGCACAGGTTAGTTTACATACAAGGACTAATATAAAGCGACAACACTACTATAAAGCAATAGTTCTTAACGGGTTGATTTTGCCACCCAGGGGACATTGGGCAATGTCTGAGGACATTTTCAGTTGTCACAGCATTTCAGTTGTCACATTTCCAGTTGGGGTATGACTCACATCTAGTGGGTAGGGATGTTGCTAAACATCCTACAGTGCATAGGACAGTCCCCCACAACAAAGAATTATCCAACCCAGAATATCAATAATACTGTGTGAAGTTGAGAAACTCTGATTATAAAGCCATGCCTTTTTAAAATTCTGAGGAACAGTTTTTTGTGGGGTTTTTTTGTGAATAACTATCAGGCAGATTTCCTGGAAGGAAACAAAAGGCTCATTCAGCTGGGCCCTTACAAGTGAATCAATAAGGAGACTACATACAGAGCTATGGGCAGCTTAAGGAGACCGGCAAGTGATATGGAGGTGCCCAGGGTCTAGCGATAGCAGAAAGCTTTTACCTCCCTCAGGGATGAAGAATCCAGGGCAAAGGACTGTATTTCCAGAGCCTGCTGAGAGCGGGGGCTGTGGAAGGGAGGGTAATTGATGGGAGATACGGTCACAGATACTCCCAGAACTTGGTGCTAAAGAAGGAAGGGAACAAGGGAAAAACTACTCCAAAGTCTCTCCTTATTCCTCAGATCTCCCACCAGACCCAGTGGGAAGCCAGAGGACAAATATGCCCAAGGATGGTGGGCTTCACGGTCATGCCTCAAGGGCACAAAGCAAGATGGAGAAGAGCTGAGATAGTGGACCTTCCGGGATGGGGGTTGTGGCAGAATGGCAACCCCAGAATAACCAGCAGAATGGCCTTGTTTAGTTTTGCCTTAGCCTGCTTCTCAGATAGCTATAGCCAATGAAATGTGCTGCAAAGGGGATTAGAATTCGCAGTGCCAGCATCGGTGTGAGAAGTGAAGTACTATTTCCCAGGGTGGTCAACTAATCTTCCAAGCCATTGCCATACTTAGCAATTCTAAGTAGAACACAAACTGATATTCCAGTTTGAAATTAACTCATGCCTCATGGTCACCTATTGCTGGTTTTGAGGCAGGAATGAGGTGTGTGGCTGATCAGTTCTACCGGGAAGATGGAGGGATGGAAAGAGGACTGGGTTGTAGCCAAGAAGTCGGTGTTCGAACCAGTTCCACTTTTCACTAGTAGCTGTGCCCCCCCGGGGAAATTCTGTCTCCATTCGCAAAATGGAGCAACTGCATAAAACTAATAGCAGAGCTGCATGGAATTGGAGAACGCCTCCAGTCCCATGTGAACCATCTGAGGCTCTGAGGTGTGAAGAGAAACCATTGTTTATTCCAGCTGGAACACTTCCAGCAACTGTAGCAAAAGCAGATCAAACCAACTCCAAGCCCAAAGCAAAAGCCTTGTTAGCTGCCAAGATTCTCAGGGTGTCTAAAAGCCTTGTGCTGTGAGGGTAAGCCTGTTGATTGTTAGGATGTTTTCTTGTGCCTTCTCTAGCTACCCTCCAGATGCTCTTCTCTCAGAAGATGTTTTAAAAGTTCTCCCTATGTGCATGGCATCTATCTGGAGTCACCCCTCTGCCTGATTGTACTCTCCTTTCCAGGTACTGAGAACATCCTTTCTCCTGGCAGCTGCATGCATTATCATCTTGCCATGTTCTAGGTACTGGCTACAGTCTTCTGCAATCCTTTGAGAGTCTTCTCCACATTCATGCCTCTTTCAGGAATGGACTATTTAAATCACTGAAGAATTGTTTTCCAGCTTTTAAATTGCCTTTTGCAGTGTCCTTTCTTTGATTTTGCACTGCACACCCCCCACGCCTCTCATATAGCCCATTGTGCTTTGAGCCCTGGCCTGGCCCGACTTTTGTACCATGTATTGCCTATTTGCAAATGTACTGCATATGAGGTAAAGGCCAAGAACTCTGAGGTGAGCTTGAAATGGGTCAGCCTTCTTGAATCTTCGGCCCTGACTGAAGCCGTCTTATTTTGTTCGCCATTTTCAGTGCAATGTTGTTAAATATTTACCACCTCCCTGGCCCTTTCACCTCTGAATTATCCAATGATGTAGCTGGAAATTTAGGGCACTCAAGCAAAAATATTTTGAACACATTTTATGCTTATTTAATTGCAGAACAAAAATTTCTAGTCGCCTTGCAATTCAGGTGCCATTTAAATGGTGTAGATAACCACAGAGAATGAGGAAAGCAAAGGAACCAGTAGGATGTTTCTGATTCCTCTAATCACTAGGACCAAGTTATGAATTTGGAGTTGGAACAATGCTTCATTATCCCCATTTTTGCCACCAGTTCTCTTCTACTACTCAGACTCTAGTGTTATGGAAAAGTCTTTGGAAAGTCTAGGCCAGAAGAAAAGTTTTGATAAGCTGGATTTGTAGAGAGCTATGCATTACGCATTTGTATTAGTTATCTGTTGCTGTATAAACTATTAACCCAACACATAGTGTCTTAAAACATGTAACATGTTATATCCCACACAGTTTCTGTGAGTCAGGAATTAGGGAGCAGCTCTGCTAATCTGACTTGGCTTAGGGTTTCTCCTGAATTTCTGGTCAAGATGTCACCTAGAACTGCAGTCACCTGCAGGTGACCGGGGCTGGAGAACCCACTGCCAATGTTGCTCATCACAGGGCTGGCAAGTGAATGCTTGTTATTGACAGGAGGCCTCAGTTTCTCACCATGTGGATTTCTCCAAAGGATTGTTTGACTTGTCCTCATAACATGGCACCTGGCTTTCCCCAGACTGAGCAAGGCAGATGCTACAATGTCTTTCATAACCTTGCTTGAAAGTCACACATTCAAGTATGAATACCAGGAGGCACAGTTCGTTGGAGGCCATCTTGAGTCTCACTAGACATTACCCATGAGTAATGGCATTCAAGGTTTTCAGTAAAATAGACACACAATTTAGTAATGGATAAACATCTTGGCAATAAAAATCATGATCGAATATCTCAGTCTGACTTTTAAAGAACTGAATTTATTACTACCTTCCAAGGTTTATAAGGTGTCTCTAGAGGCTAACCAAACTCTGTATGTTCCTACAGTTTCCTTTTTCTCATTTTTGATGACAGAGTTTTAGAAGATCCATGCCTCAGTCTTGTAATCTTGATAGGTTTACATGTACTTGTGGTTAAGTCTTAAATTCATGACTTCAACGTCTTTGAAGATGAACAATATTTTCCTCTTTCAAAAGTCATTATAAAAATTTTATATAGATTGCCATTCTTAGGAAGCAAATTAAATGGCAGCTGTGATTCTGTTCCTGTTTTTTCTTAATTTGTTGAAATTAGTTTGCTTACATGACACAGAACACACAACCTTCATTTCCAATTGCATGTCAGTATGTGTGTCATCACATTTCAGTCTGTACGTAGTCTTTGCAACAATTAGAAGGAATTTCTACTTTATCAAAACCCTGTATTCATTTTCCTTTCAGAATGATATTCTAGTTAAATATGTGATTTCTAAGGCCATAACATTCCAGGTACAATTGGTTTGCACAGGACATTTTCCATGTTCCACTAGAATGGCACCGCCAGTATAATAGGCTTTAAGCATATATAGTTCAGGAAAAACCTTTGGGAAGATTGATCCAAGTGGGAAAGGAGATTACCTTGTGTTTGCAGAATTAGAAGCGGTTGAGATACATCTTGTTTGTCTCAATGTCATCCTGACCCCTTGTTTCTAAGTTGTCAGGTTGCTACCTTTGTTTTCCAGATATCCCGACTACTCCATACCATTAGAACCTAAGTTTTTAATCTTTCTCTGATGTACTGCTCTTTTAAGGGGTTTATTTGGCATCATAAAGTAACCCAGCCACAACAAAACATTCAGAATGTCCTCAAGTTGGGCCAGACCTATTTTCATTCACTACCTAAGTGATCATTACACTATTTTTGCAAAACAACTCTTTGAACTGTCTCTAAGTGCTTTGGCTCCAGAGATAGCAGATACAAGTTCGTAGAACCTCAGTGGAAAGCTATGGTCTTAAAATCTAAATGAAGTAGCACTTATAATCTGAACGGCTTTCTTTCCCTATCATAATTGTCACCCTGACACAACACCAACACTGAAGAAGCAAGTCCTAATTGACATCATGGCAAGAAGCCAAGCCAAAGGCTTATAAGTACAGAGCAAGCCTTTTAACCACCAGAATGAAGTCGTTTGTACTGGGACAAGTCTAAAAGGTTAGCACAGCCTATCCAAGCAAAGAGGGTCATACTCATAAAAACTTAGAGTCAAATGAAATGGAATAAGCCATAGCATTCACTACAACACAGTATAAATGAACTAAACATTCTTTTCCAGAGGAAATCACCTAATGAATACCATAGGCATGTTTTTAATTGGGGTAGTTTAAGGATTCTGAAAAAACAAACAAGCAAACAGACACATCAAAACAAACAAAAAACCTAAATACTGGCGAGTTTTCCTTGGAGAAATATAACCAAGATTATCACTTAACAGGAATTATAATTAGCATTACTTAGTAAACAAGCAGTCATTTTGATTACAAAGCTTGAACAGAATTTCACAAGGAAAGATAAAGAGAGACAATAACTTAGAGCCAAGCAAGCTAATTATATTAGCAAATATAACAATGCAAAATGCTTAAAGTCTATACCATTTAGACACTCTGTTCTAACGTTGTAAAATTTTAATAAGACACAAACTCATGTGTGGTACATCATATTTCATTTTAACTGATGTGTTCTACCGGGAAGCAGCGTTAGAATTTTATAAAATGAAAGCTGTTTAGCTGGATTTCAGAGATTTTCTTCGTAATCAATAGAGTAGTTTTAGGGATATGATGTGTTTTTATACATTGAATACACTGGGTAAATGCAGTGCAGCAGTTTCCCTACGTATATGCATCCTTTGGTATCTACAGGGGATTGGTTTCAGGACACCCTCTTAGATACCAAAATTCGAGGATACTCAAGTCCCATATATAAATAAAATGGCAAATACTGTATTTGCACGTAACCTATGGGCATCTTCTTATATATTTTAAATCATCCCTGGATTATTTATAATATCTACTACAATTTAAATGTTCTGTAAATAGTTGTTATACTGTATTGTTTAAGAAATACTGACAAGAAAAGACAGTCTTACATGTTTAGTACAGACCCAACCATTGTAACTCTAACTACATAGTACACATCAGCAACAACATAACTTTTATTTTCAAGTATTTTTGATCCAAGTTTGGTTGAATCCTCAGATTTGGAACCTGAGGATGCGGAGGGCCAACTGTAATAATAAAGTAAAAAAAACGCAAAAAACCAAAAAACGAAAACAAAAGCAGGAATAAAAGGATTGGCCTAATCATGTTAGTTTTCCTTGAATATTTTGCAATCAAATAAAAATCTGTTCCTCTGAAGGCTTCCTCAAGTGAAAACTTGGAGTGTAGCTAAATTCACTGATTAAGGGGATTAAGGTAGTAAAAAAGATTAGTCTGATTTATTATATGGATTATGAAATAGCTTTTAGTGTATAATGGGACATAACATGTTGTTTTAATGAAAATGGATCAGGAGCGAGATGGTTGACAACTGAGCCCTGGTTTCAGTGTGTATTAGCTTGTGAACTTGGACAAGTCATATCCTTTCCAATTGGATGTTTGTTCAGTAGCACTGATGTAAAAATAATTTTTTGTCCATCTCACAGGGTTGATGTGATGATCAAATGAGATCATGTACATTGAAGCACTTTGTAAACTCTTAAGTGCTGGATACATGTATCTTTATTGTAGTCAAGTCTATGCAATAGCGACATAAGCTAATGAAGTGTTGCCTGATATTGATCTTCAGGGAATTTAATGAATACTTGACTGTATTTTAAATTAATACCACAATTTTGTGTATATAACTACTGCTTCTTGAGCACTCAAAAGTTGTTTCTCTTAAGTAAGCCATTCTCTTCGTGGTCTTTTCTTCATTATAATGAATATGATCATGTCTATTTGCATTAAAAGTACAAAGAAAAATTTCAATCCATCACCTGCACTATCTGTTGTTTCAATTCATTTAGGAAGCAAATGGTTACTGTGTGCTAAATTCTGTGGGAGATAACCTGGTTCCTCTTTCACTTAAGAGTTTTTCACTAATAGAGACATAAGTTATAATTGTATATAATTAACTATAATACAAAACAGATGAAAAAGTACTTATAAGAATGGCCCAGAGAATAGAGGGAGATCCAAGATGGCAGTGTAGATAAATACTGTGCCTGTGAACAAACTAAAATTCCAACTAAGTTATAAAACAATCAACCTGGAGAACCATCTGAAGTCTGGCTGAACAGAAGTTTTATAACTGAGGATATAAAGAAGAAGCCACGTTGAGACTGGTGGGAGGGGTTGAAATGTAGAACTGGCTAACCCCAAACCTCCGTGTGGTGGTTGAGAACCCCTAAGGATATCTCAGCCGTGGAGTTTCCTGCCAGAGGAGAGAGGGATCCCAGTGCCACATTGGCCTCCCGAGCCCAGAGTACTGTTGCAGGGAAGAGGAGCCCCCATAAAATCTGGCTGTGAAAAACAGTGGTGATTCCAACCATCTGGGTGGGATGGAAGTCTGCGGGAAACACAGGCGTCCGCTTAAAGGGCCTGTACACAGACTTACTCACTCTGAGGCACTCACCTCCAGTGGAGCGACAGTAACTCAGGGATATACATGGGGCAGACTGAGTTGTGCTGCTCTGGGTTGAGGGCTGGCAGACAGTTGCCAATTCCCTGTAAAGAGGTCCTCCTCCTGAGCAGCTGGCAGGCAGGCACCATCTTTCCTGTGTTGAGCCTGTTCCCACGCAATGTGAATCTGATTGACTTGATGAGCTTTGCTGCTCTGCCCTGCTGACTCACTGGGATCCCACCCCACCCACCTCCCCTAACCCCAGAGTAACTTTCTCTAAAAGCAGCCAGCCCTTCCCACATTGCACTCTTATTTCGAAAACTATTAGAGTCTGACAGATCCCAGGCAGTGACTGGCCTTGGTATCCTCTGAGACTTTTGCTGAGTAGCTTCAGGCTCAGCACTGGCACCAAACCAAAATTTACATTAAGCTGATAGCCACAACTCTCCTCACTCTGCCTCATTCAACTTGTGCACTGCACGAGGCTTTATCAGTGGCTGAACCTTAAGAGACCTGGCAGGTGGCAGCAGGCCTCAGGGTATCCTGGCATTTTGCAGAGCTACCCTTGGCTGGCTACTGGTGGCAGACATCCCTGGTTCACAGTGTGGCCTCTCCCATATACCTCCAGGGTTAGCAGAAGCAAGAAAATCCGTAGATGACTTTGTAGATTCTACCAGATAGTCCCAGCTGGTCACAGGCAGTGAGTGACCTGGGCCTGCACCAGAGGCCCTCACAATAAGTCCCAGAAGCAACATACTTGGAGGTTAGCTTCAGACTACAGCAGAGCACTGCCCAATTAGCTCCAGAAGTGGTACACCAAAAGGGCAGGCATGACAGGCACCAGAGCCCACTGGGGCAAATCACACTCAGTGGGGAAAGCCCCACACACAGGAGCCTGTAAACTGTGTACCTGGCCAGACCCAACAGACAGTCAGCCTGAGGATCAATCCCACCCACTTGTTTCCAATAGCAACCAAGGCTTAACTCTAACAGTAGGGAACATACAACCCACACAAGGGACACTCCTGGAGCACCTAGTGCAGATGACCTGCGCAACTGGGGCCCCACAGGGCACCTGCTACATAAGGCCACCCGGTTAAGACTGGGTGACATAGCAGATCTATATAATACATAGAAACAAACAGAAAGGCAGCCAAAATGAGAAAACAAAGAAATATATCCCAACTGAAAGAACAGGAGAAAACTCAAGAAAAAGAACTAAAAAATAATGGAAGCCAACAACTTACAATGCTCAAGGAACTTAGTGAGAACTTCAACAAAGAGATAGCAAGCATAAAAAAGGACATAGAAACCATAAAATGAACCAGTCAGAAGTGAAGAATACAATAAATGAAATGATGCATTAGAAAGAATCACCAGCAGATTAGATGAAGCAGAAGATCGAATCAGTAATTTGGAGGACAAGGTAGCAGAAAACACTCAGCCAGAACAGCAAAAAGAAAAAAGAATCCAAAAAAATAAGGAGAGTTTAAAAGACTTCTGGGACAACATCAAGCATAACAACATTTGCATCATAGGGGCATCAGAAGGAGAAGAGAGAAAGCAAGGGACTGAGAACCTATTTGAAGAAATAATGACTGAAAACATTTGTAATCTGGTGAAGGAAATAGACATACACCTCCAGGAAGTGCAGAGTCCCAAACAAGATAAACCCAAACAGGCCCACACCATGACACGTTATAATTAGAATGGCAAAGTTTAAGGACAAAGAAAGAACCCTAAAAGCAGCAAGAGAAAGGCAACTAGTAACTTATAAGGGAGTTCCCATGAGATTGTTAGATGATTTCTCAACAGAAACTTTGCAGGCCCGAAAGGATATGCACAAAATTTTCAATGTGATGAAAAGCAAGGACCTACAACCAAGGGTACTCTACCCAGCAAAGCTATCATTTAGAATCAAAGGACAGATAAAGAGCTTCCAAGACAAGACAAAGCTAAAGGAATTCCTCACCACCAAACCAGTAGTATAAGGAATGTTAGAGGAATTTCTTAAAGATGGGGGGGAAAAAAGGTCAAAATTATGATAATAAAATGGCAATAGCCACATATCTATCAACAATTATTTTGAATGTCAATGGATTAAATGCTCCAATCAAAAGACATAGGAAGGCTGAATGGATAAGAAAATAACACCCTTACATGTGTTGTCTGCAAGAGACTCATTTGAGATTGAAAGACACACACGGAAGGAAAGTAAAGGGATAGAAAAAGATATTTAATGAAAATTGAAATGAGAAACAACAACAATAACAACAGCAACAACAACAAATGCTGGGATAGCAATACTTAAAACAGACTTTAAAACAAAGGCTATAACGAGAGACCAAGAAGAATCTGGTAATCCCACGTCAGGGTATTTATCTGAAGAAATCCAAACACTACTTTTAAGGGGGCATGTTCATCCATATGCTCATTGCAGCATTGTTTACAATGGCCAAGATGTGGAGGCAGCCTGGGTGTCTGTCAATGGAAGAATAAATAAAGAGAAGGTAGTACATATACACAATGGAATATTGCTTTGCCATGGATGGGAATGGGTTCTTGCCATCTGAGGCAGCATGGATGGACCTGGAGGGTATTGTGCTGAGTGAAGTATGTCAGACAGAGAAAGACAGATGTAATGTGATTTCACTTATATGTGAGATCTAAAGAACAAAATAAGCAAACAAAATAGAAATAAACTCATAGATACAGAAAACATACTGATGGTTGCCAGATAAGAGGAGAGTTAGCAGTGAGTGACTAAAGGGAAGGGATTAAGAAATACAAATTGCTTGTTACACAGTAATCATGGGGATGTAGGGTATAGCATAAGGAATATAGTCAATATTATTACAATAATATTACAATAATATTGTAATTATAATATTGTAATAACTATATTATATAGTGTAAAAGGGTAATAGATTTGTTGGAGTGACAGTTGGGAGGGGCTTGGGAACAGGGTGAAAAAAGTGAAGGAATTAAGAAGTACAAACTGAAATGATAAACGTCTAAGTATTATCTTATCTGGTACACCTGAAACTAATAAATTAAAATTTAAAAAAATAAGTACAAACTGATAGTTACAAAATAGTTGTGGGGATATAAAGTAAAGCATAGGGAATATAGTCAATAATATGGTAATAAGTATGTATAGTGCCAGGTGGGTACTAGACTAGTCAGGGGGATCACTTCGTAATTTATACAAATGTCTAACCAATATGTTGTACACCTGAAATTAATATAAAATAATATTGAATGTCAACTGTAATTGAAAAATTTAAAAAAGGTGGAAAAGGTGAAGGGGAATAAGAGGTCCAAATTTCCAAGTATAAAACAAATACATCACGTGGAGGTATTGTAAAGCATAGGGAATATAGTCAATAGTATTGTGATAATGTGGTATGGTATCAGATGGTTGCTGGACATGTGGTAATCACTTATTTAGGTATATAAATGTTGAATAACTATGGTGTACATCTGAAACTAATATAATATTGTATGTTAGCCATATTTTAATAAAAATCTTTTTTTTAAAAGAATGACCCAAAATCCTATTGATGCTCTAAGAAAAGACTATTTCTAGAGAGAGATTTAGGAAAGTTTTATAGAAGTAAAATTTCATCAGATAGATGTGGTTCAATAGCATATTCTAGGCAAATAGAGATAGAACGTGGAGGCAAAGTGTAGTCTAATTTGGCTGGAATATACATTGCATGGGGGAAGTAGAGGGGAACTATGGCTGGAAAGATAGGCTAAGGTACATCAGGAAGGATTTTAAAAACAAAATACAGACAGAACAAAAAGCCAGTAAGAAGAGAAGAGAGACATTTTCTCCCCTCTTAAGAGACTGTGTCTTATTATTATTTCTTATAACAAAAGCAATACATGTCTTTTCAGGGGGAAATCCTCACAAAATAACAAAAACAAGCAAATAAAGAAAATAATCGTTTAAATCTCACAATGATTCTTGTGAACTAATCCATATTTTACAAAGTAAGGAATTCACCTTAGAGAGGATAAATATTGCCCCGATCCATTGATATAGACTGAATTGTGCCACCCTCCAAATTTCATAAATTGAAGTCCCAAACCCCAATTGATGGTGGGGCTTTGGGAGTAATTAGGTTTAGGTGAAGTCATAAGGGTGGGGGCACTGGTCTGATGAGATTAGTGGCCTAATAAGAAGAGATACCAAAGAGCTTGTTCTCTTTCTCTTCTGGAGCTCTTACAAAGAAGATGTCATGTGAGCACATGGCAAGAAGGTAAACATCTACAAGACAGAAAGGAAGGTCTTATGAACTGACCATGTGGCACCCTGATCTTGGACTTCCAGCCACCAGAACTGTGAAAAAAAATAAAGTTTGTTGTTTAAGCCACCCAGTCTGTTTTGTTTATGGCAGCCCAAGCTGAGTAGTACACTCATATGGCTGGTAAGTCTAAGCTCACACTTCTAACCTCAAGATTCAATGAAAATAATATAATCTACCCCCCAAAGCTAAGGCTAATAGTAATAATAACAATAACAACAACAGCCAAACATGTGTTACATGTGCAACACTTTACATATATTAACTCACTAAATCTTTAGTATAAAGATATGACATTTGTTCTATTACAATTCCTTAGTATACTAATAAAATAATTAAAACTACATTCATTAGAAAAATAAATTTTTAATTGCAAAATAAATAATAGGGAATTATTAATAACCCAGGATACTCTTTAATAATGATAAATTGGATTCAATATGCATACACAACTCTCAGTGAAGTCTTTTGTTTTGTCTATAATTAATTCCTAGGCTGACAGTGTTCTGGAACTAAATTTTTGTAATCTCATGCTTCAGCTACTCATGGTGAGAAATTAAAATGGCCTTGAAATAGAAGAATCTGGAATGTGTGACAGGCATATACACATGGGACACAAATATGCAGATTGACTGGCTCTCAAAATGTTTAATCTGTTTAGAAGCTTAAATGTGATGTTTTACAAGAAAATTCACAGTAAGCTACCTGATGGCCTGGGTATTCTAAAACACACACAGCCTTCATATACCATTAATGATCTGTCTAGAGAATAAATAATCTTAGTTAAATAAAGACCTTATTGCAATCGAAAAATTGCTAAAGGAGAAAGATACACACTTATTCATCAACTTGGAAAGATCATAAAAGGACTAGAAAAGCATAATTAGTGGTAATAGAAAAAAAATAATGATATAAGGGAATTAGTGAAAGAACAGTTCTTATAAAATTATAATGATTTTGAGAATTAACATTATGAAGGATCAGTTTAAACTAACTGAAAAATCTCATAATCCACTTCTCCCTTCAAGATTTTCTCGCCTTCCCACAGATCTTATGAACTCTTTCATTTTTTAATATATTTAATATTCTTTGTTTTGTTTTAGAAAAGCAGCATGTTGATTTTGGAGAAGAAAGATCTCATCCCAGGCAATTTCTCCTATCCTACAAAAATAGCTTTTAAAAGTTAAACAATAACAACTATAATACTTGCACAAGTTGAGACTTGACCCATCTTTTGATAATGGGATAGCAAGTGCATTAACCAAATAGCTTAAACACTCAGGAATCAATTCTCCAATTAATGGTATGAACTAATAAGGTGGATCTTTTACATCCAAAAAGTATATTCAACAAATGCATATATTCTTGTACTGTAGCAAGATCAGATTAATCATAAAATAAAATTAATACAATATGAATTATATTTATACAGATGTCTTCAAGTAATGGACACAATAACAAACATCTCATCTCCCAATTTAAGTTCTAAAATAATTGAGAAAAGACAAAAGGATTAGCAGATAGAGACCAAAATAACTCCTTTGTTGAAGAGATTCTTTTAGAAAATCTGTCATACGTCTGCAAGCATATAGGATTTGTCATACTGAACCCCAAGACTCGTCAGATTTACAAATAAGCATGGGACTGGAGAGAACTCCTTACCTGCAGGGATAGGGTTCTTCCTCAGAGGCCTTTCCCAATACTGACTCTCCAAAGGCAGTTCACTCTTAAGAAAAAAAAAGGCAAAGAAAGGATCTCAGTGACACATGCCTTTTTCCATTCACGCTCAATCCCCAGTTATGTCTAAGAGGGTACAAAATGGCTAAGGGTGTTAAACTATGTGAAAGTTCCTTTACATGGAAGGAAACACCAGAAGTTAGGAAGAAGTGTTTTCCTGCTTACAATATACATTGCAATAATTTCTAAAATGTAATCTCACCAGAGGATGATTGAATCATCACCTCAAAGAGTTCATCTGACCCAGGTCCCCAGGACTTCCTATGTCATGCAAAAGTAGAGTTACCCCAGATAGTAGAACTCCAAAAACAATTTTTTAGTGATTCCAAAGGTATAATAAAAAATAATCAGAACACCTCCTGCACACTAGGATGGCTTTAGTAGAAACTACAGAAAATAGTGAGTGTTGGAGAGGATGTGGAGAAAGTGGACCCTTGTACATTGCTGCAAAATGGTGCAGCTGCTGTGGAAAACAGTGTGATATTATGACTTACAATAATAAATATATATTTGTGGTACATTTATACAATGGAGTATTACGCAACCATAAAGAAAGAAATCTTACCATTTGCAACAACATGGATGGACCTAGAGAACATTATGTTAAGTGAAATAAGTCAGACAGAGAAAGACAAGTACCATATGATCTCACTTATATGCGGAATCTAAAGAAGAGAATAAGTGAATGAACTAATCAGAAACAGTTTTGGAGACAAAGAGGAAAAACTGAGGGTTGTTAGATGGGTGGGGGGTGGGGATAAGGGGGAAGGTGAGGGGATTAGAAAACAGTCGGTAACCACAAGATGGCCACGGGGTTTTCAACTATAATTTTATATATATATATATATAAAAGTAGTTATGGGGATGTTGGGTATAGCATAAAGAATATAATCAATAATATTGTAATAAATATGTATGGTGTCAGAGGGATATTAGATATGTTGGGGTAAAAGATGGGAGAGGGTCTAGGGACAGGGTGAAAAGGGTGAAGGGAATAAGAAGTACAAATTGGGAGTTACAAAATAGTCATGGGGATGAAGGGTATAGCATAAGGAATATAGTCAGTAATATTGAAATAACTATATATGGTAGCAGATGGGTACTAGATTTATTGGGGTGATCACTTTGTAAGTTATACAAATGTCTAATCACTGTTATACACCTGAAACTAATATACTATTGTATATCAAGTGTAATTGAAAAATAAAACAATTATTTAAAATATATATATTTGGTCTTAAGCCTGTTTCTGGCATGGAGGTCGTAAAATCCTTGGAATGTTCTGGGTGTTGAGATCAACAAAGTTGTCTCTAGTTACGTCAATCAGGTGACCCCTGAGCCCCACCTAAGGATGGGGGGTGGTTGCCAGGAGAATCAAACATGTGATTAGAAGGTTTGAACTTTCAGTCCCATCCCTGATTAAAGGGGAGGAAAGAGGGCCTGAAGGTTGAATCAATCACCAATGGCCAATGATTTTATCACTCATGACTGTGCAATGAAACCTCCATAAAAAGCCAAAAAGGACAGGGTTTGGAGAGCTTCTGGGTTGGTGAGCATGTGGAAATTTGGGGAGAATGGAGCACTCAGAGGGAGCATGGAAGCCCCACTCCCCTTTCCACATACCTTGTCCTGTGTGTTTCTTCCATCTAACTGTTTCTGAATTATATCCTTTTATAAAAAACTGGTGATTTAGTAAGTAAAATGTTTCTCTGAGTTCTTTGAGTTGCTCTAGCAATTATGGTTTTTCTTATTTTGTGTGTATGTGTGTGTGTGTGTGTGTCACACACACAAATTTATTATTAAGTTTATTAACCTTATGTTGACTTGACATCTGAATCATAATAAGCAAGGTTTATAAACATTGAGGTTGCAGAGAAATTCATTCTCTTAGAACATGATGGTTTCATATACTAAATTTAAATACCTAACCTCTTCAGTTTATTCTTGTGTATGGTACGAAGAACGGCACTTAATTTATCTTTTTCTGAAAGGTTACTCAGTTGTCCCACCACCATTTATGAAATAGGCCATTATTGCCTATATGTTGGGAGGTGCCATATTTATGATATATTATGCTCTTTACTTTTCCATTTGTATATTGGGTCCAGTTCTTGGCTTTCTTTTCTATTACACTTGGTTTGTCTATTTATGGAAGAGCATCATGATGTTTTAATTATAGGGGATTATTTTATGCTTTAATGTCTGGTATGCCTAGTCTTTCCATATAATTTATCTTTTCAGTGGTTTCCAGACTATCTGGACAAATTTATTTTTTCATATGAACTTTTGAATCAACTTGTCTAATTCCATAAAAACTGCTTGTGCATTTTAGTTAGGATTATATCACATCAGTTATTTTTTGAATTTATATTAAATTTATTGGGGTGACATCAGTTAGTAAAATTATATAGGTTTCAAGAGTACATTTCTATACTTTATCATCTATTTATCTCATTGTGTGTTCATCCCCCAAATTAATTGAACCAGAGGTGGGGGTCATGAGAACCTCTGATTTACCTCCAGTAGGTCTTGCGACTGGTATCTGTAGTGTTGGGAAAAGTGTGCAATCTTGTAGACTGAAAGAATTCTCCTCAAATACATGGCATAGAAGTAAACCTTACCTGAATTTGCAGCCTGCAAACTACATATATATATGTATGGAAAAATATGATGTTGAAAGACATATATATGTGTGTGTGTGTGTGTGTGTGTGTGTGTGTGTGTGTGTGTGTAGAAAGAGAGAAGAGAGAGAGAGAGAGAGAGAGAGAGAGAGAGAGAGAGAGAGAGAGAGAGAACCTATTGGTTCTATTTCTCTGGAGAACTCTAAGATAGTACATACCCCAAAGAATTAAAAACAGGTACGCAAACAAATACCTGTACATGAATGTACCAATAGCGCTATTCATGATAGCCAAAAGTGGAAACAACAGATGAATGGATAAACAAATGTACTTTAACAAATGCATAAATAAACAAAATGTGGTAATCCATAGAATGGAATATTATTCAGCTATAATAAGAAATGAAGTACTGATATGTGCTTACAACACTCAAAGACATTATGCTAAGTGAAACAAGCCAGACACAGAAGTCTCGTATTGTATGACTCCAATTATCTGAAATATCCAGAATAGGTAAATCCATAGAGACCGAAAGCAGATTGGTGGTTGTCAGGTGCCCAGGGGCCGAGGATGGGGGTCAGGGGATGACTGCTTAATAGGTATCTGGATTGTCTTTAGTGAGGAAGGTGTCTCAGAACTTGATAAAGGTGTTGGTTGCACAACATTGTGAATGTGCTACATACCACTGAATTGTGTGCCTTACAATGGTTAATTTTATAAGGATTTCACCACAATTTAAAAAATGAAGTAGAACTTGGTGATAAATTAGACATAGAAGAGCAGAGGACAGGATGAAAGGAAAGGCGAAACCAAGGTAGGTGTCCAGGCTCAGTATATGGGTGACTGATGATATCATTAGGAATACCGGAAATATGAGTTCAGAGAACAAGAGGAAAAGGCAGCTTTGTACATGTTGAGACTGAGGCAATGCGGCATTTATGTGGAAAGATGTTGAAGACATTTGGAAAAAATTGAAGCACAATGTGGATGACAGATGAGAGGAAGAGTCTTGTGAATAGAATTCCGCCACCCATTTTCCACCTGTGGTCATCTCATTAGTCTTCTAGGATTCTTCAAAAATAACACCTCTGGCTCTACAATAATTTTTGTTTCAAGTTATTGCAATTGACATGGTAACAAAAAAATATTGACTTTAAAAGCATTAAGTATTAGTATAATATAAATGTTAATAACATTTAGTACTATACTAACTATAATGCTACATACTAATAACTAGTATAATACATATCTACCTAATTAGTATAGTAATAGTACTAACATACATTTATTACATGAATGCTTTTTAGAATGATTTCCCATTCAATATTTCCTTTGGATTACTTCAGTCTTAGGCTGTGACAATAGAAATCTGAGGCTCAAAGCAGTGTCAAGGTCATGTTATATAGTAGGTTGCAGCCTGGCTTTCTTTTATCCCAGCTCTGGGCTCCTCATTTCTTTTTCAGAATAAAATTCACATTTTTGGTCTGTCTTTTGTAATTCATTCAAGTCCTTTCATTTGCCTTTGATCCAGTATCAATTTCTCAAATACTAAATATTCAGAGCTATTTTATAACAAAGTAAATTTTAAAACATTATTTGCTTCATATAGTTGCTTTTCATAAATGAAAGATTTTAGTTTAGTTAAATTCCTGCTGCAAAGTTTAGGAACTATTACAGATAAATCTTTGGGTCACAGAGGTATCACTTGGAGTAATAGCAAGCATTTCTGACATTTGCATTGCTTAAGAATCCTTGTTTTCTGTCAGGAACTAAAATCAGGAGTTGCGAACCAGTCCTAATTCTAAATTTTAATCTGTGTAATCTCAGCCAAGTAATTTATCATCTTCAGCCCCAAGTCCACCTGAGAGGATTATATGTAATACTATCAGAACAGAATGGAAAAATGTGATGTTGAAAGATATGTTTAGTGAAATGTCAAGAATACATTGAGTAACAACAAGGCTTTTGTAAATTGACCCATATCTCAGTGAACTACGTTGGGTTTTCTCCTTTATGATAAACCCTTCCCAACAAAGTGATCCTTCACCTAGTATATTTCAGCAAACATCCACTGAACAGCGGATATGTGCTCAACATTTGCTGAGATCTGTTATTATCATTAATAGGCATTGTATTACTCCCCAGAAATACAAAGAATACAAGAGGCACACTTTCTGTCCTTGAGGAACTTATTCTTAAATGGGGGAAATCTTCAGTATAGTATTAAGTTTGCAAAAAAGTACAAAAAAAAAAAAAAAGAACAATCTTGGGGTCTATTTCTGACAGCATCTGTAAGGGATATTCTGTGGAGAATTAATCCTGGAAGGTTATATGGTTTGTGCCTCAAACTGTCCATAACTTGTTATGGATTTATCTTCTAATATTTAATTCATTTTCTGTATTCCCCTTTCTTGGGTTTTTAATTTCTTTCAATTTAATACTTACTTATACACTAATATCTTAGATATAGAGGTTTTCTTGTCCTAAGATTACCCTAATTTCTGAATGTTTGGCCCTCATTAACTACTTCCCTCAATTTAAGAATCAGAGTCATGAAAGTGATGTCCACTGGGACCTTCGTTTGCATGTTCACACACTTTAGTGTGCACAAAATCAGCAGAAAAGCCTGGATTTGGGGGCTTTGTGTTTACCCCTAGATGGCTTTCTTAGGCTTATGATACAGCCTTTGAAATTTTAATAAACACTTTAGGAGTTTCTGATGTACATTGTCCAAAACCACACTTTGAGAAACATTTTTCTGTGGAATGCTACCTCCCAGAGTGACATAATGTTTTTCAGCCTATACAGGAGTTAGAGAAGATAGCTTTCACTTAATGTTTACTTATTATAAAATATACCCACAATGTCAAACATGGCTTAGCTGGACAGTGTCTTGGCATCTAAATCTCCTTCAGAGATACGGGAATTAACTCGGATCCAGCTCACAGTTCTTTGGAATGGAATTAAAAATTAAACTTTTACATTTAGATCCTTCTTTTGTCTACCAGGCAGCTTTCTCTTGTAACAGTATTGCAGGGACTCACACACATAAAACTTTATTATCTTTTTTGGGTAGAACCATAAACAGAAATAATGTAGACAGTTTTCTATAGAAATATCACTGTGGAAGAAAGAATGAAAAAGCTCATTTTGGAGGTTGCAATAACAAGTGCATTGACCAATAGTGTTTCCTGTATGCTTAGAAAGTAAATCAGTGGAAAACAGCCTGGAAACTAGAGGCTACAATATTAGAAGCTAGAACCCATGGAGAAACGAGAGTTAAGAGCTGTCATCAGTGTTAAGTAAACAATGCCAGTGGAGCTCCTGTAACAGGCTGCAAACTGGCATTGTGAATGTGGGCATAGATTTCTCTACAGCTATGGTCAGGACTGGCTGTGTGGTATTACCAGGTTGGTGCAAAAGTAATTGTGATTTAAAAGGTTAAAAACAATTGCAAAAACTGCAATTACTATGTACCAACCTAACTTACAAGCCACTGCACCTGTCCCAGCAGGGAAGCAAAGGCTCAAATGCAGAGACTGTGGCTCAAACCAGACCCTGGGCACTCAGTGCAAACATAATGGGCACATTTTATTCAAATGCGAATTTCTTTTCATTTAAATATAATTTTTTAAAATATATTTTATTTAAATTAAATTTAAGAAGCACTTCCAAGGGCTTTGCTAAGTGTTGCACTGCTGTTACACTAAATTATATTCTTATAAGAGCTTTACAAAGATGAATTTATTTATTGCTGATAGCCATCTTCTGAGGTAGTACAATTATCATCCCCATTATATAGAAAAGGAAACTGGGGAAAGAGAAAGATTAGATAACTCCCCTGAAGTCATACAGTTAGTACGTGGCAAGGGGTGTTTGGAGTTGTGTTTAAACACTTGATTGTGGATGACTGAATGAGCTCATTCATCTCATCAGTTGGTTAGACTCTTGGAGACAAAAAAGGTCTGATGAAAATTGTGGGTTTCACTACTTTTCCTATCTCCCATTTCCCTTTCTTCACTTGGTGCCTCTAGTCTTCACAACACTTTACTCCTCAGTTTGTACGATGCCCCTGGGCAGTTAAACGGGTATTTTACAAATATTTTGGGCAAAACATGTGATCGGTCAATTCTTGGTCCCTGAGGGTCCAGAGCCTGGCACCACAGTGCTTCGTGATTCCCGGGACCTCAACTCCTGAACGGGCATGTGTGTGCTCAGCAGGAACCATGAAATCGATTGCTTCAACAACTTCAAGAGATGTCACACAGACTTCTGGCATTCTCTGCCCACTCACAAGTTGTTTCTAAATAAGGGTCTCCATCCAGAAAACAAGTAAGGGTCATAGTGTTCCTCTGGCACTGAGGCCATCTGGCTTGGCTAAGAAGCTGCGTAAATCTTTGGCTTCCTCTCCATCCTTACGGACCTTGTCTCCTCATGTTTCATCTGAATTACGTCACCTCTTCCTAACTGCCTCTACTCTGCCAGCTCCCAATCCAGTCCTCACACAGCAGCCAGAAAAGTATTTTTCTGAAATAAATTTGACCATGTTATTCCACCGACTGACCTCCTTCAGTGACGCCGGGTCACATTATCTTCACTGCTGTTTCTTCAATTTTTGGAGGCAGAAGGATCAGTTGGAGATCTGGTTATAGATGCAGGTCTCTGGCCTCACCCCGGACTTGTGAAATCAGTCTCTGAAAGTTGGGCCTGCAAGTCTGCATTTGAAAAACGTTCATCAGGTGATGCTAATGCACATACTTTAGGAGAAATACTAACCTATGGGATAGTGTGGTTTCCTTAACACGTTACATAAGGTGACTCTACAAGAAGAATGCACGCTTGTGAGTGCCTCGCCTACCTCATCTCCTGTGAGGACCTGTCTGCCATTGCAGCAAGAATGACATTTTGTAGTTCTGTGATATCTTGCACCATTTTCCATTTTCCTTTGTCTTTATTGAGGGTTCCTGCATACAGTAGTAAAGGCTGTGGATCAGCCAATCCTAAGAGTTGTCATTCACATTATGGTCTGAGTGGTGGATGCCCTGCCTTTGTTCAAAACATCTCCAATGCCTGGAATGCTTCCTCTCTACTTGACTTAGCTCCCAGTTATCTTATAAAACACAGCTCTGGCATCATCCCTTCTCTGGAACCCAGGGATATTTGTATAACTCTATCATGGCATTTATCACATTGTATTTCCACGTTCTTTTTCTACGTCTGTAGTTTCTAGCAGATAGAAACGATTGAGGGTAGGGTCTTACTTATCCACTTACCCTCACTGTCAAGCATAGTGCCAGACCAAAAGTGGACACTCCTCTAAGGCTTATAGAATTAATGAACAAAATGTGATGAGTAAACCAACATTCATTCATTCATTCACTCACTCGTTCATTCAGAAACTCTCTGCACCTTAGAAAGCTGATCCTATATGTTTACATAAAAATGTAGCAATGTAAAAGGAAAATTATATATTTTAAGTATATTTTTGCACGTCTAAGGTGTTTTAGCAGCAAGTAAGAACACGCAGTTGGCAATAGCAAAAACATTATTAGGTTTCATAGGTGGAGATCCTAAGGCAACATCCACTTCTGGTTTACTCCAATGTGTTAACAATGCCATTGAGGGCTCAGCTTCCCCTCTGCCACCCGGCCACCCACAGTGTCAGCTGATTCCCCTTGAAGTCATAGATGGCTGACTTTTTCATATGTGGTGAAGCCACAGCCTCCAGTCAACACTTCTTGGGCCAGATTGGGTCGTCCGTTCATTCCAACACCACTCACTGGTAAAGGGGATGAGAAAACCTCGTATCTGAACAGGCCCTTTTCAAAACTCAAGTCAGTTCCCCAATTCTCCCAAATACATTTTTATATTCGATGGAAGAGAATGGACTGGCTCTCTGGGCGACAACCCCCGTGTGCACAGCAAATACCTAGATGGACCTACTGTGCTTTGGAAATGAGTCAGCAGTGCCGATGGCAGCAGCCACGCTGAGAGGCGCCGCGCTGCCACACTGAGGAGGGAACATCAGGCATCTCAGCTGTTCCTCTTTTCTCATCTTGTTTTCAAGTGAGAGGAAATTAGTGGTTCGGCAAATCCACCTGCCAAACAATTCCGAGAATCAGAGAGTTGTCTGCCTCCGGAGGCTGCCTCTCAGGACAGGCGAAGTTAGCTGGGTGTGATGAGAGCCGGGTGATCGCTGCCCGAGGGAGGGGTGCGATGATAAGGACAGAAAGGGTCCTCTGTAATCCTCAGGGGCCTAATGTCTCTGTGGAGTCAATCACCACCCGCCACAGGTAATTTCCTCGTGACCATAGCAGTTCCTGGAATCAGTGTGATGTGAGGAAAGTGCCAACAGCAGGATGAGTGGGCCCTTCAGAACTTCAGCCGTGAGAAGAAAGCACACATGAGCTCCTGCTCAGGGTTTTCAGCCGTCAGCATTTCTTCGCCTCTTTCTCTTTAAGGAGTAAAGCACCGGAAAGAATTCATTTTTAGGTGAGAAAGTACTTTTCTCGCCCTGGTATGTGTTAAAATCCACCACCTCTTAGCTTCCATTTTCTGTTCATGTGAATTCAACTTCCGATCAACCCATCTGAGCGTATTATGTTACCAATGCCAGACTTTTCAGAGATTTTTTTGGTTCATTGGACTTCTTATTTTATTCCTTCAACAATAATTATTTTTCATGATTCCCATTCAGTTTCTCCTTACTGAGAATAAGAGCATGGAAAAGGATGGAAAATTGTATAGTACTTTCCTGTTATCCTCCTTTCTTCTTGTTATTAGTATTCAAGAATTTACATACCAAAAAAAGGAAGGCACTATCCCTTGCGGCAACTACAAGGTTGCTGGTTGGACTCCTGCAAGGGATGGTGGGCTGCACCCCCTGCAACTGGCAATGGCAACTGGACCTGGAGCTGAGCTGCGCCCTCCATAACTAAGACTGAAAGGACAACAACTTGACTTGGAAAAGTACAACCTGTTCCCCACTAATAAAGTCCTGTTCCCCTTCCCCAATAAAATCTTTTCAAAAAGGCACCTTAAATAAATAGATAAATGGTATTTTAATGATTTCCATCTGTCAGGTACTACTAAAATCAGTTGTATGTATGTGTGTATATGCTGATTTTACATATGTATATGTATATGTATATGTATATAAAGATATATTAAGTGATATATAGATCTCCCATATATATTTAGTGATATATGTATATCACTTAATTCTCACAGTAACCATATGATATAAACATTATTTTCATATCTTTCAATATCCCTCATTTACTGATAAGGCAACGTAGGACAGAAAGGTGACATTTCTTGCCTATACCAGGCTAGAAAGTGACAGAGTCAGGAAGCAGATCCATAAGGCCTGGTTTCAGAGCCCACACTCTCAGAACTATGCTACATACACTATGCCACCATTGAGGCTTTCAGCGGCAGCTTTCCACCACTTCTAGGAGTGCCAGCTTTGTAACACCTACAATTGTTTTCGTCCATCCCTTCCTCCATCCCGTCATCCTTCCAGCCATCCAACTGTTCTCACTGAATACCTACTCCTATGAGGTTATCTGCTACGCCCTATGGATACAGGGTGAACGAGATGGACAGAGCTCTTGCTAAGCCCTTATGAACCTCATATTCTCCCAGCCAACTCATGGCAGCACCCCTGGTAACAAGCCTATCTTCAAACGTTGTCCCTTGGCTTTCTCTTCTCCAAGTGTAACATTCCCAATTCTTATGACATTTACATTTGTGCTAAGGCCATGCAGGGGTTAAAGCACAGTTTTCTGCGCACTGAAGGCACACACAAAATATGTACAGTCCATGGAAAAGTTAAATCTATGATTACATGAATAGCAAGATCTTTACCTCAAGAATAGCAAGTATGTATTTCTAAAATTGTTCTATGGCACAATTTGTCTGGTTTAGGAATTCTTCCCTAAATATTCTTTTATCATCTTTATGAGGCAGAACTTTTGCACATTCTTCATCATATGAGTTTTTATTTCCTTTAAAATGTATCCCTTATGGTAGAATTGAGATACACAGTACAATAAAAATGACAGTGAAACATCAGTCTGTAGTCTTTCATCTTACATTAGTCGACCTTATGTTCATTCCTCCATTTGTCTTACAGGATTACTTGACAGGTTATTACAAAGCACGAGTAAGTACCAGAAGTGGGGTATGAGAGGCTATAAGGAGCCTGATTGTAATGTTCTAGAAAGAGTTCCTGTCCTTAGGTTATTCCGCAAGACATTATTCTGACCACTCTTTAACACTTTGGCCTCATTTCTTGCCACTATCTCACACATATCTTCACTCGCACTGTGCAGCTCCCATTGCTGTTCGTCAAGTGAGCCATATTGTTTCCTGCTTCATGTTTTGCTCAGTTACTCCCTCTTCCTCAAGGCCCAGCCCTTCACCTAACTTATTTATCCTTCCATACTCAGCTCAAGTCTTCACAGACCCAAAGTCTAATCTAGATGCTTCTTTTCTAGGGTCGCTTAGCACTCCATGTTTACTTTATTTTAGTGATTCTCATACTGGCCTGTGGACCTGCCCTCACTATTCAATGGAATTCCTGACACCAAGGACCTCGGACCTTGTCCCGTTCATCTCTGTATCTTCAATTCCTGATGCATAGGTATGCTCTGGAGATGCTTATGGATCATGAAAAGGACCCCTGAGAAGCTTTATTCCAGAATCAGGCTCACAGCCCTAGAACAGCCCACAATCTTAACATCAGTAAACACAACTCTTCCTTCTTAAAACCCCGAGGCAGAGATTCTCTCTGTGACACCCATCTCTTCCTCATTGCCTTCTAACCTGCAAACATGCACCATCACTCACTACTGAAATGTCTTTTGGACCGTCAGTGTGTAGCACACACCCAGAACAGGAACTGTCCCTAAGAAATATTCTCCAGATTTCTATAACTTCACAACAGACTCAATCACATTGCCTGGGTATGTCCTTTTAGTCCTTCTTTTCCGTATCCATTACACAATCATCTTATCCTTCTAGTCTCTGTTATTGTTTTTTTTAATATTTATTAAATTTATTGGGGTGGCATAGGTTAGTAAAATTTTATAGTTTTCAATTGTAAAATTCTATAATACATCATCTGTATATTGCATTGTGTCAGTCAATTCTCCTTCCATCACCATATATCTGATCCCCTTTATCATCTTACTACACCCTCTTCCCCCTTCCCCTTTAGTAACCACTAAACTGTTGTCTGTGTCTGTGAGTTTCTGTTTGTTTCTTTGTCTTGTACATTTGTTGCTTTCAGTTTTATATCCCATGTATGAGTGAAATCATATGGTTCTCGACTTTGTCTTACATTTCACTTAACATGATAATCTCAAGATCCATCCATGTTGTCGCAAATAGCAGTATTTCATATTTTCTTATGGTTGAGTAATACTCCATTGTATATATTTACCACATCTTCTTTATCCAATCTTGTATTGAAGGACACTTCAGTTGTTTCCATGTCTTGGCCACCATGAATAATGCTGCAATGAACACAAGTGTACATATATCTTTACAGATAAATGTTTCCAGATTTTGTTTGTTAGATACCCAGAAGATACCCAGAAGCTGGTCGTGTGGTAATTCTACTCTTAATTTTTTGAGGAACCTCCATACTGTTTTCCATAGTGACTGAACTAATTTATATTTCCACCAACAGTGTATGAGAGTTCCTTTTACTCCACAGCCTCTCCAACACTTGTTATTACTTGTCTTGTTGATGACAGCCATTCTAACAGGTGTGAGGTGGTATTTCATTGTAATTTTTATTTATATTTCCCTAATAGCTAGTGATGTTGAGCATTTTTTCATATATGTGTTGGCTGCTTGTATGTCTTCTTGGGAGAAGTTCCTCTGCCCATTTTTTAATTGAATTGGTTTATTGTTGTTATTGAGTTGTATGAGTTTTTTATAATTCTGAATATTATCCCCTTATTGGAGGTGTTGTTTGCAAATATCTCCTCCCCATTCAGTTGGTTGTCTCTTTGTTTTGTTGATGATTTCTTTTGCTTTGAAGAAGTTTGATCTAGTCCCATTCATTTATTTTTTTTATTTTACTTCCCTTGCCTTTGAGGTCCAATTCATAAAATCCTCTCTGAACCCAAGGTCCATAAGTTCACTACCTATGCTTTCTTCAATGCGATTTATTGTTTCAGGTCTTATATTTAGGTCTTTGATTCATTTGAGTTACTTTTGGTACATGGTGACAGATAGCAGTCTAGTTTCATTCTTTTGCATGTGACTTTCCAATTTTCCCAGCACATTTATTGGAGAGGCTGCCTTTTCTCCATTGCATGTTTTTGGCTCCTTGAAAATTATCTACCCATATATACGTGCATTTATTTTTGAGTTCTTAATTCTATTCCATTGGTCTGTGTGTCTGTTTTTCTGCCAATGCCTTGCTGTTTTGAGTATTGTCACTTTGTAATCCAAATTGAAGTCACAAAGTGTAATACCTCTGGCCTTGTTCCCTTTTTCAGGATTGTTTTGGCTATTCGGGGTCTTTTGTGCTTCCATACAAATCTGATGATTCTGTTATTGTTATTGTTCTATTTCTTTAGCAAATACCATTGGAATTTTGATGGGGATTACATTAAGTCTGTATATTGCCTCGGGGAATATGGCCATTTTTACTATGTTGATTCTTCCAGTCCATGAACACAAAATATGTCTCTATTTCTTCATCAATTTCTTTTAATATTATCTTATAGTTTTCAATGTATAAGTCCTCCACATCCTTTGTTAAGTTAATCCAAGGTATTTTATTCTTTTATTACAATTGGAAAAGGAATTGTTTTTTTTCGTTTCTTTTTCTGAAATTTCATTGTTGGTATATAGGAATGCTATTTCATTGTTAGTATATAGGATTTTTGTACATTGATTTTCCTGCAACTTTACTGTATTTGTTTATTGTTTCTAATAGTTTTTTTGGTGGAGTATTTAGGGTTTTCTATATAAAGAATCATGTTGTCTGCAAAAAGTAACAATTTAACCTTTTCATTCCCAATTTGAATGCCTTTTCTTTCTTTCTCTTGCCTGATTCCTCTGGCTAGGACTTCCAATACTATGTTGAATAACAGTTGCGACGGGGTCAACCTTGTCTTTTACCTGATCTTAGAAGAAAAGCTTTCAGTTTTTCACGATTAAGTATGATATTAGCTAAGGGTTTGTCATACCCTGTTTCCCCGAAAATAAGACCTAGCCAGACAATGAACTCTAATGCATCATTTGGAGCCAAAATTAATATAAGACCCAGTCTTATATTACATTATATAAGATCCGGTCTTGTAGTAAAATAAGACCGGTTCTTATATTAATTTTTGCTCCAAAAGACGCATTAGAGCTGATGGTCCGCCTTGATCTTATTTTCGGGGAAACACGGTATATGGCTTTTATTATGTAGTTTCCTTCTAAACCCATTTCTTAAGTGTTTTAATCATAAATGGATGTTGTATCTTGTTAAATACTTTTTCTGTATCTATTGAAATGATTATATGACTTTTATCCTTTGTTTTGGTTATGTGGTGTATCACATTGCTCCATTTGTGTATATTGAACCCTTCTTGTGCCTCTGGAATGAACCCCACTTGATTGTGATGTATAATCTTTTTAATGTATTGCAGTACTTGATTTGCTAATATTTTGTTTAAGATTTTTGCATCTGTATTCATCAGAGATACTGGTCTATAGTTTCCTTTTTATTGTGTCATCCTTACCAGGTTTTGATATCAGGGTGATGTTGACTTCATAAAATGAGTTAGGAGGTATTGCCTCTTCTTCAATTTTTTGCAAAAATTTGAGAATGATAGGTATTAAATCATTTTTGAATGTTTGGTAAAATTCAATAGTGAAACCATGTGGTCTTGGACTTTTGCTTTTGGGGAGGTTTTGGATGATTGTTTCAATTTCCTCACCATTGATCAGTCTATTTAGATTTTCCAGTTCTTCATGATTCATCCTAGGAAGGTTATATATTTCAAAGAATTTGCCCATATCTTCTAGGTTATTGATTAGGTGGCATATAATCTTTCATAGTATTCTTGTATGATCCTTTGTATTTCCATGGTATCCATCATAAAACTTCTCTTTCATTTCTGATTTTGTTTATTTATGTCTTTTCTCTTTTGTCCTTAGTGAGTCTAGCCAGGGGGTTGTTAATTTTTATTCTTCTTTTTAAAGAACCAGTTTTTTGTTGCATTAATTTTTCTATTGTCTTTTTGTTCTCTAGTGCATTTAATTCTGCTCTGATTTTTATTATTTCCTTCTTTCTGCTGACTTTGGGTTTCATTTGTTCTCTTTTTTTTCCTAGTTCTTTAAGATGTAACATTAAGTTGTTTATCTGGGTTTTTTCTTGTTTCTTGAAATAGGTTCTATAATGATATAAATTTCCCTCTTATTACTGCTTTTGCAGTATCCCAATAATTTTGATATTTTGTATTTTCATTCTCATTTGTTTCTATATATCTTTTAATCTCTCCTTTTATTTCTTCTTTGACTCAGTCATTCTTTAGCAGCATGTTGTTTAATCTCCATGTATTTGTGGTTTTTCCCATTTTCTTTTTGCAGTTGATCTCTAATTACAAAGCATTGTAGCTGGAGAATATGTTTGGTATAATTTCAATGTTCTTAAATTTTTTGAGGTTAGTTTTATGACCCAACACATAGTTTATCCTTAAGAATGTTCCATGTACTCTAGAAAAGAATATATAGTCTGATATTCTGGGATGAAAAGCTTTGTAAAAGCTCTGTTGATTATGTCTATTTGTTCTAATGTGTCATTTAAGGCTGATATTTACATATTGATTTTTTTTTGTTTGGATGATCTATCTATAGCTTTCAATGGAAGTTTCTTTTATACAAAATTAATAGCAACCACTCAAAAAAATAAAAATCCAGAACTGAACCACATAACATAAAAAAAGAGGAAACAGAGGGAAAAAATCATAGAATACCACCAAACTGAAATAACAGATAGAAACAGAAAGGCCAAGAGGCAGTGGAGACAGCAAGCTACCAGAAAACAAAAGATAAAATGGGTATAAGAAATCCTCATATATCAATAATTACCCTAAATATAAATGGACTGAACTCACCAATAAAAAGGCACAGAGTAGCAGATTGGATCAAAAACCAAAACCCAACCACATGCTGTCTTCAAGAGACCCATCTCAGAAGCAAGGACAAATATAGACTCAAAGTGAAAGGGTAGAAAACAATACTCCAAGTAAATGGCATTTAGTGCAAAACATGTGTAGTCCCACTTATATCTGACAAAATAGACTTCAAGATAAAAAGGCAACAAGAGACAAAGATGGACATTTCATAATGATAAAGGGGACAATACATCAAAAAGACAGAACACATATCAATATATATGCTCCCAATCAGGGAGCACCAAAATATATAAAGCAATAGAACTAAAGGGAGAAACTGACAAAAACACAATTATAGTTTTTAAAACAAATACTATTTTAATACCCTTTAATATTAAAATACTTTTAGATTTGCAGAAAAGTAAACTACCTGCAAGAAGGAGGTGAAAGGAATAAGTAGGGATAGCCTATATTTTCAAGTCTCTAACAGTTGTGTACCCCAACATACTATTTCAGAGATACCCTTGGTTTAAGTGTTTTGGGTAATCCTTTGGAACATATTTTCTCTGGCTAGTTCACGCAAGCGTAATGAATCATGCAAATGCTTTTCCTAAAGTCACTGAAATCGTTATTTACCTCCAACCTGTAAGTTGTTTTGTAAGACATTGACTTAGGCTATTGGTGAGGCGGTCCTGAGTTCTGCGTATGGACTGTTCACACACCATGTGCCAACACTGCCTCAGAGCACTATTGAGCTCATACCTTCAGGGTAATTTAAATCAAAGATGGGCAGGCTATAATCTGAATTCAATCAACAGACTGGTGGGAATCCAGTGACTGTTCTGACACATGACATCTAGAGCCCAGAGACAATGCAATGATTTCTGGTCTGGTTTCTGTTATTCTCTAGCCCTGTAAGCACTGGGCAAACACAGCATAACAAACTTGAGGCAAAACAGATAAAATGACTTTTATATGGCTATTACATTGGAAGGCAGTTCTGTGTACCAGAGGTCTGTCTAAACATGCTTAGCAAAGTAAATCACACCCATGGACCATCCTGACCTTCCGTTTTAATCTTTGGTGATGTGTTTCTTAAGGATACAACCAAGTTTAATGGATGACTGTTTTTTTGTTTGTTTGTTTATTTGTGTTTTTAATGAACCAACAGTTTGTCAAAGCTTGAGAATTACTTTCAAAATGAGAAAGGTAAAATTTTAAAGCAAAAGAGTTTTATTTATCTTCTTCTATCTGACTTTTAGCATGCTTATACAGCGGCACACTCAGATGACTAAAAAGAGAGGAAGAAATCCATGTCAGGCTTAAGAAGTGGATCATCATTTGTCCATTTTTGGTCCATTCATCGATGGACCAACAATAAATAGGGATGAATGATGAGACAGATAAAATAAAATCAGAAAGCCTGGAAATTATTCAGAGTAGACTGTTAGGGGTCGGTCTCATGAGGCAGGGGCTAGGAACAAAAAATAAAGTAGGTTAAATTTAGATAGAGGAAATTAGGGGAATCCAGTTTACTGTTATACCATTGAAAAGTAAATAAGGGCAAGCTGGAGAAAAGTTCTGTGAATTGTATCACTTATTGCATATTTTTCAAGGCCATGTGAAAAATTAGTTAAAACGGGGAAAAATACCCTGAAACACATAGCTAGAGGCAAAAATGAACCTTCTAAAAAATAAAAACAAGTACATTCTGTTAACCAAGTAAAACCATATGACTGTTACAATTTTTATGGTTTTTAAAATGTTAATCATTGTGTGTGTGTGTATTTTAAATTATGTAAATGTGTTTTGTGGTCTGGTGTTAAAAATAAATAAAGTTTGTAACCAACTTTAAAATGAAGTGAAGCACACGCTGAAAAGTAGACTGTGAATACAAAGAAGATGAAGCATAGCATGGAAATGGTGATAAAGAAACGTGGAAACGTTATATTTGAAAGAAAGATTTATTAACCAGTGAAAATAAAGAAGTTCTCTGTTGTGTGCCTGAGACTGAAATAATTTTCATTTATTATTCAAATGTTAATTCAGACAGTCTTTTAAATTTTTTTAAAAAAGCTAAGCTTGAAAAAAATAAAAAGCAAAATGGAGGCAACATGATTCCAAATGCTGATATAATACTAATAAATCCCTAAGATGAAAAGTATAACTTCATGGACAGTCTGTGTTTGGAAAGTCTCAGTGGCTTGTAAGGCTCATAAGCAAGAAAAATCCCCTAATAATTAATGTGTGAGTTTCATATAGAACAAAGAATCTTCATAATTCTAAAAAGCTATAAATTCAATTTTCAGGGACCCTCAGCTGAGCACCATTAAAACAAATAATGAATTATTCATGAAAGCTGAGGCACATTTGTTAAAAATAGATAATGAATTATTAATGAAAGCTAAATATTTCCAGAAAGGGAGGAAAGACTAAAGGGAACTACTCTGCAGCATGAATGGAAGTGATAAGTTAAAAAAGTTTATTACTTATTTATTAAGTGATTTTGTAATAGTCTCAAGTCCTAATGCAGGTTTGAATAGCCTGTTCCATGGATCCAAGCAAAATAGAAAAGCAGGACAAAAAGGAAGCAATAGATGTGAAAAATTAGGATTGAAAAACAAACCCATTTTGTAAATGGGTTTAAAACATGATGCAAAGTTTTGACAAGTTTACACGCTTTTCTCCTCCATAAGGAGAAATTCTCAGTATTTATGAGGATTGAAAATATTCAAAATTAACATCAGAAATGCTCAGAATATGCTGGAAAGATACACAAGAAGCTAGCAACAGTGACTTTTCTGGGTAGAAGTGCCATAGGGCTGGGTGTGAGAGGCGGGAAGAAGATCTATTCTCTCTGAAATGCCTTCACTGTTGCCAAACTTTCTCCAAGTTACCTACATATATCCACATAAGATGACACCGAACTGACCTCTACTTATTTTGAGAGCAACTTTAGTCTGAAAAACACTGCATTAGATGTATATTGCTGCATAAGAAATGACCTCCAAACATAGAGACTTGAAACCATAAACATTTGTTACGTCCCAGTTTCTGAAGGGTAGGGTGGTTCTGACTCAGAGAATCTCAGGAGTTTGCAGTCAAGATGCTGGCTGCAGTCTTCTGAAGGCTTGACTGCTCTGTGGGATCCTTTTATAAATTCACTCAGGTCGGCTATAGGCCTTAGGTTCTTCACATCTAACTTCCCTTCTAGGGAAAGAGTAACTAATATGCTAGCCACATTATCTTTTATAACCTAATCACTGAAGTGATGTACCATTCCCCCTGTCATATCTTATTGATTACACAGACCAACGCTGCCTAGTATGATGTGGAGGGGACAACACAAGGGTGTGAATAGTATGAGGGGCAATGGTTCAGCGCCACCTTGGAGGCTGCCTACTGCAAACACCATTTGACACTTTTTAGTGTTTTGCGCTAATCTTCTTCCATATTTGGATTGCTAATTTTTTGAGAACAGAACCCAAGTTATATGATCTTATTTTCTTTTTCCTTCAAATGACTTAGAAGTTCTGGGAGACTTTCATTCTCTCTTGGCTCCCTCCATATCTATGTAACCTTAGTTTAGGGGAAAAGCAAAGTCTGATCCCAGGTGTATTAGCCTGAAATAGGACAATGATGGGGCATGAAAGGGTAATACAGATTGAAAATATTTCAAGGCATACAACAATGGACAGTTTGACAAAATAAGATTTTTGGGTTATTTTTTTTAGATTGATTTTCTCGTATCTTGAGGAAATCTCCTGTCGCAGCCTCCTCTACATCTGGATGATTTTCAAGAGCTAGCTCTAGACATCTGGAAAACTTATTATTGCCTACTAATATACAGGCATAGGGCTTCTGGGGGCAATGATATCTTGGGAACTGAAAACTTTCTCTTGCAAGAACAACATAATCAAATCTACTTTGGTTATAACCAAATCTTCACTGAATACCACTGCTGACAATGTCTTGAACTATTTTAAAAGTCATAAAAGTGAGTCTGAGACATAGAATAATTTGTAAACTATTACTGCACAGCTGTTAAAATATCGATCAAACTCTTCTCATCTAATCTTGGATTATTCAGTGTCCTGTGGCATTTTTCTTTATTGTCCTCTCCAACTCCTTCCTTCTACCATTATGGAGATTTTGTTCAAGTTAAACAAACCCAACTTTTCCTAAACCAATAGAATGACTTGAGTGTAGGAGCAGTCACCCTCTAGGTTGCATTGAAAAAACAAAAACATTAGTTCTATAACAACAGCAAAAGTCAAAAACTCTGTTTAAAAAAAGAGGAGAAAAAATATTTATATAAACAAAATAGATTATTTTGAATACTAAATTTATAGTAAAGAAGGAATAACTGATTATACATGCCATACCTTAAGTCGACCAAAACCAACAGGATGCTGACGGAATGAACACAACACAAGATCCTATTTTCAGTCCTAAGTATCTATTATCAAAGGAGCATATCTGCTCATTATTAAAATGGTTTCACATTTTTAAAATAATTTTTATTTTTTAATTACAGTTGACAGAATTTTATGTTTCTGGTGTACAACATAGTGATTAGACATTTATACAACTTAAGAAGTGATCACCCACTCCGATAAATCTAGTACCCATCTGACATCATACATAAATATTATAATATTATTGACTATATTCCTTATGCTGTAATCCACATCCCCATGACTATTTTGTAACTACCACTTTATACTTCTTAACCCTTTCTTCTTTTACACCCATCCCCCATCTGGCAACTGTCAAAATGTTCTCTGTATCTATGAGTTTGTTTCTGTTTTATTTGTTTGTTTTGTTCTTTAGATTTCACATATAAATAAAATCACATTGCATCTGTCTTTCTCTGACACTCCACTCATCACAATAATCTCCAGGTCCATCCATGGCACTGCAGAGGGCAAGAACCCATTCCTTTCCATGACTGAGCAATATTTCATTGTATATACGTACCACCTACTCTTTATCCATTCTTCCATCGACAGCCACCCAGGCTGCCTCCACATCTTGGCCATTGTAAACAATGCTGCAATAAACATATGTATGCACATGTCTCTTTGAAGTAGTGTTTTGGTTTTCTTTGGATAAATACCCAGACGTGGGATTACTCTTGTTACAGACTTTGTTTTAAAGTTTATTTTTGTCCGGTATAAGTATTGCTACCTCAGCTTTATTTGTTTCCATTTTCATGAAATATCTTTTTCCATGACTTTATTTTCAATCTGTGTGTATCTTTTTATCTGAAGTGGGACTCTTGTAGACAGCATTAGGAAGGGTTTGGTTTTTTTCATCCATTTAGCCACGCTATGTCTTTTGATTGGAGCTTTTAACTCATTAAATTGGAAGTAATTGTTGATAGCTATTGCCATTCCGTTTTTCATATTTTTTTATTCTTTTTTTCTTCCTCTTATAGAAGTACCTTTAACAATTTTTATTTTTATTTATTTATTTTTTACTTGTTTGGTGGTGGTGAACTCCTTTAGCTTTTTCTTGTCTGGAAGCTCTTTATCTGTCCTTTGATTCTAAATGATAGCTTTTCTGGGTAGAGTAATCTTGGTTGTAGGTCCTTGCTTTTCATTGCTGAATATTTCCTGCCACCACTTCTTGCCTGCAAAGTTTCTGTTGAGAAATCTGCTGACAGTCTCATGGGCACTCCCTTATAGGTAACAGCTTTTCTCTTACTGCTTTTAGGATTCCCTCTTTGTCTTTAACCTTTGTCATTTTAATTATGACATGCCCTGGTATGGGTCTCTGCATTCATTGTTTGGGACTCTGCTTCCTGGACTTGTATGTCTATTTCCTTTTCTAGGTTAGGGAAATTTTCTGTCATCATTTCTTCAAATTGGTTTTCAGTACCTTGCTCTCTCTTGTCTCCTTCTGGTATCCTTATGATGAGAATGTTGGTACTTCAAGTTGTCTCAGAGGCCCCTTAAGCTATCCTTTTTCCTTTTTTTTTTTTAATTCTCTCTCTCTCTCTCTCTCTCTCTCTCTCTCTCTCTCTCTCTCTCTCTCTCTCTCTCTCTTTTTGCTGTTCTGATTGGGTTGCTGATTCAATCCTCTGCTTCATTTAATTACTGTTGATTCACTAATATAGTCATTGTTTCAGTTACTGTATTATTCATTTCTGACTAGTTCTTTTTTATGTTTTCTATCTCCACGTTTATGTTTCCTATCTCTTTGTTGAAGCTCTCACTGAGACCACTGAGCACCCTTATAACCAGTGTTTGGAACTCTGCATCTAGTAGATTGCTTATGTCCATTTTGTTTAGTTCTTTTTTTGGAGCTTTATTGTGTTCTTTCATTTGGGACATATTTCTTTGTCTCCCCGTTCTGGCTGCCTCTTTATGTTTGTTGCTATGTAATAGGTAGGGTTACTATGCCTCCTGGTCTTGGTAGAGTGACCTAATGTAATAGGTGTTCTGTGGGGCCCAAGGGTGCAGTCTCCTTGGTCACCTGAACTGGGTGCTCCAGGTGTGTCCCTGTGCGGATTGTGTCCCCTCCTGTTGTAGTTGAGCCATGTTTGCTGTTGTCATGTCAAAGGGAGGGAATGACCCTCAGGCTTATGTGAACTGGCTGTGATGACAGTGGAGGACTGTGGTGCAGGAGCTGACCTGGGAAGCAGGATTCATGTTAGCAGAGCTCTGGTGCCTGCCCTGTCTGCCCTTTGGGTGTGTTGTTTGTGGAGGTTGCTGGGTGGAACTCTGTTGTGGTCTGAAGCTGGCCACTGGGTATGTTGGTTCTGGGCCCTCTTGGGAGGGGCTCTGGTGAAGGCCAAGTTCAGCTCCTGCTTGTGCCTGCCTGGGGCCACTTGGTATGAGCTACAAAGTGATCTGCAGATGGTGGCTACTTGTCCTGGGCTTGGAGATGATTGGGAGAGGCTAAGCTGTGAACCAAGGTTGGCTACCACTAGTGCTGGGCTTGGGACTACTTAGCAAAAGGTACAGGGACCACCAAGGCCAGATGCTTCTTCTCTGGGGTTTGTGAACCTTTGAGAGATTTTAGGAAAGTCTGCAGCATGAGCCAAGATGTGGCCTCACATTTTTGAAGCACATTTATGTTTCAAAGCACTTTAAAATTAATTGTCATTTTATCCACTAAACAATCCAGGTAATTGACACTTGGACCTAATTATTTTATCCTTTATGGTTCCCATGACCCAGAAGCCTTTCAGACTTCTGTTTCTGCTTACGTCATTGGCTATGTCAATTAATGACTCACGAGCTACTCTTCTCCATTCCCTGTCTGCATGAACTCAAAACCTTTTCCATTTGATTCTCATTCGCATTTTGCCTATGAATATTTTTCTGCAATTCTTTCTACTCAGATCACTTTTAGAACTTGAAGTGAACTGAGGCTAACCCTTTTGTTTTTCTGGTGAGCAAATAAATGATCCCCCAGAGAAATTAAATAAATTATCTGGGGTTACAGATACCAGGGACTATTGTATTTATTATATAGCTTCCTACTGTTAAAATAATGATCCAATCTGTGTTTATATTTACTTTATTCCTCTCAGAACCACCAGGCTCTCTGTTAGATTATGGAAAAATTATGACTAATTACCCTGTCAAGAAATAATACTATCTAATATTGAGTGAGTGATCATTCGGTACCAGGCAGTACATTACATGTATTATCTCATTTAACTCTTACAAGAACATTGTCAGATGAGCAATTTTATTATTTCATGTTTCAATTGAAGAAACAGAGGCACAAAAGAACCAAGTGCCTTGTCCAAACACACAGCTGCTAAGGCATATATCTGTGATCTGAGCTTTCCACCCATGTGTCCTCTGCCACTATGCCACATTCTGAGGACAAAGCATGAGCTGACTTTTGCTTTCTACCAAAAGTATTGAATAAACACAAAGTTTGTGTTTATTGTTGAATTAGGATGGTTTGGGGGCATATCTATATAGTCTCTAGGATGGGATGAGGGCCAAGGGAGATGTTTATAACATGACACAGTTGTTTACTTTAGTTGGATGATAGAGATTGTGGAGAACAAAGTCTTTCATGGGACAGAGGCAACACGTTTTTCTCTCATAACATAACAGAAGAAAACAAAACAAAACACAACACAAAACCAAGAGAGATGGGTCAAGATGGAGAGAAGGTGGCTGTATCTAAGATGAAAATGGTCTTTCTATAGGGTTATTATAGAAGGCACCAACTAGGGCTTGGCCCTGGCTCTGGACTGAGTATTCACCTTATCTCTACCCTAAACATCACCTTGGTCTTGTTTTGAATGTCCATGAATTTTGTAAGGCATGCCCATACACAATAAGAATGGGAAATTTTTTAAAAAACTTATTGATACATATATAATTTGCAATATTCATGATTTACCATCACTTCTGTAGTATAAATATACTTGTACATAAATATTTTTTATTCTATATTAATTACCCTTTTCCTATAATCTTATGTTCCCTGAAATATAAGCTCATGGGAGTAAATATTTTATCTGTATCACTGACAAGTGAATTTGCAGTTCCTTCAAATGTGAGGCAGCATAGAAAGTGTTCAACATTTTTTTTAGAATGACAGATTGAGTTCTGTCCGGGGTAGGCTATGATTCTGCCTGTCCTGAACAGCGGATATTTCTGAGTCAGTACACCTAAACCAGTGGCCAAGGTAACCTCAGTAAAAGGACATCTGGCAATAGTGTTTCAATTGGGAAAATGCTTTGTACATTCCAGAAGATATTACAAGTCTTTTATTTCAGTTGATTTGACAACAGTCTTATAAGAATAGTATTATTATGCTCATTGGATGGGTAGAGAAACTAAAGCAAAGAGGGTTTGAGTGATTAGGTTAAACTCATAGAGCCGGTAAATTGCATAACCTGGACTAGTATCAGGACTTCCAATCCCTACTTTTTCCACAACATGCTGTGGCATGTAATGAAATAATGGAAAATTGACCATCACCAGAACAAGCATGAACAAAAAAATTCATGGGGTTTTATAGCCATGTTGGAAATGGATTAGAACCAAAAGAATGAAGCACTATGATGCCTTTCCTATTCAAAATTAAGTACAGAGAAAAGAGAAGGGGAAAAGAACAAGGCTGAAAAAAATACATTTGCTAATTCAAATCTTGGCAAGGGAATGAGGGGTGATAAATAAACTAGCAAAATATGGTGAGAACTCTCAGGATGTAACAAATAAAAACATAAAACTAATGAAAAAGTCATGAGCAGATAAGCCAATCCTTCAACATTAGACCCTTCTGTAAATAATTAAAAGTATGAAAATATCAGCCAGTGTGTGGAAAAATCAGGGCAAAGAAAGAGAAAAAACAAATAGACTCTTCACGGGTGATAAACAGGAGAAGTACCAGGTTTTAAAAATAAGTACCCCAAAGAATCCCCTATTCTCCCCAAACGAAGCCCCTTACCCTCTAATTTAAATGAATTCTAATCAATAAGTAGTTTTAGAAATGAGTTCTGGCTGTAACATCCTGAGAGAGGTGAAGCCATGCTGCTGACATGCTCAGATTTCCACTGAGACCCCAGTGACGTGAAAGTGCTGGAAGCACAAATTTTATTTTTCTTTAGCTCTCCACCCTGGATGAAAAATATTTTCAATCTATATTCATGAAGAAATTTTTCAGGGAAAACCACCCATAACATTGTAAAATACTATTCTAATATATTTGCTACAATTTATCTACTCCTACATTTATTTATTTGTTAATTCAACAAATATTTATTAAGTGCCTCCTATGTGGCAGGAATTAATGAACATAACAGGTAAACCAACGTTTTTATTAAGTGGGGGAAAACAGACCAAATCTATAGAGAATATTTTTGTAATATGTTCTATAGGCCACCTTTTTGTATGTAGTTCATTGTTACCATCTTTATCGTAATCATTGCTTTCTGATGCCCTTTAGTGCTTCTCAAACATCAACCTGCTCTCCATCCTGCCCCACAATCAAACCTGCAGATCCTTCTTCCTCACTCCTGTATTTGGCCCTGTCTTTGAAATATAGCAGGAAGTCTGTTGCAAATGACACTCAATTTATATTCTCAGGGCTAACATTGGTCTGAAATTTGACTTATGATGAACCTAAGCCAAAATTCTGCATTGGCAATGGACCCCATTCCTCTTAAAGTGAGTCTATCCTTGGTTTGATGACACATTCATTGTGTGCAATTCCAGCTTCTATATAGGATCGAGAAGTGTGCATCTTTTTAAATTATTATTAAATTTATTGGGGTGACAATTGTTAGTAAATTTACATAGATTTCATGTGTACAATTCTGTATTACATCATCTATAAATCCCATTGTGTGTTCACCACCCAGAGTCAGTTCTCCTTCCATCACCATATATTTGATCCCTTTTACCCTCATCACCCACCCCCCACCCCCTTACCCTCTGGTAACCACTAAATTATTGTCTGTGTCTATGAGTTTTTCTTTCTCATTTGTTTGTCTTGTTCTTTTGTTGTTTTGGGTTTATATACCACATTATCAGTGACATCATAGGGTTCTCTGCTTTTTCTGTCTGATTTATTTCACTTAGCATTATACTCTCAAGATCCATCCATGTTGTGCATCTTTTTTTTTAATGGGATAAAAAAAGATACAATATTTAATGGGTTATTTTGCATGGTCTCAGGAAACAGATTTACAAAGATGGTAGAGCAATGATAGAAAACTCAACCATCTGGACGTCTGAAAAAGATCACAATATGTGCTATATTAGACATCTATGAAGCTGCCTTCCTTCCTAGCAACATGTAGAAAATTCCCCTCCCCATCCTCACTGTTATGTTCAAAGCCAAGTTCATACATTGTGACCCTCTCTTTTCTCATTACAGTTGATTGGTTCAGGGATGGGCACCTGACCAAGCTGAGCTAATTAGATAATGGGTTTTCTTACCTAATATTTGCTGAGTGAATGAATTCTTGGTCTGCTCCCAACTTTTGTCAGTGGGATACGAAAGAAAAAATTCATTTGGAATTCATTGCTGACAATCTAACTATGGTGACCTCTAAGAATCTATGAATGCTCCATTTATTTCAATACTGTAAAAAGTATCAAAAATGTTTGACTTACCCAAATTTGCCTCAAAATACGTTGATGTTTATTTGGTTGGTTTTAATGTGTCTGGAACCCTCAATGACCATTCATTCTATTGTTAGGTTCACGGGGCCACTTTTCAGATCCAGGACAACGCCCTTGGATTTATTTTCCTCCCAGAAATCTTACCCTAGAAACACAGTCTGCTTTCCTTAATGCTTTAATGCTGACTTGAGCCATTCTATCTCTTAAGATTTTTACTCCAGTTCTATTCTAGAATAGAGTACAGGCATAGTTTCTGGATACAGTCATACTTTCTGCAGCTCTAATTTTCTTTCTACCTTGGAAAAAAACACAACATATCCAGGAAGAAATAAACCGATTAAAGCAACATTTTGAAGGATTACTACTTTTCAGGTTTTGTTCTATATACAAGCATAAGAGGCAGGTCAAATAAATCGTAACAATATCCAGAAGAATTCTTCAACTCAAGACATGTGAAGAAAACAAAACTAGAACTCCATATGTGTTTTTTGTTATCTTTATGGTAAATGTACGCTGAATAATTATATTCAGAATAGATTCAATATAGTGGTCATTTGATATTAATTTCCAATTCCCTCTCAAATTAGTAATTTGTGAAGATACTTAACCAGTAAGAAAACAGTGTCTGTGATTTTTCTGGTCCAAGTCTTTTCTCCAAGTTTCATTGATCTTTTTGAGGATCCTATACTATTCTCCACTCCCACCAATATACAACTATATATGTTCGTCCTTACTCAGGGCCTTTGAAATAACCTGCAAAAAGTTCTTAGGCTTTGCTTGTACACTTGTTCAAAATTATTTTATTTTGTGTAAAAAGAATACAGTTTGGGGTTCATCCTTAAAGCTTTGGGCAGAAACAAAAAGGGGACCTACTTCCAACTAGAGCATCATTAGACATCCCTTGGAACAGAAGCTCAGGGCTATAGTAGAATTTTTCTGAAGTTAGTGTAACATAGACTATACAAGTACATAGTTGGGTTTTTTTGTTTGTTTATTTGTCTTTTATGAGTTTCATTACTAGTCATTGTGGAGAAATAGCTAAAGGAAAGCAAATTCCCATGAACTTGATTCATTTTACAAAATTCTTATAGGTATGGTTTATTATTTTTTACTTCTTGTATGTTGGTAGCTAGAAACTGCCCTTTTACTTCTGCTGCCTGCTTTATACCTGAGGGCACATCTCACCAAGTATTAATCCTTCCTTCTGTCTTCCACTAAATAGAAGTACACACATAATTAGAGAAGAATAGTGGATATAAACCAATTCACATGCAGTGGTTTCAATTAGTTATTTCCACTTCTCAGGACTTCCAAAAACAGTGATACTTATTTCAGTAGTCCCATTAGGCTCTGGGTTTCACATGATAATAAATCAGTTTAGTACAGTGCTTCTCATAGGTTTTCACCTAAATATCTTGAAAGAGAGAGAGATTTAACTAATACCTGGTAAATTTATAGAAATAGCTCAAATAACCTCCTTACCTCCAATACACAGAAGTACATATATACATTCACCAATTCAAAGAGCTCAAAAAAAGTTCAAAGAAGATAATTGTAATTTTTGATTTTGTCTCCCCATAAATGTTCCCCAAACTAGTTTGTGTTCTAATCTAATTGGACAACAAGATGACGTACACAAAAAACCTGGGCCTTACATGAGACAGTTCTTGGATTCACTTTGTGGCTCTATGATTTACTACTGGTATAGCCTTTGACAAACAAAGTGAATCTCTGAGTTTCATTGAGATTTAATAATATCTTATTCCTTCGGGCTTTTGTGAAGATTAAATTAGCAATACTGTATATGACAGTACCTAATATAGAGCCTGGCCTATTTTAGGAACTCAGTATATGTTGGGTTCTTTTCCTTTTATTTCTTTTTTCTCAGAATTTAGAAACCAGAGGTAAGAACATCACAAAAGAACAGATGACTCTGCTGACTTGGTAGGCACCAAGAACCAAAAGTGCCCAAATGAACCATTTTATTTAGTAAACCTACTTCCTGAAAAGATATTCAGAATTTAATTTATGGAAGCAAGGATTTTTGAATCCCCAATTGATGCTCTTCTTTGTTCACTGTTGAGTGAGATTGATGTCACCCTTCACATTGAACAGTCAGGGACAATTTGGTTCAGAGCGTTCAGATAAGTCTCTACCTGTTTCCCAGAAGTCATTTTTTGAAGGAAAGGTCCAAAAAATAAATTATTTTTGCTTTCAAAAGCCACACACACACATATATATATATGTGTGTGTGTGTGTGTGTGTGTGTATACATATATGTGTGTGTGTGTGTGTGTGTGTGTGTGTGTGTGTGTGTATGTGTGTGGGGGGGATTCAGTGTGCTTCTGAGCCACTCATAGAGACGCCGGTTCGGTAGATCTAGAATTAGGTCTCAGAATCTGTTTTTAATTCACACAGGTGAATCTCACTCAGGTCATCTTTTGGTTATACTTTAATCACAGCAATCTACAGCATCTCCTGACCAGAGGAGTTAGGGGCAACGTGACTGATGACATTTTGGTCATGATTTTTGTTGAAGGATGTTCACCTGGTATACCTCATGAATCTTTGCTATGAATTAGGAAAGTCTGCCTTTTAAGATTAAAAAAACATTCTTCAAATGTCGTCAGCTTATTTACATGTCTTTTTGTCTAGACTGTGTAAAGCAGGTTTTCCTCCCTAATGTGGTTGGGCCATCATTCAATCAATTAAAGATCTGAATGGAACAAAAAGTCTGAGTGGGAGGGAGTTCCATCTCCCGGACTGCTTGATGTGGAATGTTTGTCTTTTCTAGCCTCTGGACTCATGCTGAACCATTGGTTTTTCTTTGGTGTTGAGCTTTTTGGTTTTCAGACTAGAACTGCACATCAGCTTTCCTGGGTCTCCAGCTCATGGGTGGCAGATCTTGGGACTTCTCAGTATTCACAATTGTTTGAACCAATTTCTTCCAATAAAGTCTATTATCTATCTATCTATCTATCTATCTATCTATCTATCTATCTATCTATCATCTCTCTCTCTCTCTCTGTCTCTCTCTCTCTCTTTCTCTGTAGATTTATATATTGATCTATATAGATATACATATCTATCTATCTGTCTATCTATCTATTTATCTATCAATCGATCTACTTGAAAGCTCTTAGTGGCACAAAAATCATAAATTGACTTTGTGGAACCACTTTCTACCCCAAATAATCTTCTACAAACAAATTGGACATTTGAGTACAGCAATTCTTTCTGCTTCTCTGCAGAGGCAAATGTCTGCATTATAGGAATCTGTTAACAGCCTAATGTTATTGTTAGGAAGAGTGGATCACTTTGGCATCCACAATTTAGCCATTTGTGTTTTCAGCATCGTTGTAGAAAAATTGACTTGCTCTTTGTCCAAGGACTGCTGAGTCAGATGTTCTGATGACTTCTCATTTGGTGCATTCCCAGCACAGTTCCATGATCATGCTATAACCACAGCACCCTGAGAGTGCAATCAGTACTCCTTTAAATACGGAGAACTTGACTATAGGGAAGAAAGAGGACAGCTGAAGCCCTATCCTGGTGGAGCATCTGGAAGGCAATTTTATCTTTAATATGCAATACTTAAGCTCCACCAGCCTCAATCTTGGGCCTAATCAGACGCATCTTTGTGTGACAGGTAATCTGTGTTCTTTTGAGAACTACCTGTCCTATTTCACTTCTCTTACATTTATTTAATGGAAAGTGTCTAATAGAATTGTTATCCGAAGATATGCTATAAAAATGGAATGATTTCAGACTTACAAACCTGGCAAAGGAAACAGATATATTGTGTGCCTTGAGTGTAGAGAAATAAATTTAGATAGTGCATTTTGATGTCATGTAAAAGAAGATAAAATGAGAAAAATAAAAATCAGAACATTGGCTGTATCCATGTGCCTCATTTTAAAATATTTTAAAAAATAAATCAGTAGTACTTGAGTGTATTTAAATGTTGATTGTACATATTAAAGCTCTCAATGCGGGGTTCTTCTGGTATTCTAGTTTATTCTCATCAACTTTGAACCTCAGAGATGATCAGGAATGAATATCTAAAGTCAATTTGATTAACAAAATAAGAAAGTCAATTTTCACTTTGCTTACAAGTATTGAGATTGTAATTACTTTTAATGTTTTCTTATTTGTATTTAAAATAAATATCATACTTCTTGTACCTTTTCTCTCATAATTCTTTCACTTCCAATTTTGAGGGGAAAACATGAAAAAAACAAAACATTTTCCCCCTCAAAAGTATTTACTTTTTTACTGTTAAAGGCAGTGAATGAAACTCTGATTACTGTAAAGCAGAGGTGTCCAAACTGCGGCCCGCGGGCCAACTGCGGTCCGCAATCCATTGTTAATTGGCCCACAGCAAATTCCAAAACTATATTTAGTTTACTTAAATAAACCGGGTGAGGCAATACGTACTTCACCTCGAGTGAGTGGCCCAGCTGTTTGTGTATTTTACCGCATATGGCCCTTGGTAAAAAACGTTGAAAAATGTTTGGACACCCCTGCTGTAAAGCAAGCAGTTTTAGGGCAGGTGGGTAGGCTGTTAAAGTTTATATATATCAAGAAAAGTAAAAACGGATTCCAATGAACTTAATCACTGTTTGAAACCTCACTTTGGGTGAGATAACTCATTGATAAAGATAAATGACAATGTCAATGATAGATGAGATACCCCAAAATATGCATAATTATCTATCTTCTATTTATTCAACTTAGGAAGTAATTTAAGCAAAAATACTATTCTGGGGTGAGTGCAGAATAGGAAAACTAATATTTATTAAGCATCTACTTTGTGCCAGGTATTGCTATTTCAAAACAAATCTTTAAAGTAGGTGTTGCAACCTTATTATTTTATACATAAGGAAACAAACTCTAAAACCAGGTCTTTTAATTGAGCACAACTAAAGGGAGGAGCAGAGTTTCAAACCAGTTTTTTTTATTACTATAGAGTTTATTATCTTTATAGAATGTTGCCATTTAAAAAAATAGAGAATACATAGAAATAAAAAGTACTCATAAACTCTGTAGTTAAGCATTTATAATGCATGCTTTTGTTGAGTTTATTAAAATACTAGAATTTTTGATTACTAAATTTTTACTTTCAAACTTTCAAATTTGGGACATTTGAAACTGCAGTGAAAGCTTTATAGTGAAGTCTTCTGACTGAACTTTAGGGGAGGTGGCTGGCACGAACTGCAAGCTAGACAGATTGATTTTTTTCAAGAGTGGTGGGATGGACTAAGGATGGATGGTCTAACAACTAGAAGAGGTTTGCTGTAACCAGGTGAGAAGGAAAGGTTGCGTGAAGTAAAAATAGGGGTTGAGGGAGGCAGAGATAAAAGCAACGCAGAGATCTAGAGACCAGGCCCAGCCCAGATGTTGAGTTAACATCAGCCCTGGGGTTCGAGGTTGAGGGATGGAGGAAGAAGCTGTAGTCGAGGCAGCCTGAATACCCACATTCCCGCCTGTCATACAATGCTGCTGACCATCTTCCTGAAGCTCCTACCGATGCCTCGTGGCCTGCCCCAGATGGGAAACTTGGGGCCGCCCAGACACAGGTGGGGTAGCAGTGTGCTCAGTGGTGCAGCAGCTGCCGGGGAGCACACATTGTCAGGTCCATGACAGTCATCCAGAGAGTTCTTGTGGCCACATGTGAAAAGCTGGGAGATGAGCATCATTAGACACCCGAGAACTCAGTCTCTCCACACCCAAAAACATGTTTTGCAAACAGAGGGATGAGGATAGAATTGCTGAGACAGTGAAGAGCTCATGTGTTTCTTGATGCACTCCACCTCCATGCCTGGGGAAATATGGTCTGTGTCCTGAATCTTAAGGCAGTACCAGAGTTTGCATTCTTCTTTCCAGGAGGGATGATGGCTTTGGCCACCCCTTGACTTCTCTCGGGGATCCTAAAAGATAGGAGAGTTTAATGGGAAATGGCGCACCCCCAGATTTTTGATAGCTGTAGTATCATTTTTTGCTATTGAAAAGGATTCCACAGGGCTTCTCTGCTTCGATCTGCATCCTGGATCCACATGCATAAACCAGGAGTCGAGCCAGAGTCTGTAGCAGATATAAATTCTTTGATAGCCTCTCCACAGATTAGGATTTGACTGAGAGGTTAGTTGGCAAAAGGTTCCAAATAGTCAGAGGTTAGTCCAGTGTTTGTTGTCCAGGATTTGGAGAGTACAGATTTCTTCCAAGCTTCCAGTGTGGGCTGGCAGGCAGAATGAAAATGCACATTTCATACTCCTAGCCCACTGCTGCCTGGTCTAATAAAAATGCGTTAATTATTGATTTACCTTAAGGGGATTAAAAAGTACAATACACGATAACTTTCTTTTACCAGTCCAGACACCAAAGATTTAAAATGGCAATCCTGGGGATAGTTTTAAAAATTAACAATGCTGAAGTAAAGAAAAAATGTTCCTAGATATTTCCATGTTTTCACTATATGCTGAGCTAAGTAACCAACTGTCTTAGGAAGACACTAAAAGTGTCAGAAATAAAGATGAGCCTAATCTAACATTGTTTTATGTAGTGTCTTCAAATGAATTTTATCCCGAAGGGTATTCCACTGATCAATGTAAAAGAAATCGCTTGCTAGCAGGGCCCTTTCTGGCAGCGCCACCACTAGCTTACATAGTGCCTGCGTGAATTAGAAAATGGTGCCTCCTCTGGGTGGAGGCTGCCTAAGTGGCAGCTGGCAGTGGGGGAAGCAAAAGCTGGATTTCAGCCCCTCCCCACTTTGGCCTCAGAGCAAGTTGAACAGCTATATGCAGCAGCTCTGGTTACGTTAAAATATTCTTAAGTGATGAAACCCAGGTTGGGAGTCTCAAGAAATGTGTACAATTTTATCTGTGAAGAACTCTCTCTTAGTCCCCTAGAAGTCTTAATCAAGACCAGCCTTGGACATATTGCTTCAATACTCTGTGTCTCTAGTCCTCAAAAACTTTCTCACACTAACTTTCAAAAATGTTTTAAAACTAAACTATTTATCCCAGTGCACCCGGGAGGAGAGTAAAGGCCAATGCATAAGCTTATAGTCTCCTGACCAATTATTCATTCACCTCTCAACAAAGCTTTCACAAAAATGGAATTTGTATCCTCTCAGGTAATTTACTTTGTTTTAAAGACAAATGAGAGTCCTTTGAAGGAAGCTGTCACACAGAGTTTACATTTCAGATGTGTCATTTTTGTTAATGCGTTTGCAAAACACATTCAAGTAGAACACAATTAGCTCTTAGGAGCTGTTGCAAGATGGCTCCAAGAGACTGCTACCTGGAGTCTGAGGTAAAATTGTACATACATGACTGCCTGAAAAGGAGTCAGAAGAACTACAAATTAGTGGTAGTTAAAAAAGTAAATAATAGCCAAGGAGAAGTGAAGAAATATCTTGAGTATTGCTCTGAAGAGGATAAGAGTTTCCAAGGACCTATTTTGTTTTAATCAGCCATATGATACATGGTACATGAGTGACTGAGCTGTCCATTCAATGGGTAAATATTAACATCCTATCAATATAATAATCATGAATTGTGGTGGAAATATATATCTGGTGGATTTTCCTTTTTTACCTACAAGAGTCAGGGGGAAAAAGAAACAACCCACAAAGAAACCCACAGAAATTGAAACAGGGTCACCCTAAATGTAAATGGAGTGAACTCACCAATAAAAAGGCACAGAGTAGCAGACTGGATCAAAAACTACACCCAACTGCCACCAAGCGACACATCTCAGATACAAGGACAAACATAGACTCAAAGTAAAAGGGTGGAAATTGACACTCCAAGCAAATGGTATCCAGAGAAAATCAGGTGAAGCCATACTGATATCAGATGAAAGAGACTTCAGGATAAAAAAGATAACAAGAGACAAAGATGGACATTTCATAATGGTAAAGGGGACTATACAACAAGAAGACATAACAGTCATCAATATTTAAGCCCCCAATCAGGGAGCACCAAAATATACCAAGCAACTACTAACAGAACTAAAGGGAGAAATTGACCAAAACACAATTATACTAGGGGACTTAAATGCATCATTGACAGCTATGTATAGATCATCCAAACAGAAAGTAAATAAAAAAATAGCCGCCCTAACTGACACAATTAGATGAAATGGACATAATTGACATTTATAGATAGAGCAGTTCATCCTAAACATAAGACTATACATATTTTTCTAGTGTGCATGGAACGTTCTCAAGAATAGATCATATATTGGGACATAAAACTAACCTCAGCAAATTCAAGAAGACTGAAATCATACCAAGCATATTCTCTGATCACAGGCTTTGAAATTGGTTATCAACTGCAAAAAGAAAGCAAGAAAAACCACAAATACGTGGAGATTAAACAACTTACTTTTAAAGATCAACCGGGTCAAAGAAGAAATAAGAGGAAAGATCAAAAGATACATAGAAACAAATGAGAATGAAAATACTTCCTTCCAAAATTCTTGGGATGCAGCGAAAGCAGTTTTAAGAGGGAAATTTATATCATTACAGGCCTATCTCAAGAAACAAGAAAAATCCCAAATAAATAACCTTAAAGAACTAGAAAAAGAAGAACAAATGAAACCCAAGGTTAGCAGAATGAAATGAAATAGAGAACAAAAAGACAATAGAAAAAATTAATGTGACAAAGAGCTGGTTCTTTGAAAAGATCAGTAAAATTAACAAACCTTTGGCTAGACTCACTAAGACAAAAAGAGAAAGGACACTAATAAACAAAATCAAAAATGAAAGAGGGCAATTTATCATGGATGCCACAGAAATACAAAGAATCATCCAAGAATACTATGAAGACTATATGCCACCAAATTCAATAACCTAGAAGAAAAGGACAAGTTCTTAGAAACTTATAGCCTTCCTAGGCTGAGCCATGAAGAATTGAAAAATCTAAATAGACCAATCACCAGTAACAAAATTGAATCAGTCATCCAAAACCTTCCCAAAAGCAAAAGTCCGAGACCAGATGGCTTCACTAGTGAATTCTACCAAACCTTCAAAGAAGAGCTAATACCTGTCCTACTCAATCTCTTCCAAAAAATTGAAGAAGAGACAATACTCCCGAATTCATTTTATGAGGCCAACATCACCCTGATACCAAAACCTGGTAAGGATAACACAAAAAAAGAAAACTACAGGCCAATATTTCTAATGAATACTGATGCAGAAATCCTAAACAAAATTATAGAAAAAAGAATGCAACAATACTTTAAAAAGATTATTCATCACGACCAAGTGGGGTTCATCCCCGGGGCACAAGGATGGTTCAACATCTGCAAATCCATCAATGTGATACATCACACAAACAAAATAAAGGACAAAAATCATATGATTATATCAATTGATGCAGAAAAAGCGTTTGACAAGATACAACATCTATTTGTGATTAAAACACTTAATAAAATAGGTATAGAAGGAAAATACCTTAACGTAATAAAGGCCATCTATGACAAGCCCTCAGCTAATCTCATAATTAATGGTGAAAAACTGAAGCCCTTTGCTCTACGTTCAGGAACACGACAGGGCTGTCCCCAATCACCTCTGCTTTTCAATATAGTGTGGGAAATAAAAGGCATCCGAATTGGGAATGAATAAGTTAAATTGTCACTCTTTGCAAGATGACATGATGTTATATATAAAAAACCCTAAAGACTCCACCGAAAAGCTATTAGAAACAATCAATGAATACAGTAAAGTTGCCGGCTACAAAATCAATGTACAAAAGTCCATTGCATTCCTATATACTAACAATGAAATATCAGAAAAAGAAATAAAAAAAAGCAATTACTTTTGCAATTGCAACAAAAAGAGTAAAATACCTAGGAATGAACTTAACCAAGGATGTGAAAGACCTATATACTGAGAACTATAAGACATTTTAAAAAGAAATTGAATAAGATACAAAGAAATACAAAGATATTTTGTGTTCATGGATTAAAAGAATCAACATAGTTAAAATGGCCATATAACCCAAAGCAATATACAGATTTAATGCAATCCCCATCAATGCATTTTTTAAAGACATAGAACAAAAAATCAGCAGATTTGTATGGAACCACAGAAGACCCTGAATAGCCAAAGCAATCTTAAGATAAAAGAGCAATGCTGGAGGTATCACATTCCCTGACTTTAGCTTGTACTACAGGGCAACAATAATCAAAACAGCATGGTGTTGGCAGAAAAACAGACACATAGACCAATGGAATAGAATTGAGAATCCAGAAATAAAACCACATAAACATGGACACATAATTTTTGACAAAGAAGCAAAAAACCTACAATGGAGAAAAGACAGCCTCTTCAATAAATGGTGCTGGCAGAATTGGAAACCCACGTGCAAAAGAGTGAAACTGGACTGCTATCTGTCACCATGTGCCAAAATTAATTCAAAATGGATCAAAGACTTAAGCATAAGACCTGACACAATAAACTGCATAAAAGAAAACATAGGTACTAAACTTATGGACCTTGGATTCAAAGAGCATTATATAAATTTGACTCCAAAGGCAAGGGAAGTAAAAGCTAAAATAAATGAATGGGACTATGTGAAACTTAAAATCTTCTGCACAGCAAAAGAAACCATCGACAAAATAAAGAGGCAACCAACTGAATGGGAGAAGATTTTTGCAAACAGTGCCTCTGATAAAGGGCTAATATCCAAAATATACAAGGAACTCATACAACTCAACAACAAAAAAATAAACAACCCAATTGAAAAATGGGCAGACGACCTGAAGAGACATTTCTCCAAAGAGGTCATACAAATGGCAAATAGACATATGAAGAAATGCTCAACATCACTAATCATCAGAGAAGTGCAAATAAAAACCACAATGAGATATCACCTCACCCCAGTTAGAATGGCTATCATCAACAAGACAAATAGTAACAAGTGTTGGAGAGGCTGTGGAGAAAAAGGAAACCTCATACACTGTTGGTGGGAATGCAGACTGGTGCAGCCGCTATGGAAGGCAGTGTGGAGGTTCCTCAAAAAATTAAGAATAGAATTACCATATGACTCAGCAATCCATCTCATGGGTATCTACCCAAAAAATCTGAAACATTTATCCATAAAGACACGTGTTCTCCAATGTTCATTGCAGCTTTGTTTACGGTGGCCAAGACATGGAAACAACCAAAATGTCCTTCCATAGATGAATGGATAAAGAAGTTATGGTATATATACACAATGGAATACTATTTGGTGGTAAGAAAAGATGAAATAAGACCATTTGTGACAACATGGATGGATCTTGAGCTTATAATGCTAAGCGAAATAAGTCAGACTGAAAAAGCAGAGAACTGTATGATTTCACTGATATGTCGTATATGAACCAAAAACAACAAAAGACAAAATGAGAAAGAAACACTCATAGACAAAGACAATAGTTTAGTGGTTACCAGAGGGTAAGGGGGTTGGGGAGTGGGAGATGAGGGTAAGGGGGATCAAATACATAGTGATGGAAGGAGAACTGACTCTGGGTGGTGAGCACACAATGGGATTTATAGATGATGTATTACAGAATTGTACACCTGAAATCTATGTAACTTTACTAACAATTGTCACCCAAAAAAACTTTAATTAAAAAGAAAAAAAGAAAGAAATTGATACAGGATTATCAGATAAGCATTTCTCAAAACTAACTGCATTTAGTCAAGATAAATTTATTTGCCTATCACATACCCTGGGCTGTTCTTGGTATTTAGGGAAACTGATAAAGAGGACAGAGAAAGTTAATGGAAGAGCAAAGCAAGGTTAGAAGGGGAAGAATGCTTACTATGCTCCCTAACATTGAAAAGTTATTCTAGAGAGTGAAGGAGAGAGCAATGGTGGGTGGAGAGATTCAAAGCCCATTCTAAGCAAGACATGAAATTCAGAAGCTATTAAAAAAACAAAAAAGACAAGTTTAATAACATAGATAAAATTTCAAAATTGCAAAAATGTATTATCAACTAACTCTAAGTGAACAAACATACCCAGATAGCTCATACTGCAAGGCTCAGTGCCCTATTGATAGCTTTCCCTAACTGTGTTAGCTTCCTATCATTGCCCACGTTAGTCTGCTTGAGCTCCCATAACAGAGCACCACCAAGCAGGTGGTTTAAACATCAGGAATTTATTTTTTCACAGTTCTTAAGGTGAAAAGTCCAAGACAAAGGGGTTTCAGGTTTCACAATGATAAAATCATGGTATTGTCCTGATGGGTTTTTATCAAGAGGCTCTGGGAAGTCTCTGTTTCCCAGCTCATTCATGCTGTTGGCAGAATCCACTTCCTTGCAGTTATAGTTCCCTGTTTCCTTGCTGAGTGTCCTTTAGCAGCTACCCTTAAAATGTAGAGGCCTCTCTCAGGTCTTTGTATGTGGGCCCCTCCATCTTAGAGCCAGCAATAGTATGTCAAATTCTTCTCACCAATCATCAATCTCTTCGACCTCTGGTTCTTTGTTTTTAAGGTATCATGTGATTACATTGGACCCATATTTAGAATCCAGGATAATCTCCTGATTTAAATTTTGTAACCTTAATCCCATCTGTAAATTCCCTTATGCTATGCAATATATAACATCTTCACAGCTTCTAGGTGTTAGAGCGAGGACCTCTTGGGGAGTCAATTATTTAGTTTACTACACTAGCATCTATATTAGAGCTTCAAATCCCCCCAAGAAAAATTTGTGAAAACAATATTAAACAATAATGGTGATAGAAGATCATGATTTGTTCCTGGCTTATGAGAATAGTCCTAGCATATTGTAATTCAGCATGATGCTGGCTTTTGACCTGAGGGGCGTGTGTGTGTGTGTGTGTGTGTGTGTGTGTGTGTGTGTGTGTGTGTGTGTATCTGACTTCCTCGTTAATATGTGTATTAAAAAATATCCATTTACCGTTAATTTCTAATTTGAAAAATAATAATGAATGTTCAACATTGTCAAATGTCTCTGTGCACCTACTATAATGCTTATGATATTTTTCTCCTTTGACCTATTAATATGGTCCATAACTTATATTATTTATATTAATAGTTTTCCTATTACTGAATTAACTTTAAATTCTGGAGTCATTTTAATATGTTCCTATAATCCACATCATGTGAGTTTCCTTATATACTGTTTTTAAAATATAATTTTCTTTTTTCTCTTATTTGTTACGTTTTCATATCAGGGTTATTATGCTCTCATAAGAAGAATTGTGATGATTCCTTTTTCTATGCCCTCGAACTATTTAAATATTATACCAGTTATCTGTTCTTTAAGAGTTTAAAAGAGGGAGACCACTTCATGGACCGTTGCGCCGTACACCTGAAGCTGAATAATATTGAATGTCAACTATAATTAAATACATATGTACATATAGTCACGCAATGTGGAACACAGCATAAGGAATAGTGAATGGAATTGTAACAGCTATATACAATATCAGAGGGGTAGTAGATTGTTTTGTACACCCGAAACTAATTAAAAAAAAAGAAGTATACCTATGAAAATCGCTTACGCCTAGCATATTTTGAGAGAAATCCTATTTAATAATTTTTTATTTTATCCCCTCTTTTTAGGGCTTCATATTAAAAAAAAATCTAGTCCTTCACAACAGTTTATCCCCCACATTAAATACTTGTACACATATTTTAAATAAACACCATATATATCAATATTTCAAGTTTTGCTGGTGACCAGTGGACTTGCTTCTTGTTTATATCTTCTCTAGGTCAGACTGACAATGCTACTCACAGACGAACAAGTATGTCTGAAGTTGTTTCACAGTAGAGAGACTAGTCTCTCAGAAGTACATTGATGGATCCAAGTCTTCGCCAGTCAGCACCTCTTGAGCCTTGCCTTTGCTTGGGGCCCATTCCAATCCCTTTCGAGTGTACTTTCTCTTCTAATAATGGCCTAGAGCCACTGCTTTCTGCTTAGGCTTGCTTCTACCTCTTTGGAGTGTACATTTTCTTCTAATAAACTGCTTTTTCACTACTTCAAAAAAAAAAAGAAGTATGTTGATGGAAAAGAAAATAAGATGTTAAAGCAATTTCATCAAGTTTTCAATATTAATATATAACTTTTCCCCAAATGAAGAAAAAGAAGCTGTATTTTCAAAATCTATCTTTAATTTCTCATCAGTGCTCACTTCCAGCAACTTCCCCTTTAAAGTTATAAGTTTATAATATCTTTTGATGAAAGAAATGGACTCAAAAGTAATGAATTTCCTAGAATGAATCTTCTCTTGACAGAAAATAAAATTGAAAACATCTTATCAAATTTGAAGTTTTCAGTGATTACTCTTTGCACAATATTCAAATAATCACCTACTTTATGGTTAATTACTATCAAATTATGAAAAATGTCACAATGACCTGTAGGAACTGTTCTGTCAAACTTTTTGCTATCATTTTTGCTCTTTTATTTTAACTGCCATTGAAAAACACGTTGCATTCTTTTCCTGCATGGACGTATTAAAGTTATTAAAATACAGAAGATATTAGGGAAAAGGCTGGATGTCCATTTCACATCTTTAAAATGTTGAGACCAAAAACACTAAGATGTTTTTCCATAGCTCAAATATTCTCAACAGAGTTTTTCCCTTTGATAAACTTTATATATCAGCGTGCAATGATAGCTTGTTTGTCAACTCATATGGTAAACAGAATAAAGAGAATAATCTCAAAGTTACTTCATTAGCCTTATGTAATTCACAAATTTTACAACATCAGTAAGCACACTATTTAGGTCAGCTGACATTTTTCATCCCAAGACTTTCTCAGTGAAGGAAGCAGGATGTTGACTGATGCTAGCAGTTTCTTAATCTGAGTAACTACTTCATAATATTTTCTTCTTATTGCAGCTGCATCATGGGAGCATTTTCCTATAGAAAATTTAAATTCCAAACCACATTTGTTGACAAAAGTAAACTTGATTAAAAATTAAAATGATTGCAAAAACTAAAAGTTATAAAAAGAAATACTTATGTTTTCTTATTATTTGTAAATATTTGATTTTCAGTTGATACCTTATAATATCACAAGTTGTAATGCGCATTAACTTTTTGCTTTTTTTAGTAAGATTTCTTTTTCTATTTTGTATTATAATCAATTAGTAGTTTTAAAAGGCTCCCTCGGGTTGACTAGTATAGAATCAAATCTTCTGCAAAAATAAGTGTCTTCTTTCCAATATTTATATTTTTCATTTCTGTCTCCTTTCTAATGGTACCACGTCATACATCCAGAATTATGTTAAGCCAGAGCTTTTCAGCTTCAGCACTATTGACATTTTGGGTTGGCTAGTCATTGCTGTGGGGGGTGGGGAGGATTGTCCTGTGCACTGCAGAATATTTAACAGCATCCCTGGTCTATGCTCACTAGATGCCAGGAGCAACATGATGGGGTCAAAAAGATGAATTGGGAGTAAATAAGAGAGCAAGGAGGACAGGAATAGCAATTAAGAAGCTGGGTATTGAAGGGTAAGGCTTCTGTGGAGGAGTGTAATGTATTAGTGCCTTTTAGATGCTTTTTGATTTATTATTTGTGAACATTTATTTGCTTAGAAATTAGTTACACAGCATACGTTTATTAAAAATCTGCAGAGATAAAAGGAGTACAGGAAAATGTTCAAAACTATGAGAGTTGCTATTTCTGACTGGAGGAGTCCTTGGAGTTATTTTTAGCTTTTTAAAATACCCATGATTTGTTGGAGTCAGCTTTTTTAAAATTGTGCATCTGTGTATTTATAATGAAATAATGTCATTTAAAATGTTAATTTACAAAATTTGGTAGATGCTGAATACCCATAATTATATTAAAAGCTACATCATTAGAAAATCTAAAAAAGTATTAAAGCTACTTGTTTATGGATTGTAGGAATGTGTTTTTTGTACTTTCCATTTTTTTTGGCAATAAACATGTTATTTTTGTGTTGGAAAGAACTTTTGTTTATTTAAAGGAAATGTTTTAGAGAAGGTTCTTGACCAAAAGCTCTGAGGAATGGTCATAGGAATAAGTTGTTAAATACTGTGTTTCCCCCAAAGTAAGACCTAGCTGGACAATCAGCTCTAATGCGTCTTTTGGAGCAAAAATTAATGTAAGACCCGGTCTTATTTTATTATAATATAAGACTGGGTCTTATATAATATAAGACCGGGTCTTTATAATATACTATAATAAATATAACATAACATAATGCCAGGTCATATAATATAATATAATACAATATAACATAACATAACATAACATAACATAACACTGGGTCTTATATTAATTTTTGTTCCAAAAGACGCATTAGAGCTGATCGTCCAGCTAGGTCTTATTTTCGGGGAAACACGGTAGAGTGAACACCTCTAGAAGCATTGTTAAAAAAAAAACACAAAAGTAAAAATGATCTAACTGGTTTTGTAGTCAACTTTATGTCTGACAAAATAGACACAGCAGGTAGATAATTTCTATTAGGAATGCAGACCAGTAGTAGGACAAGCTACATAATTTTCAGAGGTCCATGCAAAATGAAAATGTGGGCCTTTTGTTCAAGACTTAAGTTTTTAGGATAGTGACAGGAGTGCCTTAGAAAAAGTGTGGGGCCCTTCTAAGCATGAGATTCTGTGACCCAGCATAGATTACATGCTTTTGAAGCTGATTCCGCCAATATGGGATAATGTATTTATTTACCAAAGAAGAAATAGTGGGACCTGGCAGAAAACATTCATGATAGCCAATGAAAGGGGTGTCCTAGATTTTAGAAGGGTGGGAATAAAAAAAAAATCAAAGAAAATATAGGCATGTGAAACTATGAAAAGCCAATGATGTGATGTGAAACTCACATCACAGTTTGAAATGAAAAGCCAATGTCAGCGAGTTGAGAAGCTCTTGAAAATTTAATTCTGATTTCATAATTACAAGTGAAAAAAATGGGGGATGGGTATATTTTTTAAAAAAGCATGCTGATTACACAGGTCTCCTTAGATGAGGTTAAATTTTATAAGGACTTGTGCATAAGATAAAACCAAGGACATATAACCAAAGGGGAATGTCAGGGGATAGTACAGTATCTCCCCATCCCTTTATCCCCAAGTATATGATCCAAGACCCCAGTAAATGCCTGAAACTGAGGATATTACTGAACCCAAATGTACTATGTTTTTCCCTATACATACATACATACCTTTTCACTTAAAGGAACCACTTTACAGATTCTCCTTGCATATCTGAATTGCCAGCATCACTATTCTTGTGCTTTGGGGCCATTACTAAGTAAAATAAGGGTCACTTGAGCACAAGCACTGTGATACTTTGACAGCTCAGCTGATGACTGCTAAGTTACAAATGGGTGTGGACCACATACAAGATGCTTACTGTGGCCAAAGGGGTGATTCATGTGCAGGACGGGGCCCAGCAGGACAGCGAGAGGTTTTATCACACTACTCAGACCCCCACACAATTTAAGGCTTTCAAGTTAATTATTTCTGGAATTTTTCCATTTAATATTTTTGGACCATGGTTGACTGGGTAACAAAAACTATGAAAAGCAAAACCATGGGTAAGGGGGGACTACTGTATGATAGAAAAATACCAGAGTGGTCAAAGCTCAGAAGGATCTGAGTCTTGGAAGGAAAAGTTTACATACACACAAAATAATGGCTCTTTGTATCTATATTACAAGAACAAGTAAAGGATAGCAGCTGAAAGATAATGAGTTATAGGTATAAAGTGAAAACTCCTGGATAATAAAACAGTTGGGATCCTTGTGTTACTTATTGACAAGATGAACTGTGAGAGTTCTGGGTGGTGGATGGAAGTTAACTTGAGGCAAATTTTCTAGTACATTTTCAAAAACTATTGTATGCGTTCTGACAATTAAGTTCGTGAACTCATCCTAGAAAAAATGCTACATATGTCAAGTGCTGAATATCAGTACAGTCACCTTCTAAGTACTCCCTTTGGGAAGCTATGCACCGATGCCAGAGCCTACTATATCCTTCAAAGCAATTTTGGAACTCTTTCTGGAATGGCCATCAAAGCTGTCATCATATTACCCTTGATGTCCTAAATGTCATCAAAATGTCTTCCTTTCAATATTACCTTTAACTTCGGGTAAAGACAGAAGTCACTGGGGACCAGATCAGATGAGTAGGGAGGGTGTTCCAATACAGTTATTTGTTTACTGGCTAAAAACTCCCTCACAGACAGTGCTGTGTGAGCTGGTGCATTGTCGTGATGCAAGAGCCATGAATTGTTGGCGAAAGTTCAGGTTGTTTTTATCTAACTTTTTCACGCAGCCTTTTCAGCACTTCCAAATAGTAAACTTGGTTAACTGTTTGTCCAGTTCGTACAAATTCAAATGAATAATTCCTCTGATATCAAAAAAGGTTAACAACATCATTTTGACTTTTGATTTGGTCAGATGGAAATTTTTTGGTTGTGGAGAATTGGCTGACTTCCATTGTGCACTTGGACACTTCATTTCAGTGTCGTATTGGTACACCTGTGTTTCATCATCAGTGATAACACGGCCCAAAACATCGTCTTGCCTCTCCAAAAGGCCTTGGCAAACTTCAACTCTCCTTTGCTTTTGTTCATCTGCGAGCTCCTTTAGGATCATTTTTGCACTCAACTTTCTCATGCCAAGATTTTCAGTTAAGATTTTCATAACTGCTTCTCTATCAATGTTTACTTGGTCTGCTATGCTTCTCACAGTCAGCTGACAATTTTGATGCACAATTCGATGAATTTTTGCAATGTTTCCCTCAATTCTGCTCGTTACTGGCCTCCCTGACCTCTCTTCATCAGTGATGCATTCTCTCCCCTCAGAAAAACGTTTAATCCATTTGTACACTGCTGGTTTTTTTCATGGCATTATCCCCGTGAACTTGGAGTAATGTGTCCCTGATTTCACTTCCACTCTTGCCAAATGTAACAAGAAATTTAATGTTTGTTCATTGCTCTAATTCAAGCTCAGACATTCTCGCAATGGCACATAAAAACACACAACAACAATAATAAATGCCACTCAGCAAGACACCGCCACACATCAACACGAACACAGCTGTGAGACACTGATACACCAAGGTGATGAAACCTTACTGAGCTGTTTGCACAGTGCTGCCAATGTAAGCACACGGTGGTAAGTTCGCGAACTTAATTGTCACCTCATATACATCTAAAATACTCATAAAATATTTGCAGTTCCAGCACTGTTCAGAGACTTCAGTGTCTGCAATATATCATAGGAATTATAAGCAAAACAGATGACCTGGGTTCAAATCCTAGTTTTTCCATCTACCATCACAGTGGCTTTATTTCATCTAGGTCTTCTGGTGGGAATTATTCATACTCCCTTCTCTCCTTAAAGATTCTGGCTCTTAGATTGTTTCACTCTAGTGTCTATGTGTCCACTCTTCTAAACCAACTCAAATTCCTTTGGGAAGCAGAAATACTATACATAATGAATGAAGGAATGAAAATCTGGCCTTCAGGGCATTATGTCCTGAGGCAAAACTTTGCAAAGTTATAAATAAACCTATGCTTTAAAATGCCATTTCTTTAAATATTAATAGTTTGGGGTTTTTTTTAATAGAGGTGCTAAGCTTTGAAATCAGATTTCATGGGATCATCCCAGACGAACTACTTTTCATTAGTGTGACTCAACTTTTTGGTACCACAGTTTTCCCATCAGTAAAACAGGAAAAGTGACAATATCCCTCTGATAAGATAGTTGTGAATCTAGATACATTATATGTAAAGTGTTTGCTATAGTGCCTGTGATTAATACATGTTTTTACAATACATGAATTAATACATGTTAGATGAATGGCAGCTGTTACTAGTATTGCTAGTATTGTTATCATTGTTAGTTCTTGGCAAACTTTGCTATAAAAAAGATTTAAAAGAGCTTCAAAGATCATGTAATTCATAAAATATAATTAGAAGGAAGTGAAAGAGATTAAGAACATATGTAGTTATATTCTAGACTAATCACTCCGTTGTTAATTTTATTCTATTTTTAATTACCTATTTTTGTGATTGGAATTATAATCAATTCTCAAATAATTTTAAACTTTTTGAATTATTAAGGGGCTTCCTTTTTGCTTTCTCATTTCCACTCATAGTCCAAACCAAGATTTTTCCAAATGTTTAGAAGTAGATGGGCATTATTACATACACTCTAAACCACATGCATGAGTGTGCACGTACACTCACACACACACACATACACACACACACACACACTATATATATATCTCACCATGTCCAGGGCACTAGAAGTCACAAGGAGCAAAATTATAATCTTTCTAAAGAGCAGCCCATGTCATTCTTCTAGAGAGAAGGTACTTATATGAACCTATACGATGATTTACTTAAATGACCAGAAAACATCATATAAATGAAGCTATGGGAAAGAGTTTAAGAAATCCAGAACCCTGAGTCCGCGGCAAACCTAGTAAATCAGACTGTCCTGCCATGAGAAGTTATTATAAGGTTTTTTTCACAACCTGACCTTCCCAATTAGGATGAATAATAACGTTGACTGGAACAAAAAGTGTGCTGATGGCTGCAACAGGAGGCTTTTCAATAATTCAGTTATAGGAAAGCAGTAAGAATCCCCTCAGCACTTGGTGTCAGAGAAGTAATTGCAGGAGACTGAAAATAGCAGGGAACTGAAAAGAGCTGTTGAGGGTAAGACTGGAAAGGGAATAGGATTGCTGAAGTATTCCTTCCCACATCAGCAAAGGGGAAATAAAGCCTCACATGTAGATCCTGTTCTCCAGCAAAACCTTGCTATTCTATTCACACGTAATTCCGGGGGCGGGGGGGGGGGGGGAAACTGGACTTCATTTTGAATGCAACCATTTTGGATTTAAGGTTGACAAAGAGAGATAGATATTTAGCTGATTTAGTCATTTTGAGTATCTATTTAGTGGTTCTGGAGAATTCTTCACCGAAAATTGACTTTCTCTATATTCACCAACTTCACCCACACTCTACTCTCCAAAATCAAATTTACAGTTGATGTGAAATAGATTTGAACCCCTCCTTCTCTCAAAAATCTCTTCAATTCTATATTAATAATAAAGGAATGGGCAAGAAATATTTTTGCCTGAATGAAAGCCCCACCCTTTTGTCTGGTGACAAGAACATTCTCCATCCCGAGTGACTTCATGAATTGCTGCCTTAAAGAATCGACAATTCTACAGAATCTTTCTCTTCTGTGATAGTATTTACCATGTTTTTAAAAAAACATAATGTCTTTGGGCACTAAAAAAGGGCTGCTTAGACTAACAGCCATATCCATTTTATTCTATTTGAATCTAAAATCATGGCTTCTCCTTTAGTCATTCTTTAAGCAATTAATATCTACCAGTTTAAAAGCATTTCTGCCATTTGTTTTGTACTTTTTCTTGGAAATTGATTCTGTATTTGTACTACTGTGAGGCAAACGGAAGTTCCCATTTGTTCGTATTCAGTATTTCTGCCTGTGGCAACTCTTGCTCCTACTTATTGATTCCATTATTTTATAAAGGCTATTTTGATGTCTTTTCCTTAGAAAAAAAGTACTCAACTTGTCTCTATCTTTTTCTGTGATTTAAGAGGAAGTGATTTTAAATGTAAAAGAACATAATTGACAATACTGGAAATTTCACAGAGTTCTGATATTTCACCCCTATTCTTATTAACTTTTATCAATAGAAAATATTAAAAGCTTGCTATGTGCCAATCACATGCTAAATCTTTTAAGTGCATTATCTCATCTTCTCTTTCTCATAACCCATTTATGGAGGTGGTAATATTGGGCCCACTTCACAGATGAGGGCAGTGAGGTACAGAAATGTTAAATCACCTGCTCAATGTCACACGAGTAATAAATGTAGAGCAGGGAATTGAAGCCTAATTTGGATGACTCTAGAACTGATGTTATTTAACACCATTCAATACTATCTTGCATGTTCACTACCATTGTGTAATATTTTTTCAGTTTTGTAAGCTCTGTATTTGTAATAGCCTGAATTATGTCCCCCAAAGACCTCAGGTTCTATTCTTGGAAACGGTAAATGTGAACTTATTTGGAAAAAGGGTCTTTGCAGATATAATAAAGTAAACGATTTTGAGACAAGATAATCCTAGATTATCTAGGAGGGCCCTAAATGTAATCACATGTATCCTTATAAGAGGGAGGCTAAAGAGTATTAGACATAGACAGAAGAGGAAGCAGAAACGGGACCATGGAGGCAGATATTGGAGTGATGTGGCCACAGGCCAAGGAATGGCAGCAGCCAAGGAAACTACCTTTTTTAACCCCATGGTTTCTTTACAAAGCTCTGTATATTTCAGCCCCTTTCACACAGTTTTTACATTTGTTTCTGTTTCTTTCTCTTCCACTGGTCTATTAGTTTCTAAAGGCTATGAATTGGCACAGAGTAGGTATTCAGTACATATTTTTGGAAGGACAGAATTAGCTAGAGTTTGTAGAGGTCAAATGGCTCACACAAGGTCACTGTATTAGTCTCCCACTCCTGCTATAACAAATTACCAGGAACATAGTGGCTTAAGTAAACACAAATTTTTTGTCTTACAGTTTTAGAGGTCCAAAGTTCAAACTCAGTCCCACTGGGCTCAAATCAAGGTGTTGAAAGGCTGATTCCTTCTTGAGGATCTGAGGGGAGAATTTGTTTCCTTGCCTTATTCAGCTTCTAAGGATCACCTGCCTTCCTTGTCTGGCTTCCTGTACTCTATCTTCAAAGCTAGCAGTGGAGCATTTTCCAGTCTCTCTTTTTCTAACCTCTCTCATCTCTCTCTAACTCTGGCCTTCCCATCTTCCCCTTATTAAGGACCTTTGTAATTATACAGGGCTCACCTGGATAGTCCAGGATAATCTCCCCATCTCAAGCTCCTTAACCTAATCACGTCTGCAAAGCCTCTTTTGCCATGTAAGATAACATTCACAGGTTCCTGGGATTATGACATGGACATCCTTGGGGGACCATGATTTGTTTACCAGAGTCACATGACTCCTTCTGGGAAACTCCTGGGTTTTGCCTGCCACCAACAATAAATACCCTGATGACAACTGCATAGACATCTTCAGCCCAAGTTCATTCTCACGGATCTTCACACCTCCAGAGCCCAATGTTTGCTCTCTGTTTCTTTGTAACTGCCCCATAGGTACCATAAACTCAGCATATCCCAAATTGAATTTATCAACTCTGCTGTCACTTCCATCTCTTATTGGCCATGGGCTCATCAGTGGCCACAGCAGTCACCAGGCTAGAAACTTTAGGATGTACTTGTTTCCTCTTGTTCACTTACCCCCACTTTAATCAATCACCATGTTTTGCTGATTTCATTTTCTAACTCTTCTTCAACTCTCTCTCTCCCTCTTTATTTCTCATGCCATGTCTTGATTCAGTCTTTCATGAGTTCAAACCTGGGCAATAAAATGTCTTCTAATTGTGTCTGCCTGATTGTGGTCACCTTCCCTTAAATCCATTCTCCTATCTGCAACAGAGGATTTATTTAATCACTCTATCTTAACTGTTTTCTGTATCCTACTCTACTTCTCTCACTCTTGTTCTCTAGGGAGCACATTCTCAGTAAATACCTTTCACAAGAATCGACATCTGAGGATCTTTAGGGAATTCAGCTTAGAACACACTCTCTATCTCACTCATCCCGGAATTTCCCTCCTCCCTCATCTCAACCTGACTTCCCCTCCCGCCTCATTTGTTTTAATTGCCTTACATATTCATACCCAGGCCAACCACTGTTAAAGGAACTGTCATTACCAACATTGCCTCAGACTATGTATCTGAGATAAAATAGATTTGGGGAGATCAATCATTCAAACCACTGCAAATACTAATGGATGTGACTAGCTTTGAAGGAGGATTTTATTAATCCCATGGCTTACTGGCCTGGAACACCAGGGAATGAACTTCAGTGTTGGTTTCACCATGCTAAATCTGAAATCGTAGGTGACTATGATGAGGACACATTAACTTATTTAACTGAATAAGCTTTTGCTAATCTAAGAGAAACAGCATTTTTCCAGCTCGTCTAATTCTCAGGCAATTCTAATGCCCTAAGTCTCTAAAGTCATTTAAAAATTTTTAATGAGAGAACATTTCTTCTTTGGGAGATGATTCTACCAAAGCAGAATACCGTTATTTTGTGTGTTCCACTGCACAATGACACATAGTTAAGTTGACAAGAAAGCTTCGTCTCTTTGCAGAGCCCAAATCTGCTAGGAAATGCTGTGAGATTTAACAACAGTCATGTCCTGAAACTATAAGGTCAAGACAAAACATAGAAATCAAAGTGGTTCAATCTATTATAAACAAAATTTATGTGAAATAAATTTTTCCGGACATTTATAACATCACCAGGAACAATTATCTGCTGCTTCCATTTATGGCGAAGTTAGCAAATGGGGGACAACATACAGTAGTCTCTTCCTTAATATGCTTTGACTTACCCCTCCCCATATTTCAAGCTCTCCTCTTGTGATAAATCCCCATACTTTTTGGCTCTCTTTTCATTGTAAGAAAACACAGTGAAATGAAAAAAGAAGGGGGTTGAAAGCCAGGAAGAGATAGTATTTACTAGCTGAGAAAAAAATATATAGCCCTTACTCTTTTTTCTTTTAATTCTCCAACTCTTAAAATGGAATTTGTGGGGGTTTTATCTTGTTTTACCACTTCCTCGGGAGAAAATGTGAACACGTGAAAAGTAAAACAAATTGTTACAAGGAAGGAGCAATTAAATCAAAATACTGGCTGGTGTTCCATTATTTTAGAAAGTGAAAAAGAAACTATAAAACTTTGGGCCCATGTTATGTGATAGTAGCTTAATAAAGATACTTTTATAACATAGGAGGTGTCATAATGCGACAAAAAGCATGTTCTTTTGTGGGAGTCTGGAAGTCTGAGTCTGTTCCCTGCCTTACTACTTGTTCACTATATGACCTTGGGCAAGTCACTTAACCTCTCTAGTTTGAACTTTCCTTCTTTGAAATATTAGAGATAGTACTATTACTACTAATAAAAATAATGCTGTTAATTGTAACAGTGTTGATATTTGCTGAGCATATGACAAGCACGCTGTGACATGTTTACACATATACCCTGTATTCTTTTCTCAAAAACCTCTGATATAGGTATTCAAATTCCCATTTTATAGAGTTGGTATATCTGTTAAGAGTCTTTACGTATCAAGTCCTACAGGAAAGCTAATCCAACTGACTTATGCAATAAGGAGAATTGATTATTTCTCACGATAGGAAGTCTCAAACTCTGTTGATGTACTAACTCAGGGAAGTCCCAAGGAGCCAAGGTGTGGCCACCACTTTCCTCCTACCATCCTTGACATGTGGACTTTAATTGTTCTAGCTTGACCCAGACTTAGGGACTCATAAGGAAAAGCAAGGACTACTTGGGCCTTAAGCCTAAATTGCATGGTCCAACTATATGGGTGATTTTTATATTATAGTATCAAGCAGTAGTCTAGCTAAGAGTGAAGTGATGATTTGATTTCCCATGTGTCATTGTCCTATTGAGTGCCTAAATCCCACAGGACACTCATGGAGAGCAGATGGCATAGGACCACACAGTAGAAATCAGTACTTCTGGATCTTCTGACCATCATAACAACCTGGAATCCCCTCACCCCTCAGCTCTAAAACAGACACGTGTCTATTTGCAGTATCTGGGATTCCTATGCACTATTTGAGTCTGCTAAAACATGGCCTGGATGAGTACCAAAAGAAGAAACAAGTTTAGATTCCGCTATATCTTCTATTTAAATAGTTGGATAGATGGATAGATGGAGTAGATGGATAAAGCTGGCCAGTAGGGGCAGCAAAGACAGGTATGGACTCGAGCTAAAAATGCCATGAAATGACTGAGGGCTTTACCTCTGACATTTCAGTTATGGTTTAAGTCAAGACTGCCAAGTTGTTGCTTGAAACAAGCCTGCCATTTAAGCAATAAACTTTAATTTTATTAGAAATTCCTTTAGCCATGTGTTGAAGATCAACATAATTTAGTAACTGAAAATAGTTGGTCTTTTTCACAAAAATAAATGTTTGTTAAAGTTCTTGGGAATACACTGGCACTGGAACACTATTCTACAGAATCATCTGTGAGTGGCAAGCTGCGATACTCTGGGACTCTCTGAAGTTCTTCCTTGCAAGACCAGCTTGCCTCAGACCCAGCGTGGGCCCAGTTGCCTCACCTGGACCAGAAACCTTCTCCACCTCAATTGACTCTGGAATGTGGTTCGTTATTAAATTCTATTCTATTCTGTATAACCTTCTGGGCTTACTAGAGCATTGGCCTCTGGAGGGACATTGGTTCCCAAATAAAGCTGTGTTACTCACTCTATCTGAATCTGTGTGTCAGGACATTGTTCCCCACTCGTGTCAGGAGTAGAGTGCCATACAGGAACGTAGGGCCCTGCAGAGGGGTTAGATGTCCCCTTGGCTTTCAGGAAGAGATTGAAATGTGGTGACTGCCCTTACAGGCACTCGCAACACTGGACTTCTCACAGCTTGTCTACTGGGCCCCAAGAGAGATGTCCTTTTGGGAAGCATCCAGAGAGCCTAGGTTCCAAGAGGCAAGACAAGAGCTGCATGGGTTCTTCCTATCTAGCCCTGAAGGTAATAACACAGTGTCATTTTCTCTGCATTCCACCCCAGTTGCAAAGAGAGGGGCATTAGATCCAACCTCTTGAGAAGAGGAAAGTCAAACAATTTATGGCCCTCTTAATCCGCCAAAAGTTGGTTGATTAGCTACCTAAAATCCAGTCTCAGAATGCTCACAAGAAGCCCTCTCAGAAAAGACATAACAATCAGTGGAAGAGCTTATTTTAGAGACTTTTATCTATCTACTCTCCTCATAGGTTAAATGAGTAGAGTGAGTATTTCCACTGAGCTCATAGGATAAAAAAAAAACATAATTCTTTTTCTCCTGTAACTCTGTTTATAGGTGTACACATAGTGAAATTCTTGCAAAGATTGAAGGGACTGTTTTCAGGATTTCCAGGAGAAAAATTTCCATCTACTCTTTCAAACCTGGGATATTATTTTCCACCAGATGTGTTAAGTGTAAGTGGTCATGTTATTCTTCTGAATTGTTCTAGATCAAATATTTGTATTTTAAAAGTGCAGTTTTGAAAGAAGCCACCTTTACCAAAAAGAAATCCTGGCAGCAGAAAATGTTACCCATAAACCATGATATGGTAATTGCTTATGCAAAGAGATCTATATTTTTGTTTGATATTGCCTGTGGATAAAAAGAGGAATCATCACTTGAACAATATATCTCGTTTTGACAGATATACTTAAGCAAATGTCTATTTGAGATTTTTTCCCCCGCCATCTTTGAATTTTCCAGGAAAACTTTAACTTTATCTTGATTTGTTTGGCTTGAAAACATGCAGTGGCGTTTGAAAAAAAAAATTCATTTCAAGCTGGGCAGAATAGTCCTATATTAGTGGTTTTTACCTTCAAGGTCACATTTAAATAAAAAAAAAAAAGAAAAAGAAAATTGAAAATGTTTATTCTCATCACTCCTGGCCCAGTGCTTTTCAAAAGATAATGTGCATATAAATCATATAGAGAACTTACCTTGTCTATCCTCACTTTTGAACTGGCCTGGAGATTTTGCTTTTTCAAAATCTCCCCGATGATATAGATGCCACTGGTTAACAGAATGCATTCTGAGCAGCAAAGGGTTACTTACATCAACTTAGCAATGATTAGATTTGACTGGGAGGGGAGACATTGGGAAATGGAACTGACAGAGTCTTGCTATCTATTTAGATGGACTTCCAAAAGTAACATATTTTTATGTATTTAAAACTCTTCTTAAACTGTTTAATTTTTAAAAAGCTAATTTATCTTTATCAATGGTAAAATATATGGAAATACAATTGGAAATACTATTAGGTTTTATTTTATGAATTTTAATGAAACAAATGGGAAACAAAGCATTGCATTTGCTCATAATTGCAGTTAGATGCATGATAAAAAAATTAACATATTACTATAGCTGAGGAAGGAAATCCATTTTCCTAAAAATAAAAACAAAGCTCAGGAGGAAGTTCAAGAAGGCAGATTAGGTATGCCTGCTGCCTCCCAGGATCACATCAAAATGACAACTAAATTATAAACTAATCAACTTCAAGAATCATCTGAAGACTACCTGAAAAAACCTCTATAACTAAGATTATAAAAAGAAGCCACAGATACTGGTAGGAGGGAGTGAAATGGGCTGACTCCAAACCTACACGTAGTGGTTGAATGCCAGGAGGTATACCCCTGAAAAGAGAGGGGAACCAGCCCCTCATCAGGTTCCCGAGCCCAGGGGTCCTGTGCCAGGAAGAGGAGTCTCCACAACATCTGGCAGTGAAAATCAGTGAGGACTCCATCTGGCCCAGTGAGACAGAAGGTGGCTGGAAACCCAAATGTCCTCTGAAAGGGCCTGTACACAGACTTACTCGCTTCCAAACAGTCACCTGGGCTCCTACGAAAGGGCAGCAACTCAAGAGGTGCTGGAGACATACGGGGAAAGATTGAGGGCTGGACAGACAGCGCCATTGTTTCTGAGTAGAGCCTACCTGACATGTAGCCGACCAGAAGGTGCCATCTTTTCTATGTTGAACCCTCCCCCAAAGGGCCAAATCTGAGGTTGAATTGGTCTGGTAAAATCTGTGCATGCACACCAACTTGGTGATGCCTTAGGTCTCTGCCCCACCCAGCTAGTGCTGCAAAGCCTGGGGTGCCCTTGGCTCCTGGGCAGCAGGCCCTGCCCACGAGCTGTGAAAACCTTGTGCGGTAGTTGGACGGTTACAGTGGCCTGGGGAACTCTCGATGGTAGTCAGCCACAACTTTCACTGCAGCCTCTCCTGGGTTGCTCTTGTCCATTAGTGTCAGTAGGGTGTTAAATTTTCCTACTATGTTTGTGTTACTGTCAATCTCTACCTTTATGTCAGTCAATATTTGTTTTATATATTTAGGTGCTCCTATGATGGGTGCATAGATGTTTACTAGGGTTATATCCTCTTGTTGGATTGATCACTTTATCATTATGTAATATCTTTGTTTGTCTTTTATTATAGTCTTTCTTTTAAAGTCTATTTTGTCCGATATAAGTATTGCTACTCCAGACTTTTTCTAATATCCATTTGCATCAATTTTTCCATCCCTTTATTTTCAAATTGGAGAATCTGGAAGAAATAGATAAATTCCTAGAAGCATACAATCTTCCAAGGCTGAACAAAGGAGAAACAGAAAAATCTAAATCAGCCAATTACTACTAATGAAATTGAATCAGTAATCATCACACTCCCAACAAAAAAAACCTGGACCAGATGGCTTTACAGGTGAATTTTAACAGACATTCAAAAAAAGAATTAACACCTATTCTCAAACAATTCCAAACAATTCAAGAGGAAGGCAGGCTCCCAAGCTCATTTTACAAGGCCACCATTACCCTGATTCCAAAGCCAAAGACATTACAAAAAAGAACACTGTAAGCCAATATCCCTAATGAACATAGATGCAAAAATGCTTAACAAAATATTAGCAAAGCAAATTCAGCAATACATTTAAAAGATCATACACCACTATCAAGTGTGATTCATTCCTGCTATGCAAGTTTGTGCATTATCTACAAATTAATTAACATGATCTGCCACATAAACAAAATGAAAAATAAAAATCATATGGTCATATCTATAGGTGCAGAAAAAGCATTTGACAAAATCCAGCATCCATTTATGATAAAAACTTTCAGCAGGACGTCATCAAAATGGTGGCGTGAGGTGAGCCTCTGTAAATCTCCCTTGGAATTTACAACTAATTGAACAACTATAACTCCACAAAGGACTCCCTGCACAGCAGACAAGCAAGACGAAGAGGCCCATTACTGAATTCACCTAAAGGTGGGCAAATCGCGCGAGCAGAGGAGGAGGAGGAGGAGGAGGAGGAGGAGAGGGGAAAGGAGAAGTGTGGAGACGGAGCCAAGAGGGTGCAGGACGCAGACCTAGCTCAGTGCTCTGAGCTTGCTGCATCCCGGAACTACCGCAGCTGCTGGAGAGGGAAGAACTCAGACTGCTAGGGCTCCGCTTATGGCCCACAGGGCTGAGGGGGCAGCATATAACACGGCTGAACCCAACGCTCACGGCAGAGACCTCAGAGAAAAGACTGAGGGAAGAAGGCTAAAAACGGTGGTTTAAGCACTCACTGCTACAGGGAACGGAAGCCTTAGGCACTGAGACTAGCTACCACCTCCCTACCCAACCAGAGCTCTCCCCACCCCACCTGCCCAGTGCTAGAAGTGGAACAGTAGCAGTGTCAGATCAAAAGAACAGAATATTTGCTGTTCTGAGAACTGTGGACTGCAGACACAGATTCACAGCCCAACTAGTTCCAGCAAAGGGGAGGGAGCTGTGGAAACAGGACTGGCTATGGTGGTGGTCGCCGCCATTGCTCAGGGCCACCTCTCACAACTCACCCCGCCCCTGGCCCCACCTATCTGGGCGAATCCCTGCAGGAGTAAACAGAACTGCTGAAACACACAGGCTCTGAATCTGGTGCAGGAAGAGCTTTGGAATTTCAAAAGCTCTCCGCATACCCACACAGACACTGTGCCCTGTGACCCAAGCGAACTATTAACAGAGGAGAAGCCCATCTCCTAGGGAATCCCCCCATTGTGTGAGAAGCTGGAATAGTGCAGAGAAAACTTAGCACTACCATGTGTGAGAGAGAAAAAGGCTGCAGTCGGAAAGAAAATAAAACATTCTACCAATAAGTACTGGAAAACAAAAGAAAGACCTCTTCCTATCAACCTGTTGCAGAAGTCACTCCTGTAGATGTCTAGGAAGATAAATAATAAATCAGTAATTGCCATGAATAACCAAGGCAACAAGACAGCTCAGAAAGAAAGTGAAAAGTCTCCAGAAAAGGAACTTAAAGACCTGGAAATATGACTTAAATGACAGAGAATTCAAGATTGCAGTTCTGAAAAAAACTCAACGAGATGCAAGAAAACACAGAAAGGCAGTTTAATGAACTCAGAAACACAATCTAAGAACTACATGAGCATTTTACGAAAGAGATTGAAATTTTAAAAAGAACCAAATAGAATTTCTGGAGATTAAGAACTCAGTAGAAGAAATGAAGAATGAAATAGCCAGCTTAGGTAATAGAGTTGACCAGATGGAGGAAAGAATCAGTGACATTGAAGATAGAAACCAGAAAATGACACGGATGGAAGAAGAAAGAGACTCGAGACTTAAAAAAAGTGAAAGAACTCTACAAGAACTTTCTGACTCCATCAGAAAGAGCATATAAGAATAATGGGCATACCAGAAGGAGAAGAAAGAGAGAAGGAAACAGAGAGTATATTCAAACAAATAGTCGATGAGAACTTCCCAAACTTGTGGAAAGAACTGAATCCTCAAATCCAAGAATCAAAGAGAACACCTAATTACCTCAATCCCAACAGGTCTTCTCCAAGGCACATTGTATTGAAGCTGTTTAAAATCAACGACAAAAAAAAAAAAAAAAAAAAATCCTCAAGGCAGCCAGGGAAAAGAAGACGGTAACCTACAAAGGAAAGCCTATTAGATTATCAGCAGATTTTTCAGCAGAAACTCTACAAGCCAGGAGGAAGTGGAACCAAATATTCAAACTATTTGAAAGAGAGAAATTCTGACCCAAGAATAATATATCCAGCAAAGATGTCCTTTAGATATGAAGGAGGAATAAAGACCTTTCCAGACATACAGAAGCTGAGGGAATTTTCTAATACACGACCTGCACTACAAGAAATACTAAAGGAGGATATTCGACTACCATCAACAGGGACAATAAAAAGGGGGAGAGTAAAGGTCTGAACCGGAATATGGGAATGGAGAAAGTAAGCGTGGGGAAGAAAATGGAATACTCTAAATATCAAACTTTCTTTTACATAAACTTAAGGGTAACCACTCAAAAAAAATCCAGAACTGAAATATATACTGTAATAAAAGAAGAAACAGAGGGAAACATCATAGAATACCACCACACGGAAATAATAGACAACAACAAAAAGGCAAAGAAACAATGGAGACACAGCCTTACCAGAAAACTAAAGATAGAATGACAGGATATCCTCCCATGTCAATAATCACCCTAAATGTAAATGGACTGAACTCACCAATAAAAAGGCACAGAGTAGCAGACTGGATCAAAAAACTAAACCCAACAATATGCTGTCTCCAAGAGACACATCTCAGCTACAAGGACAAGCATAGACTCAAAGTGAAAGGGTAGAAATTGACACTCCAAGCAAATAGTACCCAGAGAAAATCAGGTGTAGCCATAATGATATCAGATGAAACAGACTTCAGGGTGAAAAAGGTAACAAGAGACAAAGATGGACATTTCATAATCATAAAGGGGACTATACAACAAGAAGACATAACAGTCATCAATATTTATGCCCCCAGTCAGGGAGCACCGAAATATATCAAGCAACTACTAACAGAACTAAAGGGAGAAATTGACCAAAACACAATTATACTAGGGGACTTAAATACATCATTGACAGCTATGGATAGATCATCCAAACAGAAAATAAATAACGAAATATCAGCCCTAAATGACACAGTAGATGAAATGGACATAATTGACATGTATAGAGCATTTCATCCTAAAACATCAGACTGTACATTTTTTTCTAGTGTACATGGAACATTCTCAAGGATAGACCATATATTGGGACATAAAATCAGCCTCAGCACATTTAAGAAGATTGAAATCATATGAAGCATATTCTCTGATGACAAGGCTTTGAAATTGGTTATCAACTGCAAAAAGAAAGGAGGAAAAAACACAAATACATGGAGATTAAACAACATACTTTTAAAGAATGACCGGGTCAAAGAAGAAATTAGATGAGAGATCAAAAGATACATACAAACAAATTACAATAAAAATACATCCTACTATAATTTTGGGGATGCAGCAAAAGCAGTTTTAAGAGGGAAATTTATATCATTACAGACCTATCTCAAGAAAAAAGAAAAATCCCAAATAAATAACCTAATGTTACACCTTCAAGAACTAGAAAAAGAAGAACAAATGCAAACCAAGGTCAGCAGAAGAAAGGAAATAACAAAACTCAGAGCAGAACTAAATAAAATAAGAACAAAAAGACAATAGAAAAAATTAATGTGACAAAGAGCTGGTTCTTTGAAAAGATCAACAAAATTGACAAACCCTTGGCTAGACTCATTAAGATAAAAAGAGAGAAGACACTAATTAACTAAATCAGAAATGAAAACGGGGAAGTTATCACGGACACCACAGAAATACAAAAGATCATCCAAAAATACTATGAAGGACTATATGCCACCAAATTCAATAACCTAGATGAAATGGACAAGTTCTTAGAAACATATAGCCTTCCTAGGCTGAACCATGAAGAACTGGAAAATCTAAACAGACAGATCACCAGTAACAAAATTGAATCAGTCATCCAAAACCTTCCCAAAATCAAAAGTCCTGGACCAGATGGCTTCACCAGTGAATTCTACCAAACCTTCAAAGAGGATCTAATACCAATCCTGCTCAAACACTTTCAAAAAATTGAAGAAGAGACAGTACTCCCTAACTCATTTTATGAGGCCAACATTACCCTGATACCAAAACCTGGTAAGGATAACACAAAAAAAGAAAACTACAGACCAATATCTCTGATGAATACAGATGCAAAAATCCTAAACAAAATTCTAGCAAATTGAACACAACAATGCATTAAAAAGATTATTCATCGTGACCAAGTGGGGTTCATCCCCGGGACACAAGGATGGTTCAACATCTGCAAATCCATCAATGTGATACATCACATAAACAAAATAAAGGACAAAAATCATATGATTATATCAATTGATGCAGAAAAAGCGTTTGACAAGATACAACATCCATTTATGATTAAAACACTTAATAAAATAGGTATAGAAGGAAAATACCTTAACATAATAAAGGCCATATATGAGAAGCCCTCAGCTAATCTCATAATTAATGGTGAAAAACTGAAGCCCTTTGCTCTACGTTCAAGAACATGACAGGGCTGTCCCCTATCACCTCTGCTTTTCAACATAGTGTTGGAAGTCCTTGCCAGAGCAATCAGGCAAGAGAAAAAAATAAAAGGCATCCAAATTGGGAATGAATAAGTTAAATTGTCACTCTTTGCAGATGACATGATGCTATATATAGAAAACCCTAAAGACTCCACCAAAAAGCTATTAGAAACAATCAATGAATACAGTAAAGTTGCTGGCTACAAAATCAACATACAAAAGTCCGTTGCATTTCTATATACTAACAATGAAATCTCAGAAAAAGAAATACAAAAAACAATTCCTTTTGCAATTGCAGCAAAAAGAATAAAATACCTAGGAATAAAATTAACCAAGGATGTGAAGGATTTATATGCTGAAAACTGTAAGACATTTTTTAAAGAAATTGAAGAAGACTCAAAGAAATGGAAAGATATTCCATGCTCATGGATTGGAAGAATCAACATAGTTAAAATAACCATATTACCCAAAGCAATATACAGATTTAATGCAATCCCTATCAAAATCCCAATGGCATTTTTTAAAGACATAGAACAAAAAATCAGCAGATTTGTTTGGAACCACAAAAGACCCCGAATAGCCAAAGCAATCTTAAGAAAAAAGAACAATACTGGAGGTATTACACTCCCTGACTTTAGCTTGTACTACAAGCCTACAATAATCAAAACAGCATGGTATGGGCAGAAAAACAGACACATAGACCAATGAAATAGAATTGAGAACCCAGAAATAAAACCACGTAAATATGAACAGATAATTTTTGACAAAGAAGCAAAAAACATACAATGGAGAAAAGACAGCCTCTTCAATAAATGGTGCTGGCAGAATTGGAAACCCACGTGCAAAAGAGTGAAACTGGACTGCTACCTGTCACCATGTACCAAAATCAATTCAAAATGGATGAAAGACTTAAGCATAAGACCTGACACAATAAACTGCATAGAAGAAAATATAGGTACTGAAATTATGGATCTTGGGTTCAAAGAGCAGTTTATGAATTTGACTCCAAAGGCAAGGGAAGTAAAAGCTAAAATAAATGAATGGGAGTATGTGAAACTTAAAATCTTCTGCACAGCAAAAGACACCATCGACAAAATAAAGAGGCAACCAACTGAATGGGAGAAGATTTTGAAAACAGTGCCTCCAATAAGGGGCTAATATCCAAAATATACAAGGATCTCATGAAACTCAACAACAAAAAAACAAACAACCCAATTGAAAAATGGGCAGACTACCTGAAGAGACATTTCTCCAAAGAGGTCATACAAACGGCAAATAGACATATGAAAAAATGCTCAACATCACTAATTATCAGAGAAATGCAAATAAAAACTACAATGAGATATCACCTCACCCCAGTCAGAATGGCTATCATCAACAAGACAAATAGTAACAAGTGTTGGAGAGGCTGTGGAGAAAAAGGAACCCTCATACACTGTTGGTGGGAATGCAGACTGGTGCAGCCATTATGGAAGGCAGTGTGGAGGGTCCTCAAAAAATTAAGAATAGAATTACCATATGACCCAGCAATCCCTCTCCTAGGTATCTATCCAAAAAATCTGGAAACATTTATCCATAAAGACACGTGTTCTCCAATGTTCATTGCAGCTTTGTTTACGGTGGCCAAGACATGGAAACAACCAAAATGTCCTTCAATACATGAATGGATAAAGAAGTTGTAGTATATATACATAATGGAATACTATTCGGCGGTATGAAAAGATGATATAGGAACATTGATGACAACACGGATGGATCTTGAGAGTGTAATACTAAGTGAAATAAGTCAGACAGAAAAAGCAGAGAACCGTATGATTTCACTGATATGTGATATGTAAACCAAAAACAACAAAAGAACAAGACAAACAAATGAGAAAGAAAAACTCATAGACACAGACAATAGTTTAGTGGTTACCAGAGGGTAAGGGGGGTGGGAGGTTTGGAGATGAGGGTAAGGGGGATCAAATATATGGTGATGGAAGGAGAACTGACTCTGGGTGGTGAACACACAATGGGATTTATAGGTGATGTAATACAGAATTGTACACCTGAAATCTATGTAATTTTACTGACAATTGTCACATTAATAAATTTAAAAAAAAACTTTCATCAATGCTGGAATAGAGGGACATATCTCAACATAAGAAAGAATTATGATATATATGACATATATGACAATCCCACAGCTAATATCATACTCAATAAGGAAAAGTAAAAGCATTTTCCTTACGATCAGAAACAAGACAAGGTTGCCCACGTTCACCATTTTTAGTAAACATAATACTGGAAGTTCTATCTACAGCAATCAGATAAATAAATAAATAAATAAATAAATAAATAAATAAATAAATAAATAAATAAATAACTGACATCCAATTTGGAAAAGAAATAAAACTGTCATTATTTTCAAATGACTTAATATTATGTAGAGAGAACTCCAAAGATTACACACAAAAAGTGATTAGAACTGATGAATGAATTTAGTAAAGTAGCAGGATACAAAATTAATATTCAGAAATCTGTTGCATTTTTATACACCAATAATGAACTATTAGAAAGAGAAATTAAAAAAGAATCCCACTTATAATTGCATAAAGAATAAATGAAATATATAGGGATAAATTTAACCAAGAAAGTAAGAGACATGTACTCAGAAAATTATAAGACGTTGAAAAGAGACATTAAAGAAGATATAAATAAATGGAAATATATATCATGCTCATGGAAGGGAAGAATTAAGATAGTTAAAATGTCCATACTACCCAAAGCAATATATATAGATTTAATGCAATCCCCATCAAAATACCAATGGTATTTTTTCATAGAACTATTACAACTAATCCTAAAATTTATATAGAACCATAAAATACCCCGAATAGCCACAGCAATCTGAGAAAAAAAGAACAAAGCTGGAGGTATCATGAAACCTGATATGAAATTATTCTACAAGGCCATAGTAACCAAACCAGCATGGCATTGGCATAAAACAAACACGTAAATCAATGGAGCAGAATACAGAGCCCAGAAATAAATGCATGCCTATATGGTCATTTAGTCTATGACAATGGAGCAAGAATATACACCAGGGTAAAGAAGTCTATTCAATAAATGATGCTGGAAAAACTGAACAGATACATGCAAAAAATTGAAACTGAACCACCTTCATACTCCATATACAGGAATAAACTCAAAATGCATTAAAGACTTAAATGTAAAACCTGAATCCATAAAATTCCTAGAAGAAAATACAGGAAGTAAACTCTCAGACATTATTACCCTTAGTAATATTTTTACTGATGTATTTCCTTGGGCAAGGAAAGCAAAAGAAAAAATAAACAAATGGGACAACATCAAACTAAAAAGATTTTGCACAGCAAAGGAAGCCATCAACAAAACAAAAAGACATCCTACTGAGAGAAGATATTTGCCAATAATACAGCTGACAAAATTTATAAAAAATGTATACAACTCAACACCAAAACAAAAACAAACAAAATCCATTTTAAAAAATGGGCAGAGGACCTGAATAGACATTTCTCCAAAGAGAACGTGTAGATGGCCAACAGACATATGAAAGTATGCTCAACATCACTAATCATCAAAAAAATGCAAATAAAAAAACACAATGAGATATCACCTTATTCCTTCCAGAATGGCCATCATCAGTAAATCAGCAAACAGCAGTGTTGGTGAGGATGTGGAGAAAAGGGAACCCTTATGCACTGTTGGTGGGATTGCAAATTGGTGCATCCACTATGGAAAAAAGCGTGGAGGTACCTCAAAAAATTGCAAATAGAACTACCTTATGATCCAGCAATTCTGCTCCTGGGTAGTTATCCAAAGAAATCCAAAACATTAATTTGAAAAGATATAGGCACCCATATGTTTAATGCATCTCTATTCACAAAAGCCAAGATATGGAAACAACCAAAATGCCCATCAAGAGACAACTGGATAAAGAAATAGTGGTACATATATACAATGGAGTATTACTCTGCCATAAAAAAGAATGAAATCTTACCATTTGCAGCAACATGAATGGATCTAGAGGATATTATGCTAAATGAAACAAGCCAGACTGAGAAAGACAAATACCATATGATCTCACTTATTTTTGGAATCTAAAAAACAGAATAAAAGAATAAAGAAAACAGAAATAGACTCATAGATACAGAGAACAAATTGATGGTTTGGGGGGAATGGATGAGAAAGGTGAAGGGATTAGGAAGTATAAATTGGTAGTTACAAAATAGTCACAGGGATTTGAAATAAGTATGGGGAATATAGTCAATAATGTAAAAACAGTGTATAGTATCATGTAGTATTACGTGTATCACTTCATAAATTATATAAATGCCTAAACACTACGCTGTACACCTGAAACTAGTAATAGAATAATAATGAATGTCAACTATAATTTAAAAAGTATATTGTCACTGGATTTAAAGTACAGCATAGAGAAGTTAAGTCAATGGTATTGTAATAGCTATGTACGGTGTCAGATGGGTAGTAGACTTGTTGGGGTTATCACTTTGTGAGGTGTATAAATGTCTAATCACTATGTTGTTTTGTACACCTAAAATAATAATAAAAAATGGGAATAAGTTCTTCTGAATAGACATTTCTTCAAAGAAACGTAGCCATCAAGCACATGAAAAGATTCTCAACATCATTATTCATCAGGAAATGCAAATTAACATCGCAATGAGATATACCACTTCATATCTCCTAGGATAGATATAATAAAAAAGACCAGCAATGATAGCTGTTGGTGAGAATATGGATAAATTGGAACCCTGACACATTGCTAGTGCAAATGTATTATTATGCAGCCATTATAGAAAACAATTTCTCGAACGGTTCAACATAGATTTACCATGTGAAAAGCAATTCCACTTGTAGGTATATATCCAAGAGAAATGGAAAGATACGTCTACACAACAACTTGTACATGAATAGTCATAGCAAAATTATTCATAAGAGCCCCCAAAGGGGAAGAAACAAATTTCCATCAATTTGTGAATTAATAAAGATGTGGCATAGCCATACAATGGAAAATTATTCAACAATAAAAAAGAATGAGTTATTAATATGGTATAAGATATGTGAGCTTTGAAAACATTATGTAAAGTGAAAGTTGTCAGTCACATGGACCACATGTCATACGATTCTATTTATATGAAATGTCAGAAGAGGCAAATATGGACAGATAAGAAGTAGATTAGTGATTGCCTAGGCCTGAGAGTATTGGAGAAACCGAGTATGGGTTTTCTTTTTGGGGTGAAGAAAATGTTATAAAATTGATTGTGATGATAGTTGCAGTTCTACGACTATAGTGAAAATCACTGGACTGTACACTTTAAATGAGTGAATAGTATAGTGTACTAATTACATCTCAACAAAACTGTTATATTAAAAATAATAAATAAATAAACAATGGCTTTGATGGATATTGATAAAAACTTTATGTAAAGTACAAATATTAATTGTAATAGATTTTGCCAAATTTCTGGACTGACTGATTATAGTTTTGTAGACGTAGAAATAAGAATTTTATCCTTTCATCCTTTAAAATATGTTATTGTACAATCAGATATTATAAAATAAAGATAACGAAAAACAAACAAACAAAAAGCCACTGTTAATATGTTGGTATCTCTTTTCATACTGGTTTTTTAAAATTAATGTATAGCTTTTAAAGAATTCAGAACAATGTTTACTGATATGTTAGTTGTTTTTTTTTTTTTACTTAATAATGTCATTAACATTCCATGTTAAATATTTTTCTATCATATTTTTACTTGCTTTGTAATGATCTATTAGCAGGTATTTCATAATTTTTCAATAATCTTTATTTACTTAAGTTATTTCCATTTTTCACTATCTTGTAACACTAACATAAACATTCTTAAATGCTCATTTTTATATCTGTTCTCCTTTTTTTTTTTACAAAAACTTTTGTAATCGATGCTACATTAGTGCCAGCAGTGTATAAGGGTTCAAATAGTGTGCATGTTTCTAATATCCTTGCATACATTAAAGTCATTTCAGAAAGAATAGGACAAATTATCCTCCTGAAATGTACAAGATTTACCCCCTCCAACTCACTCACTGTCTTAATCTTTGCCAATTTGACAAATGGACTTCTCAATGCTGGCGAAGTTGCTGTGAAAAAGCCACTGTTATACACAGTTAATGGGAGAGTAAATCAGAACAATATTTCTGGAAAACAATTTTTAGCTGAGTATTAAGAGCCTTAAGAATGTCCACACCCTTTGACCTATTTCTGAGAATTTGTCCTAAAGCAACAACTCAAATGTGAAGAAATAATTGTACACAAGAAAATATATCCCCCCCCCAAAAGAAGACAATAGATCCATCTATATTTTTAATAAGAAAATCTTATAAACATACTAATTGTTTAAAAATAAAGAAATCATTATGTAAATTATGACATGTATTAAAATTATTAGGCAAGGATTAAAATAATGTTTACAGAGTATAAAACGGGCATACAAAAATGCTGTGTGGAAGGAAATATACCCAAATTATTAAAAAGTGGCTGCCTGTGAGTGGTGAAATTCACATTGCATAACTCAAGGAAGCATCATTTACATAGACTATAATGTAAGTGCTGCCACCTGGAGTTGTGCGGTGAAATAACACTGGTGACATTATTGAATGTTTCATTCTCCTCGACTAGAGGGCACATATCTCCTTCTGGCTAATGTGAAGGAAGACCCAAAGGGAATTTTCATGAGAAAGACACCAGAAGACTAATAGCCAAACAAGAGGATGTTTATTAAATGCCCCAGAGATGTTCTGCTAGATACTGGGAAACAAAATATAGAAACAGAGAAACTGAGCTACACTGTGGGATGGCTTTACTACCTATTAATACTAAAAATAAGTAATACTGTAAAATAATCGAACTAGTTTGGTATTTCAGACCGTATGCTCAGGAAGTAAAACCTTAGTCTCTGTAGCATAGGGAATATAGTCAATGGTATAGTAAAAGCTATGTATGGTGTCAGAGGGTCAGTAGACTGGGAGGGGGGTTATCACTTTGTGAGGGGGTATAAATGTCTAATCATTATGTTGTTTTATACACCTGAAATTAATAATAATAATAATGATAATAATAATAAGATTGTATTTCACCTGATAGTGGAAAACCTAGTTTGATCAATTAAGGCTAATGGATTTTGCCTCAGTTGTTTCTGGTATGAACTTAGTGTAATCAGGTCTTTTAATTCCTCTGCATCTCTTTTCCCCTGGAAGACTCCTAAATCCTAGCTCATGTATTGTCCTACCACCACTGGGAGAGAGGTTTCTGGTGCATGGTCATTGGCACCTGCTGGTGTCCTCCACTGTCTCAATGCATATGCAAAGATAGTTTCAAGCCCCTCTGATCTCCAGCGACTGGCCTGTGAAGATCTGTATGCTCCTCAGTCTGACAAGAGGCCACTCCAGGGCTGGGGTCCTCTCTCAGCCACTTTCTCTCAACTCATAGAGGTTGGAGATAACTTTTGCTCATTCTTCTGCGCTATTCTGGGCTGTGTGTGTGTGTGTGTGTGTGTATGTGTGTGTGTTGTGGGTAGGATGGGATTGTGGGAAGAAAGACTCAGACCTCTCTACCTGAACAAACTATGCTACCATTTCTCCTCTGTGGCCATTTTAGCATGCTTGGGTGTGAGGAAACAGGGAGGAGCAGAGGGGGCTACTCTGAGAAGTTTGTAATCTCTCTGAGCTTCACAAATGATTCTCTGACCTGGTATTCTCTGACCTGATATTCCCAAACCTGTGCAAAGGTGTTATCATTTACTTCACTTATACAGAGGGACTCAGCCCCACATAAGAGAAAGATGAGCAGGGTACAGGGACACTCCTGTTTGTGTTCCCTCATTCCTTCCTCACATGTCTCCAAGCCAGTAAGACCTTTATCTAGCGTGTGGTGGCAAGACTATCTGGCATCTCATCTATTCTCTTTCCAATCAACCGGTTGTGGCAAGTTATATATATCAGGCCCTTGCAAATAAAAAGCTTTGGCTTTGAACTACTATTGTGCCTTCAGCTCCTTAGGTCTCCTTGCTTATGTAGTGATCTTCTCTTCAAAGAAGTCTCTCCATCGAAGTCAAGATGGAATTTAGTATAGAATCACCACTCTGCTGACCACTATTCCCAGGGCTCATAAAAAGGGCCTTTGCCCTCCGACTAAGACCTACCTCGCTGCATGCAGGACTCCATACCTCCATCAAAAGGAGTCCAGTGGGAGTCCTGGAAATCTTCCTGCTCTTGGCACATCAATGCCTTGGCTCTTCCTTGCGTACACTAAGCATGCTCCCCACACAAGACTACGATGTTCTTCCCTAAGTTATCTGCTTCCTCACTTCTGTCGGGCTTTCCACAAAAGTCATCTCTGTGAGGCCTTCCTAATCACTCTATGTAAAATTTCAACTACCTGTCCATATTTAATGACTCCTTTCCTCCCAATTTTTAATTTTTCTCCTAAGCAATCATCACAAGATTGCAAATACTTTTTTTCTTATGTCTGTTTGTCTCTCCCATGAATGTAATCTCCAAGAGGGCAGGGATTTTGTGTGTTTTGTTTACCATTATACTGTCTGTCAAATAAAAACATAAGTTTGGAATTCAGTAAGGAGAGACTTTACTCAAAAGGATTATTCCAATAAGGTAAAGGATACTACGGCAATTGAGGAGGCACAAAACTATTGCAATAGGGAGAACACTTTAACCATGAGATCTGCAAGCATCTCAAAAGTCAGATAAATAAGGGCTTCCACTAATAAGGAGGAGTAAATGAGACTTGAAAGAACCAAGAGCGAGAAGTAAGATGAGCAGGTGAAGTGATAGGCTGGTTAGTCAGTGAGTATTTTCCCCAAGGTTAGCCAATTCTTGTCATTAAAGAGGGAAAGAGAGGTTATTCCATGTTCCAATGTTCAAGGGTGCACCAAAGTTCAGTTCCCTTATTCTTAAGGGAAGGAGAGAAGCCTGACTAAAGTTTGGTCAACTCAGGTTGGTGAGCATTTTATCCAAATTGGTCAGTGGGGTCCAATAGTTCAGCTGATCACTATGAGATAAAGAATAGGAATTTGGAGGGTCTGCAACTGACATTGTTGTAGATGAACAAGGGGGTCATCATCGAGTCTTACCTAAGCAATAAGAGAAAGGGTTGTTCTTTGCAGTGAGCTGTTTCGTAGGACACGAAAGGGTGAGGGTGATTTCTGGACCCACACTGTATTCCAGGAGGAGCCTGTTTTCTAGGCGTAGGTAAATTTCAACATTGTTAGCTAGTGCCTAAAACAGTGCCTGCCATAGAATAGGCACCCAATAAGTATTTGTTAAATAAATGAATTAACACTGCTTAAGCAAGGAGGTAGGTGAAAGAGCAACTAAGGAATAGGAAAGGATGGGAAAGAAGCTCAGTTACTCCATCAGACTTTACCTTCTAAAATAATAATTAGTCATATACTAATATTGTTGCTATTGAGGGCTCACTATGTGCCAAGCTCTGTGATAAAAATTTTATGGATACAATCCAGCTTCAGTTGCAACTGAGCTGTGATCTTCAGGTTGTTTGATCCTGTGTTAGCTTTTGCCTACTACTGTTTGAGATGGACCGATTGCCATAGAAAGCAGAAGACTTACTATGCTTTCTTCAGACATCTCCCTTTTTGAAGACTTCTCTTAAAAAAAAATAACTTTCTCCTCAGGTTTTATGTATTTATTATTGAGCTCTCTATAGACGTTATCTTTTGAAAGAATCAAGGGGGACATGTCTGTAACCGTCCTAATCCTTGTACTTCTCATGTTTCATTCAAGAGGCTGCCTAAAATTTTGTTTATATGAAATACTTCACAAGCTCCCAACAGAGGTATCATTTGAAAGTAAAAGTATTCAAGTTACTCTCTCACAAAAGCAAATATGATTATTTAATTTTTCCCCATTGTTCTTAAAAGCCACTCCCTAGAACGAAGCATCAGTGTTACCTTATATAATATCAGAGAAGGGATTTGCTTGAAAGGTTGTGTCCCTTTACTTTGCTTCCAGAAGAAGAGCACCCGTTATAAACAATATCTGCACACTTAATGGATTCCTATAGGTGTGGAAGTGCACATACTAGAAAGTAATGTCTCCAAAAGTTTACTCCTACCATTATGGAGTCATAAAATAAGCTCAAAGATAATAACTTGACCTAGTATTTGGGTGGAACAGACAAGAGGCACGTTGCATTCAGTGAATAATTGTACCTACCTCAACTATCTAAAGCTTCAGAGAAACAAAGGAATTTCCATTGCAAATCTGAAGGTTAGCTATTGTGAAATATTTAACCACATGAAATTAAATTGTGTCTGATTTTAAAATATTAAACTCATTATTTACTTCTGAATACACAATAGTTGAAAGCCTTTGTTGTTTAAAAAAAATCATACAAACATATGTGCCACACTGTGAATTATAAATTTAACATATGCTAGCAAAGCACTATTTTTGAATAATTAGTAAATAGTTAGTACATTTAATTAAAATTTAACTATTATAAAGTACTTGACAAGGTGGCTTTCCAAAGCATTTGGATTACTTAATGAGATTAGAAAGATTAATTTAAGTTCCAGAATAAATAAAAGATCCTTTTTTGTCAAATTTAATTAAATTTCTCCTGGAAAAAAATGTGGTATGACTTTTTTAAAAAAAAAAAACTGCCATGTTCTTTCTATCTCAAAATATTTCAAACACATTTTTAAGGACATTGGGACAGCGTTTGGAAAAGATCTAAAAATGGGAAAAAGGTTAGTTGTTATGCGAGCAATTTGAACATACTGCCATCAAGTGGTGGTGGTAATTCCAAGGGTTGTGCCTCTACACTTCAACTAGGAACTAGGCTACGCAGTATGGGCAAAGCCTCCTTCAGACCTTCAAAAGAAGCTCAATCTCTGTGAAGCTTTTCTCTTGAAGGTTATTCGGACCAACCCCATTCTTCTCTCATTTGAAGAGGAGAATAGACCTTTGATGTCTTGGTATGGGGTTTGTCTATGGACTCATTCTCACTATAAAGTCTGCTGTCTATTTTTCCTACTTAGTAACTCAGTCTTATCTGCTCCCGATATTGTGTTTGCTTCAAGGTCCAGGTCCTTGCTTTTTCATGGCGTCTAACCTGGGCAGCCCAGGTTCTACCTATTTATTAACTAAACATGTATATGGCAGGTACGATGGGCCTGGCATTGTGCTAAGCATCGATTAAGTAGTAACAAATATTAACTCATTTTAAATTCATGGCAATTTTGTGGAGTTGCTATTGTTATCAACCCCCTCTTATTTATCCCTTAAGATGAGAAAATACAGTAACTTGATAACCTGAGATTCAAAACCAGGCAGCCTGATTCCTGAATCTCTGCTCTGAACCTCTTCCAGTCTACCATCCCCAAGCAGGACTGGATGATAGGACATGTTCCAAACAGTAAATTTTAAGCCATATGCACAGAAGCTATATATACAATAACCCAAACATTTGAGACACACAAATTCATGGATCATAAAACAAATACTGTATTTAAAGACAACAGTAAGAGACCATATAAGAATATTAAAAATCTAAAATCCAGTTTGATCTCTTTCCCACTTATCCTTAATTCTTTCTTTATCTTATTATTTCTAGCCTAATCTCAAATATGATTTTGTATTGAAGAGTTCATTTGTTAATCACATTGAGTCTAAACTATTATGGAGGTTGGAAGAGATTTTCCAAGCACATTATCCTATATTCTTTTGGGATTAGCAAAACATTTAAGTGCCTCTGGTCCTTTTCTCTGTATTTTAGGTTCATTTATTTCTTAGTTTTTTCTCTTAGCTACAGAAGAAACTATTTAAAGCATGGTTCTCAAAGTTTTGGTCTCCAGATCTCTTTATATTCTTAAATATTATAAAGTGCTTTTCTTTATGTGGATTAGTATCTATTAATACTTACCACATTTGAAATTAAAATGGAGAATTTTACAAATATTCACTTATTAATTGATTTTAAAAAATAATAATAAACCCATGACTTAACATAAATATCATGTCTTTATGAAAAGTAGATGTTCAAAACCAAAAATATTTTGTGAAAAGAGTGGCATTGCTTTGTATTTTTGCAAATGTCTTTAAACTGGTTTTACAGAACACAGCTAGATTCTTATATCTGCTTCCATATTCAATCTGTTGTGATATCACATGTCATATAGCTTCTGGAAAACTCCACTATACATTCATAGGAAAACAAGAGTTAAAAAGTTAATAATGCCTTAGTATTATTGATACAGGTTAGCTAGTATGTCCCTAGGCAGACAGGGAGGTCCCTGGTGGAATAAACAAAAGACAGCCATATCCTAAAACTCCAGGTTTTGAAATCACTCCTTCCACTCCAGGACATAATGCAATAACTAATCATAAAATTCCTTTTGGCCTGACAAATGGAGCAGATCTGATAGATACGAGTGGGTTATTTTGCTAATTTCTTTAGGATGGGCAAGCAGAACAAACCAGGTAGATGAATTTCATTAGAAGGCGCCAGTTCCCTTCTTTAAACAGTTCCCTTCTTCAAACAGCTCCCCTTCCCCAAACATACTAAGGAAGGTATAAAAGTAAGAGCTTTTGCCTCAGTTACAGAGCACCCCCATTCAGGACCCCTTCCCAATCGGGAGCTCTGACTCTGCTTTCAATAAACTATCCTCTTGTTAAAACTCTTTGCCGCTCTTGGGTCCATGTTTCCATTATTCGGTCTCACGAGACACGATCCCGGCCTACACCCAGAAACTGCCAGCAGATCCAACATTATCTACATCATTTGGGAACTCACAGGAAAATACTCCTACATCATTATTAGAAGAATTATGTTGACTTTATAGACCCTCTGGAAGGTTTATGAGGCAGCAGATAGGAGAGAAGGGAGAAAAAAATGGCTACTCTCATATCCTGTTCCCATCTGTCATTCACCCATTTGACGATGTAATAGCAGGGAAAGATCGAGAGAAAGCTAAGGAAGACTTTTCTATATTATGAGCAAAAATGGACTGTGGCCGTTTTCTCTAACTTTGAAAAAGAAAATGATTGTTTTATTTTATTCTACTTATTAGTGAAATGAAAGAGACTGCCTTAATTTTCTTTTAGACCAGAATCTTTTAGACATTAAGTGAACATAATGCTGATTTAACAAAATGGTTAGCAGTCAATTTGCCTTAGGACAAGTTGCACAGCAACTTGCAACTTCTATAAAGTGCCTGAGAAGAGAGTTATGAATTTCCTGAGAAAAAGTATTGTAAAGACAGGGAAGGTTTTTCGTTTTAATGCTGGGAATTTAGTCAGGAACTAATTATGACCACACTAAAAGGGAATAAAAGTAGCAAGAGAGTCAACTTCACTATAAATTTTGCACTAATACTATTACAACAACAATAACTGCTATTACTACTACTAGTAATAGTAGTAGTAGTAATAATAATGATGATGATGATATGTACTGTACAGATGTAACAATATGTTTCATAGTTTCCAGGTTCCCAAGCAAGCACTAGTGGACCATATGATAACAGAAGTCTACAAGTCAAATTTTATGTCAGGCAAACTGTTGCCACCATCAGGGCCTTGGCAAAGATAGAGCTGAGTGTGACTTTTCATCCAAACCCCTCATTTTACATGTTAAGTAAACAAAGTCCAGCAGGGTGAAGAGACTTGCCACAAGTGACACAATATCTAGTCATTTAAAGAAAGAGAACTAGAAGACAGAACTCCAGATCCTACGCAGATAAAGTATGTTTTCATTACCTCCTTGCACTTCAATAATGATAATACCTCATAGTTACAGAGACCTTACTATATGCCATGCACTCTTCTAATTTGATCTGTTCCATTTTTAAAAATAGTTAATTTCAATTCTAACACATTATTTTCTTTTAAAAAAATAAAACTCTGCTGCTTATTTCTAATTTCTTAAGAAAAACGTCACTCATTGATTTTCAAATATATTTGCTAATATATTCAAGGCGATAAAATTTTCTGATAAATGTTCTTTGTAGTTACATCCCACAAATTTTGATATCTGGTACTTTCATTGTTGCTCAATTCCAAATATTCTGTAACTTCTGTTGTAATTTGGTCTCTGATGCAAGATGACTGTGAAAAACATAAATTAAAGAGCAAAGAATTTAGAAAATGCTAGATTAGGAAAAGGTAGTGAACAAGGCATAGGTAAAAGGACTAGAAGCAGAGAAAGTAAGAATTTGCTGTGAACAACATGAGAAGTGTTTTCCTAGTGTATAATGGTTTCATGGCCCAGAGGCCAGCAGCTGAAAAACACAGGGTCAGTAAGCCCAGCCTCCCTGGTCCACCGTAAAATAAAACCATTCGGTCCACAAAGCTGAAAGGGCACTCATCCCTGATCCTTCTGAATGCTACTTTGGTAGATGTTTTCTAGATGTCTGTTTTTAACCCATCCTTCAATATATATATTATATATTGTACAGATACCAATTAGAAGGCTTATTTACAGGTGATGCAGTGAATCAATAAAAATTATTGGAAAATGTTTCCGTTTGATAGGACATTGTATTCCAGGGGCTCCACCAAGCACTTGTACGAATGCTTGAAAAGATTCAAAGCCCTTTCAGAGAAAGAAAAATAGAAAGCTAGAATGGATATACAAATAAAATGATGTATAAATGCAAGAGAGTGAGATAAAATTTGAGTGGAGTGAAAATCGGTGCAAAAGAAATGTTGATAGGAGAGCTGACATTTGATCTGCCCATTGAAAAACAAGCAAGATTTCAATATCATAGCTCATTAGGGAAGTAGAAAAAAGCACTCTAGGTGATGGGCATAGTAAAGGCAGAACATGTCAGGGACACCAGTTGCAATGGTGGATATAGGTGAGTGGTAGATTTAGGCCTGGGAGATTTATAAGGTCTTAGGTGTTATATTTAAAAAAAAAAAAAAAAAAGATTTTTATTTTGCTGAAAAACAAATGCCCAGGTTTAGGCAAGTAAGTGACATGATCAGGTCTCTTCTTTTTAAAGTTTACTCTGGGACTACTGGTTTTCCCTCTGACATGTAAGGAGCTTGGAAATCATCACTCCCACTCTTGGAGGGGGGGAAGGGAAAAAAACAACACCTGAACAAACTGAAAGTCAATGACTGTTTTTGGACCCATCAGAGAAGTGAGGTCACAGGGAAGTACCACCCCTATGTATGGAAAGACAGGTAGATATACCCAATCATAGCCCAGAAAAGCTAACCTACAGCAGAAACTGCTGGGAGTCATAAGCTCTAGGAATATTTAAATGGTAACTTTGATGAATTGTTGGAGGCTAAGTGTGAACTAGTTGAGAGTGGAAAACTGCTGGGGGCTGTAGTATTGAAGAGGAGGGAAGCAGAGGTGCAATCTTTTGTTGGTTTTATCTCCAGGAACCTGACCAGTTTCTTACTGTGAAGAGCCATTGAAGATTTTCTCATGGCTCTGGAAAAGCATTCTTCTTAACAATTTAACAATGGCCTACTCTTCAGGAAAAAAGACTTTAACCGAGGTTTACCCCACCCACAGGGAAAGGTATTTACCTGCATTTCCCTGACTCCAGCTCCTAGCCTTCCTGCCTTACCTAAGGGAAAATAAAAAAGCTAAGAAATACATGTGTAAGTCATAGATGCAGGAACGCATGTCCACTAAAGAAATTAAATTTAATGTAAGATTATCTAACACTTCCCTACCCATCATGTTTCCCCAAAAGTAAAACCTGGTCTCATTAATTTTTGCTCCAAAAGATGCACTAGGGCATATTTTCAGGGGATATCTTATTTTTTCATGTACAACAATCTATATTTATTCAATTACAGTGATGTCATCTTCTCCTGGAACATCATCATAATGTACTAAATGTGTCCTTCTGGCTGAGATCTTAACTGGGGCTTGTTTTCAGGGTAGGTCTTATTTTCGGGGAAACATAGCATTGCCTTACCACCATATTAACAGAATTCCAGTGTAATAACAGTGGATTGTAGCTGAAAGAGCTTCACTACACAGACAGACTTTCTAAGTAGGACACAAACACAAGGACACTAGAGGGATTGGAAACCTCTGGCACCTGCAGATATAGCAAACATTACACATACCTCAACTCTTGATGGTTAACAAAATTTTACATTCAAGGCCTTTTCATTTAGTTTCTATTACTCAATACATCATGTCTAGTTTTCAACAAAAAATTACAAGACATGCTAATAGGCAAGAAAAAACAGTCTGAACATAAAAAGTAAGCATCAGACTTAGATCTGATACAGATATGGGAATTATCAGACAGGGAATTTAAAATAACTGTGATTAATATGCTAAGGGCTCTAATGGAAAAAGTAGATAACATGCAAGAAGAGATGGATAATGTAAATAGAGACGGAAACTCTAAGAGCCTAAATGAAATGCTAGAAATCAAAAGTACTGTAATAGAAATGGAGAATGCTTTTGATGGGCTCATCAGCAGACTGGACATGACCAAGGAAAAAATTAGTGATCTTTAAGATAGCTCTATAAAAACAGGACAGAACATTCAAGAACTGTGGGATAATTTCAAAAGGTGAAACATATACATAATTGGAAGACCAAAGGGGGAAGAAAGAGTGAACAGAGAAAAATAAATATTTGAAGAAATACCAACCACAAAATTTCCAAAATTGATGACAAAACACTAAATCATTAGATCCAGGAAGTTCAGAGAGAATCAAGCAGAATAGATAAAAAAAAAAAAAACAAACAAACAAACAAACAAAAAAAAAAAACAGCAAATCTAGGCATATCATATTGAAAATGCAGAAAAACAAAGACAGAGAAAATCTTGAAAAAAGCAAGAGGAAAAAATCTCTCACATATAGAGGACCATGGATAAGAACTACAGTGGACTTATCAAAAATCATACAAGCAAGAAAAGAGTGAAGTGAACTATTTACAATGTTGAAAAAACTGCGGGGATTTGGAGGAGACTTGGGCAGATGGTGCATTCATTAAGCAACAGTGAGGATTGCAAGCATTCACATGATGTAAAGGAATCCGGTCACTTGGTCTTTCCTACTACTGATGGTGATGATATAACTAACTTGTTTACCAAAAGGAAATTACCCATATTGAATTATCCATCTTTGGTGTTTTTCCTCACTAGCTATGTCCATAGTATTAGTAAGGCATCTAAGGAAAAATACACCAACTCAACATTACATTGTAATTGGGTAAATTTAAAAAAAAAAGAAACAGGATTTTATCCACCTAGTTCCTAACTTTTACCTCTTTTGACTCATCCTTCACTCTTGTGTTTGTGGTTATAATGGAGAAAGAAGTATATTCTATCACTCATCATTGAGTTTTTCTGCCCATTCCCTGTCAAAAAGTTCTTTGGTTCCCTTCCCACCCCACACCCCATGGAGTCAATCATGATAGTGCAAAACAGGTATCAATTCCAGGAATCTTAATACTATACCTTATTCAGAACTTCTTTGATTTCTCCCTTATGTAGTACATCTTGCCTCCAGATTTCATCCTCAAGGTTAAACTTAACCTTCTGTAAATTTTGGGTGGAATAAAAGCTTGTCAACTTCCACCTTCCTTTTATCAGTCCCCCTTCCATTTCTAGGATCGCTATCCCTTTCACCAGACTTAGTTCATCTACAATGTCCTGCCTCCCATTCTTGCTGATCTCTCTTAAGATATTAACAGATAAGATGTAAGTGGAATAAGGTGTAAAATCTGATCTCAAGTCTCCAGTGGTCTTCATGTTAACAGAAGGTTCTGATTTCCAAAAACTTTAAAGACTCAAAGAAAAGCAGCTTTGGAGGTAAATGATAGACACTGTATTTATATTTTATATAGATTTCTCAAATAATGGTGGCCTATTCTGTTTATAAGCAATTGTACTTCCAAACACATTTATTTTCAACCAGTACTAGAAATAAGCACAGTGATCTACTCTTCCACTTTTAATGCAATATTTTGTACACATGTGCACCTATTAATGTGTGTGTGTGTGTATATATATATATTTATTTATAAACATATGAAAGAATATGTTATGGAAATTGCTTGTATCTAGTAAAGAAAGGCAAATATAAACCTTCTTTGAATATGACTTCTGGATACAGAATATTTCCATTATTTGACTGGTAAATTATTTAAATTCATACCCAGTAGACTTGTCCTGATGCATCTTTTGTCAGAATAAAAATTCTACCTGACTAATGAAATAAAGGTACATTCAAAGTAATAAAATGTAATATAATTATTGGTCAACACATCGTTGCTATTTTAGCATACATTATAATCATTAATTTCCTGGTAGCTGTTAAAATCCTGCCGTCTTTGGAGATGCTCTAAGTATATTTAATAGGAATTATTTGGTGAGACTAGCAGGAATTTAATATAAAAAGAGCTCCATCTGGTAATAGCAAATTAATGGTACTTGAACATTGAGTTCCACTTTCCAAAAACTAATTAGACATAAAAAAATAAAGTTTCTTAACAAATGTAGATGCATTTTCATTATACTTTCATCACAGGTCGCCTCTGTCACATGAGTGGTTTAGAATAAATAAAACTTCAAAAGACCTGTTATTAACTTGGTGAAACAGTAGAAGATGACAAAGTAAGGAAACTAAAGTTAACTTTATGCTTAAGTGTTTAAATTTCTTTTTGGTACAGCTTGAACCAGTCTTCTCAAACTTTTAGAGGATTTTATAATTTAATCATAGGCTCAGATCAGAAATGTAAGAATATGATATGGAAATAGCTAGTAACCAGAGCATACATAGACCTTACTTTGGATTTGACTTCCTGACACAATTCAAAATAACATGATTTAAAGCATCCGGATTAGTACTACAAGAATTCAGCAATCTCCCAGGGGTCACAAAATTTGAGAAAACCTTTTTCTTCTTGAGGATTTGACTTATTAAGGGCAATTCTCTCATATATCGTGGAATTCTTGGGTGAAATTTGTGTTTTTGTATTCTGTAGATTCTATAGAAGATCTTGAAATTATATGAAAGTTTGTAAGCTCCATGGAAAACTTAAAAATATTTCTTCCAAAATCTAACTATATTTATTCTTTCAGAGTGCATAGAAAAATAGATGATGCCCTAAAAGAAGAAATTGGCTTAGTCTGTAAAAAGGCAACTGCCGATACTTTGACTTCAGCATGTAAACACACACACACACACACACACACACACCCTTTCAGCTCTCCAGTATTCTAATGTGGAAGGGCTGCAACACCATGGAGACTGAAGACTCATATCCAAGTTGTCTTCCTTTAAAGATTAAGCTTTTTTTTTTTCTTCTGGTTGGCAGTTAATTACTGAATAATCAGTTTTATCTTACTAGAGTTTCTTTTTAGGCTCTGTTAGCCCTTATTTTACAGTTAAAGTAGCTTTACAATAAAAAGCATCTTTTATATCTGGGGTTTCCCTTGAATGCTCTCAGTCTTTAGAGAGGTTTTTCCACTCTGGCTGGTTGGAACTCCAGTTGCTCCTAGAAATCTGTAACATCCAGAATCTCCAATTAGTTCCCAATCCCCCTGTGCATGGAAAGACTTGTATTGGCCAGATTCAAGGAGACACCAAGATAATTTCTAGAGTGCCTTCTCTATATAGCTTCTCTATTATCCTACTATACAAATTCCAACTGCTTCTTCAGCCCCAAATTCCAATCACTGTTTCTTCCACCCAGTGGGATCTTTGCCTCTGTTTGGTGTCTGTTTCGTTAAGCCATAGTCAGAAAAATTCCCCAAGGAAGAAATCTGAGGTGAATGTCCACTATATATCCACTGCCCAAAAAGTTGCTTAATATGTTTTTCCAGCTTTATAATTGATTATAGTGGATAGGAAGCATAATACCCCTTTTATTGCATCATGCCATAACTGAAAGCAGAACATGAGAAGAAAGCAGGTCTCATGTTCACATGTCCCTTTGTGATAATCATTGTCCTAAATACAGAGGAATGGGACCCAACCATGACACAAAAGAACAATTAATTATACAACGTAATCCAAGGTACTAAAATGAGTGGTACATGTCAAAAATCCTGTTGGCATTCAAGGATCCGTGCCACAGCATTTATTGAGTGAGCATTTTGACAGTTGTAGAGTTGTGCATGTGAAAATTGCAGTAGGTTCTGGATATGTGAAAGTGAAAAGCAATCCTTGTATTCAGATTCCAAGATTCCACTGACACATCTTACCCCACTGGAGTTGAGATGAAAAAACAACTGTCAACTAGAATTGTTAATGATAATTTTATAAAAGGAATCGGATTTAAAAAGTAGGCTTTGGTGCAACTGGCCAGATAGAATAGATTCAGGAACTAGTATATATTGTTATTCATGATGGAATGTGTGAAATTAGAGATTCACTGAGTAGGATAGAACCAGATTATGGAGTGTCTGGAAAGCCTGGCTTATACTCTTAATAGGAAATGAGGAACCACTGCAGTTTTACAAGGTATGAAGAATAGCATGGTGAAGGAAGATCAATCCATCAGAACTATTCAGAAATATATACAGGCTGGATCATCGTCTACATATAAAACATCGGAAGCATAATAAAGATTCCATCAAGAGTAGAAGTATAGAGGATAATGACTCTTAGTAGTTACTCAATTCAACAAAACCCTGATTCTCTGGAAAATATTTTTTTTTTAGAGAAAAACTGCAGTGGAGTTATTTGTGAAACTTGGCACACATAGAAATCCAGTTTGCTGTAAAGCATAATCTATGAAAGAGATAAAAACAGGGGTCTATCTGTACAAGTACAACGTTGCGATAAAAATGATTTGATTACAGTCAGCAAAACTGAGAGTTTATTGCTAATGGTAACTTTTTGCTTCGGAAGGAAAAAATAAGACATGAATTTTGGGCTCTAAATTCATGATATTAAAGTGTGGTTTGGCTTTTCTGAAAACTTCAGTATGGGAAAAATAAGAAATTAGAGCAAGAATTCTGATAAATGAACTTTAGTTTCTCTTTCTTATAGTTGTAGAACATATGACTCACCTTTTTTCGTGTGGTACCAAGTTTTTTTGTTTCATTTTGTTCTGTTTTTTTTTAACTTAATTTTGTTTCAAATCTGGTTGCTCTCTAAGATTGGAAATTTAAATGTTTTCCTGAGAAAGACACAATCCGTATATAAGACAAATCACATGGGCTTAGAAAATAAGACACATATTAGAAACAATCATATCTGCTTTAGTATAAAAGACTTCAAGAATTTTGGAACTTTCACAACATTATTGTTATTTGCCATAAATAACAAGAGCTAAAGTTGTCTCCTCTTCTGAGAATCTAAATCAACATTGATTTGCGAAAGTGTTGAGAAATACATTAGACGATTGCAAAACTGAGTTGCTGGCTAAGCTGTGGGGTAGTTGGTAAAAACTAGGCATCTGAGAAAGTACTTAGTTTGAACTTTAAGAAGGAAGAAGAGGTTGGGAAGATGGAGGGTGTAGGAGCTTTTGTGAAGGGGATGACTGATGAGCTAGACCCTGAAGGACAGGCAGGATTGGCTGACACAGGAAGTTGCCTTTTTTGCAAAGTACGTAGAGGTGGGGAAGTTGGGACCTAGTAATAAATGTGAGCAAATTGTGTAAAGTGAATTTGTGGCTTACAGTTAAGGCTGAAATGAGGCTAGGTTGTAAAGGACCTTCCATGGGGTCTTTATCCACCAGGACCATGGCTCCAGAAATATTACAAAAGAAAACCACAAGAAACAAAAAAATGAAACAAAAAGACCTCCAAACCCACACATTTACTCTTCCTGTATTAAATGCCCTCTAATAATTTGTATTCCATTTTATTCTACAACCGTTTCCTTTATAAAGAATTATGGCATGACCCACTAAAAAAACTATATATTCATTTAAGAAGTCAAGACCCACGTGGGTAAACACTGCTCTAGTGAAGTTCATGAACTTGTCTGAGCTGAGGAATAGAGAAGGGCTTTGGGAATATGAACTGGACTGGTTGCACAGGATGCCTGGAAGGGAAGAATCACCCTAGCTTCGGTGGTTATTGTGGACACTAAGGAAAATATTTGTTTTTCTGGAAATATTTGAATTAATGAATGTAAACTGACCTAGGCCACCGAAAAACATGCAGAGGAAAGGGAATGAAAGAATGATCTAAGGTGATGAGAGGGGAGATGAAGAAATGCATGCAAGACATAATGGAGTGAAGGACCAGATAAGATTTATTTTAAAGATTTGATTACATCTGATTATGCGTGTATAAACATTGAATTGGTCATAAACAACATCAAAGCAACGATATGAAATAACTGCCTCAAAAACTTTTAAAAATATTATATGCTAATCTAAATTTATCTAATCTAATGCAAGGAAAAAATCTACAGTCTTAGGAGAAAAGGAAAGAAACATTTGTTAAATGTCTATTACCCTGTTTCCCTGAAAGTAAGACCTAGCCGGACAATCAGCTCTAATGCATCTTTTGGAGCAAAAATTAATATAAGACCCAGTTTTGTTTTACTATAAGACCCGGTAATATAATATAGTATAGTATAATATAATATAATATAATGTAATATACTGGGTCTTATATTAATTTTTGCTCCAAAAGATTCATAAGAGCTGATTGTCTGGCTAGGTCTTATTTGCAGGGAAACATAGTATGAGCCAAGCATTAACATGTGCAGTTTCTCATTTAATCCTCAAAACTGTCAAACAAATATTGATGTCCTTATTGTACAGAAAAGGCAACTGAAGCTCTGAGAAGTTAGGTAGCTTTTCCAAAGTCAAAGAACTAATCAAATCAAAAGCAGACATTCAAACTCAGGTGTGTTGGGTTCCAAAGCTTAAGCTTATTGATAGGGTAAAATTCCACTTATGGAAAAATGCTACAATTATTTTTTTAAAAGAATGAGGTGTATTCCATTTAAGTACATAGAATGACTTTTCAAATTAACTTGTAGTCTCAAAATAACTCTTTATAATCCACTCTTCACTATTTACAGAGGAGAAATAAAGATTTATAATGAAATGACATGTAATGCTTTTAAAAATAAAACTTTTATTGAGTTTTAAAATTGCTGTGGTAGTTCTAATTGGACGCAGGTGCCAAATATTCTAAGAATTTTAATTAAAAAACAATAGGGAAGCTATCTCAGGGACAGATGAGAAACTGTCCATTTCTTTAATTGTCTCCTCTCCCAGCTGATTCCACTTAAGGGAACAAACAAGCCATATATCATATTAATGCAAAATACCAACATGGGTAGTTCTAGAAACTTTACCCAAAGCTGGGATTTTAACGGGAAGACAATAGATTTAATGTTAAAATTGGACTAACAACTAAACCAACAATTTCAAGAGAAAAAAACAACTACACACAGTAAAATGCATGTATTTAAGTAATAGCTCAAAATTTTCATTATTTTAATGTCATTTTCAACTTGGATGCTTTGGGGACTGAAAAAATATTATCCTCTTCTTATTAAATGGAAGACTTTGCTTTTTATTTTGTAAAGTGTCTATATCTTCATTTATCTAAAATCTGTATATAAACTTCTTTTCCAAAATACCACCTTGACAGACTATGTTGTTCGAAGCTGGGTTCCAGAGACAAACACTGCAAACCACCCTTTGAAACAAACAACAACCAAACAATTCCTATACATAGGCACAGAAATATTCTACTTTGATGTGGGAATAACAGTCCATATCTATAGGTGGTTTTTGAGCTCAGGCATTTTATTCCTGTGCAGCTTTGGAGTTTGATGCACCACCATCTATATCCTTCCCCAAAAGCAATTTTCTGAGCAATCGAGAAAATATTGTTTTCTATTCCCCTGGTTCTACAGACTGAAATTAAAGTTTCAAACCTCTTACTAAATGTAGCACTAGTCATCAATTTAAATATGCTCCTAGGATGACAAAAAGCAGGAGTGCCTCGGAGGCCATTTCTAAGCACCTATCCTACCTTTAGAAGCATTTTCATAGACGATTTGCTTCCAGTGCCAACAGCCTTATAGGATATATTCCCCAAGTTATAGAGGCTTTTTAGAATCTTCTAATCTTCCAGATTTGGGTAGCTCTAAGGTGAGAACATCAAATGCATTAGGCCCCAATTCTGTTGTCCATAAATCTCTGTCAGAATTCCCATCGTAGTCAGGCCTGCTGTGCCAGATGTCAGGAAATTCATGGATGGATGGGAGATTTAAAAGTAAAGTCATGATGAACGTCTAAGTATTACCTTGTCTTGTACACCTGAAACTAATAAATTAAAAAAAAAAAAAAAGTAAAGCCAACAGTGAACTGGTACTAAACTTTTATCCAATCCAGAGACACAGATCAATTTCAGATTAATTTTAATAGACATTTGTTCTAGTAGAACATTACTGTTATTGTTCCTACAGTTTAAAAGGATCATAATTTGGCGTATCCAGGCTTTTTGGGGAGAAATTACTTATATTTGTGACATGCATATATACATTATTTTATACCTATAAGATTATGATATATAATATGTATATAATTTTTTTCTATTATCCCATCTAAACTTTTAGAAATTGTTAAAGGAAATTTTTTCTGGCACTTGTTAAAAACGATAAGGAACAGTTTACTTAAGGCACTACTGCATTGGGGGTTTTGCAGTAGGGGGGAGAGAGCATCGGAGCTCAGTTTTGAATGCAACAGGAAGTGGGGATTCATTGCCAAGGATTAGGGTTGGGGTCAGTGGATGGAAAATTGCTAAGGAGTAAGAGGGATTACATCAGGAGTCAGAAGAATTCTGGCTAAACTGACTTGACAGGATTCTTGCTGAAGGCAGGCCAGGCGGATCCCATATCAAGGCTGAGGGATGAGGAATTTGATCAGATATGGAGGGTGGGGGATTTTCGCTGAACTGACCCAGCAGGATTCTTGCGAGAAAGCTGGACTAAAAGACAGAGCACCTGGTGGGATACCAAGTCTGGGACTGAAAAATGAATAAGACACATTCTGTCCTTGCTAGGGTGGCCCATAAGACATAGCAATTAAAACTAATAACTTGTAAGTCAATGACAAAACTGCTGGCCTTAGAGTGAGATCTTCAACAGGTTTCTTCAAAAGACAAACGGGAAGAAAAAAAATTCCCCTTCAATCAAGACCCTTTCTTTTTCTTTCTGCTCATCCCAGACCCCTTGCCCAGTCCATAATTTTCCCGGCCTCGCCCCTTGCTCACAGCCACTCTGCGCTACCTTTTCGGGCCCCTTACAGGCTCCGACCCCCACCTTGCGCACATTCCGGTCACACTCGCCAGCAGGTGGCAGGCCACGATTTTCTGTCCTCCGCACTGGGCTCTGGCGCCTTCTTTTCTTAGCCTTTCCCTTAGCTTCGGTCTGGACACGCTTCCTTAGCAACGGGTTGCCCTTGGCAACAGGAAGACGCGAACTGGTGGGCTTGGTTTCCCGGCTTGTTGTGGCAGGCTCTCGCCGAACCATGTCGGAGATCCTGTGTCAGTGGCTCAACCAAGAGTTGAAGGTGTCCCAGACCGTGAGTGAGTGACACAACCTGGCGATAGTGGTTAGGGGCGAGCGGGAAGCGCAGCCTTGGGCGCGACGGGCTAAAGGAAGGTGGTGGGGATGGCACAAGCTGCACAGGTGGGGCGCTTCAGGGGCCCAGCAGCGCCCCAGGCCCGTCCAGCGGCTCCCCTCCCGGTCACTCCAGCCACCGCAGGGCTTCTCCCATCCTCATTCTGCCACTCCCGGTGGGTCCAACCCTGCAGTTTCTGACCTAATGTGTGGTTCTAAGCAATCCGAGGGCTCAGGAAGGGCTCCCTTGCTCCTGTGGAGAGAGGAATTTGCTGGACTCTAGAGTCTGGCCCTGACAGTGCCCGTTTCACATTCTCAGAAGCATGGTGTGCTGGCAAGCCAATGAAATATGAAGCCTTAAAGCCAGCTACCGCACTACTACCTAGATATGTGCTCCTGGACAAGTTACAGTGCCGTCTCTGAGTACGTTTCCTCCAGAATAAAATAGATCCAAACATACTTTCCATACTTAACTGCCAGCAGAAGAGGCTGCATGTGAAATGAGTTACTGCAGAATATGTTAACATTTACAAATTGTAGCAGTTTTAGCTCAAAATTTACAAACATTAGCTATTTCTGACTACTGTTTACTCTTGCCCAAAGCTGACTTTATTCACTAACTTGGTTTTATCCCAAACATGAAGTTGCCACCCAAAGTCTCTAAATTTCACAACCACAGAGGTAATTTTACATGCCGTCAACTTCTGTGACAATCAAGTAATTCCAGCACAGCACTGTACTTCATCTCAACTTCTTTCTGTTGTTTCTTCAACAGGAGTTTGTTTTTCAGATGGGATGGGTTTTGTTCCAGGCAAGAGGTTTTCGGCCCAAATCATTTCAGTCTGTTTTGCCAGAAGCATCCTTGCATAATACCAGCTTGCTACCACAGGGGCAGTAATGCCAAGCCAACCTTAGGTTATCCACAGCATTTACTAGGTCAGTAGTGTTTCTGAAATGGCGAAGTGTTTATTATCACTTCGAAACACCCCCAGCTGCATTTCTTGAGGCATAAGCAAAACCACCACCCACACACTCCCTGGAAATTGCACTCATTTCTTTCCCAGGATTCTGTGATCATCCCATTGTGTCTCTGTTTCTCTACTAAAACACGGTGGATGCCGACCTCAGGACTATGTTTAGTATTTTTCTTTTCTTATTCCTTTCTCACCATTGGAGCCAAATGCAATATCCTGCCCTAAAGTTATACTCTTCCAATGAAAAGCAATTACAGATTACTGAGTTCAATTTGGATCATTTACTTGTTTAGTAATAAACCACACCCTTTGCTCAAGAGCCCAGTCTATTGCAATTGAAACACTTTTGAGAAAAGTAAACGAAATTAATGTGAAACATGAGAACAGTAATATGACATTATAATTGTAATTAGTTTTTGAAATTTTGTCTATGAGGGGAGCAGGAAGAATTACTTCATTCTGTGAAGATTAAAAGAATGGAGACTTTTTAAGTAAGAGTTTTAACAATATAAGCTATAAATGGAAAATTCCCACTGTCTGCTTTCCTGAAGTGTAAATGTGGAAGCTGTTAGCAGAAATAGCTACAATATTAAATAGCTAGTATTCTGGATCCCATTCGCTAAAAATGCAGATTTATTTCGTGGTTCCAGCTGCTTAGAGAAGTCTAGACAGTCCCCAAGGTAACCAGATTCCATATTGTAAAAAACTGTTCAGACTATAGGAAAAACACTTCACTAGCTTTGGAAACAAGATAGGATCTATGCCCCCGAGGAAATACACTGCCAGTTGATAGTTCCCAGCATTGAATAAGCTGTTAGTTCTGTGGTTTACAATGGTAGACTTTGAATAGTTTATAGAAACTATTATGGAAGGACTCTAAGTGGGTGCATTCTCTAGGGAAAGTAATTTGGCAACTTCTGGGTTTTTTTCTTTTATTTATTTTTGTTTGTTTCTCATATATATTTAATTTGGCAAATTCTGGATAAGCGTTCTGTTAAGAGCAAGGACTTGGAGGCCAGACTGCCTGGGTTGAAATCACTTATCTACCACTTACTAACTTGTGAGCGAGAGCAAGTTATTTACCTAAATGTCATCATACTCAAACAAGAGTAATAATAATACCTCATTTATTACATGAGATAATAAATGTAAAGCATTTAGAATAGTACTTGGGATAAAATAAATGCTTAATCTCACTTTTCAGAAACTGTCATACAAAAATAAAATCACCGATATGTAAGGATATTTGAAACGAGGATGGTTATTGCTACATGGATTGTGGGGGCAAAAAGGAAAAATTGGAAACAATCTGAATATCCTGCAGTAGTATAATACTTGGGTAAATGGAGCTGTAGTCATGCTATGAATTGTTATGCAGTTATTAGAAAAGATGAGTTTTTTTAATAACTTTTAACCTAAGGAATATTCATGTATTTTTGTCAAGTAAAAAAAAAAGTTATAGCTTATTATGAATAGTATAATTTTATTTTTATGCCAACTAAGAAATACACAAATGCATACACGTACGTATATATGTGTGTATGAGCATAGAGAAATGTGTGGAAAGACATATATTGGACTATTGACATATTGACGTGAAGCTTCTTATTGTGGTTTTGTGTAAGTATAGATAAAAGTGTGGAAGGATATAAACCAGCGTATTGGTGTCAGTTACTCTGGAGAAGGAGAAGATAGTGGCTTTTCTTTATACATCTGTGTCATTTGGCTTGTTGATTGTATTGCCTTCATAATTTGAAAGGAAAATTCATATAGCATTACGGACAAAAAAAAAACAAAAAGAAGATCAAACTTCACATGACAAAATAGGAGAAAACAAGGTTTAACACTTTAGTTGAACTATAGCAAGAATCTTATAATCAAGTATTATGGGGGGGTGACATAGTTATTTCCTCAAATGAAGTTTATAAAGGAAAGAATAATAATAATAATACAAGTTACCTCTTATTGAGCACTTAGGCACTTACACAGACCCTGTGCTAAGCCCTTTACTTAGGTTTTCTTATTTAACCCTAAAACAAAACAAAAACAAACAAGAAATCCCTAAGAGGCGTTGTCCCACATGTACAGGTGAGTAAAAGGGGTTGGGAGAGAGAGCTTGGTGGTTTGTTCAGGGTCACACAGCTAGAAGTTAGATCTTTGACCTGTGCTCTTGGGCACTATATTGTTATACTAGAATTTATACTTAGAGAATATACGTTTTAAAAATTCAGCTGTTCCAATTGCATTCATGCGAGCTCCTTTTACAAGGATTATTGTTCAATTTGAAGTCATAAGAAGTACAGAAATTCAACTACCGAGCCATGTTATAACTTTACAGATATAACCTAACTCCTAAATGATTAAGTGCTAAAGGTACATTTATTAATGTTTGTTTAGAAGTGATTCCATCTGTATGTTGTTTGCCGGAACAAAGAAAACAGGATGAGAATGCCAAGGGAGTGCATTTGCTGCCTTGATGAGACTGATTGGTTCAGTCATTGGAGAGGCAGCGAAAGCCAATTGATTTCTGGATAATTCTGAAAAGTAGAAGTCAATGGGATAAAGCATATTACATTGAATTTTGTGTTGCCTGGATTACCCTGAATATCAGCAGTAGAGCAAATGAATGCCAATGATCAATTGAAAACAATCTCCTTCCACTTAATGGAAAGAGGTTTCTGGAGTCACCAGAGACTAGATTAGTCTCAATGTATGAAGATTCAAATCTAGGCTACCAAAGTTAAGGATGTTCAGTGAGCTAATTAACCAGATCATTGCCCCTGGAAAATAATGCTTAGATGTATATGTTAATGAGATGGCTTAGAATACAAAAAGTTACTCCACACAAAATGACATCTGAAATTCAAGCATGAAATAGTACCTTAATATCACTAAAGGATGAAAATAGTACCTTAATATCACTAAAGGATGTGTTGTAAAATTCATTAAAAACTCTGTTATTTTCAAGAATAAGTATTGCCTCTGTTTTATAAAACTTACGAATTCACCATAAGAGGAAACTAGCCTCATATCTCCATAAATTACTGAACATTCTCCATAAATGAGTAGAAGCCTTCTAAATCCATGTACTGTACCAGATTCTTTGCAAAGGTGGTCCATGTTCTTTCGGATTCTGGGTGTGGCTGTTTTGGAAATTGTATAGTATTCACAGTAGAAATAATAATCTTTAGGTCCCAATTTTATACACTGAAAGGTAAGAATAAGAATTGCTATATATTTGGGAGGGTATTAAATGAGATTGCAAATGGAAAATATATACCACAGTGCCTGACATCTACTATATCAAGATACTCAGTAAATATTATTTCAACTATTTGTCTTTGTTTCACTTTAGAATAATGACTAGTAGAGTGCCTATCACATAATGGACACTTAGTAAATAATTGTTTATTACATGAAAGTCTATGAGTGAGGCAAAAGGAGAGTATTGTTTAGACTGAACCTTATGGATTTGTTCATCTTGAGAAGGTCGTGCTGGATACTTTGATTTTCAGCTTTATGATTTCAGAAGCTGTTTTATTACTTTAAGCAAGTTCTTAGGAATCGTTTCATGCTAACTGAAATTACATTTTGCTGATTTTACAGAAGCTGTTTTATTACTTTAAGCAAGTTCTTAGGAATCATTTCATACTGAAATTACATTTTGCTGATTTTACAAACCGGGGTACCAATTCATCATGAGGAAAAGGATAGAAGAATAACCTTTACTGGCAATTGAACATTATACACCATCTTAATGAGCTGGTCCACTCAAGAGAAGATCAAATTTATAAATCACATTGCTCATTGACAATTAAAAATTAGACATTTTAAAATAACTCTAAAATCAAGCTAATATTTGATGTATTTTAGTTATCTACATGCTGTGACAGGTTAGATTAGATTAGATTAGATTCTATAAAATTCCTTCCTCCTCCTCCTTTTCCAGCAATTTCTGGATAAACTATACTGTTTGATGATGTTTTCCAGTGTTACTACTAGTACAAAAGCTTCTGATATTACAATATTTGTGTATTTTTCTTTTGTTACAGCAAATCTCTATTCTGAATAATGTTAATTAACACATAATAATGTTAATTAACACTATATATAATGTTATATATAGTTTACATGATATATAAAATATTTAAATAGATGAATTATGAATTTTAACAGATCGTCTATGTTCCTTGTTAATTTTTTTTGTATAAGTGGGTTTCCATAGATGACTAATTTTGTTCTATTATATTAATTCTTACTAGTTTTTGTTTTAGAGAGTGATCTATTCTATTATTTGTCCCAAATTTCAGGGGCATTCTTTATTGGGTCCCCTTGTGCATTAACTATATTTCATTGATTAGGTCTTATGTTAAGACCTTTTCAAAAGTATCAAATTTTATTTTAAAAATAGAGATATTAAAATATTCTATCAAGTATTTATTTATATGCATTTTGTAATATATTGTGGTGAGCTGTGACCATACCATATCATACAATCGTATAGCTTTTGATTTGAAAAAGATCTTGACATCTAATTCTTCTTTGGCATATGAGGTCATTAAAGCAGATATTAGGTTGGTGCAAATGTAATTGCGGTTTAAAAGGTTAAAAATAATTGCAAAAACCGCAATTACTTTTGCACCAACCTAATAGATTTTAGAGATTTGTTTAGGGTTATACAGCTACGTAATACAAGTTAGCAGTAGATTCTGGGTCTGCTGACTTTTAATTCATTTCTCTTTTAACTTGGCATCATTAAACCACACATTTTCTCATACTTCATCCCTCAGGGTCATTAGGAAATATGTTGGTTCTCACGTAATGTAACAGATTTTGATATTTTCTGACTAGCTCAGCAGAATTTTCCTTGATTAAAACTTGGCTTCCATTGACTAGAAATTGAGACAACAAATCTAAGAGCAGAAGGCTGTTGTGTAAATCGGTGTCAAAATTTTAAGATATGAAGTCCTAAGAAAAGAATGTCATCCAAATTTTTAAACCATTAAAGAAGGCTACAATAATACAGAGATTGTGTTTCAAATAGTAGAGCTTGAGAATTTTGATAAAGTAAGTCTTCAAAGGAGATTGGTCATCCTATTCTTATACTGGAAGAAAAGAAATTGTCAATGTGCTCCAGCCAAAGGCCACAGCATACACCAGTAGTTGAACAAAGTTGGGTTTATTGACTTGTTGCCAACAGTAGAGAACACATACCATGGGGAACTGAGCGTGTTGTTTGAGGAGGGTTCAAGGAAACAGTGCTTTGCTCTGAGTTGGATCTTATCAAGAAGCATAGGCATCTCTATGATTGGGTATCTTAATACATCTTTTCCAGGAAGTGGGGAGAATAAAGCAAGGCAAAGCCCTGCAACCACTCAAGTAGTGGCCAGAATTGGGAGATGTTTAGTCACTTCTGTGTTTTGGACAATACTGTTTTTGTCTGAGCACAAGCATGATTACAGAAGGATTTTTGTTTTGTTTTGTTTTGGTTTGCTCTATGAGGGTCAAAGAGTGGCTTTGTCTGGTGTTGGTGTGCTGTGAAATTGATTATGTTGAGCAGGAGAAGGCCAAGGCCTACCCCTGAGTGCTGGCCCAGCTCCTAGAAAGATCAAGGCCTGATGGAGCCAAGCCAGTTCCCAGGCATCAGCAGCTGGTTTTCTCTCTCTCAAATGAAAGTGAGTTTGCTTGGCATTTTAAAGGTGGTTGACAATGCAGGTTCGACCTTTGCTCTTCTCGTAAAGAAGGGTGAAGGCTATAGAATGGACAGGTCTACCGCCTGTTTTCTACAATTCCAAAATCCAAACATTTCTTTATTCATTTGCTGGCAAAACTTGGCCAGAAATGCTGTGATGCTATGTCTAGTCTTTATTTCTCCCACTGAAATGGGCTATAGAAATCAACTGTGTTTGATTATATGTGTTTCTGGTGGGAGTGTTATAGCTTATCTGTCCCTAAGGGTGGGCCTGTATCTGAATTTAAGGACAGTGTCAAATATTTGCTCTCTGAGCATTGGATTACCTTTTAAATAATAATGTTTGTATTGTATCGAGCCACTGATGATATATTATTGAGCTTATGAATTATCTAATTAATATGACCTGTTGTCTTAAATTAGGCAGTAATAAGAGCAAAAAAAATTGTCACTGAGCCCTTAAAGTATGCCAGGAATGATGCTAAGTACTTTACATGCATTATCTCATTTAATTCTCAAACCAACTCTCATGAGGTAAAACTCATCTCTCTCCCTCTTTTAAAGATGAGCAACTGAGGCTATTATAGCTGCCCAAAATCTAGCGGTGTCTAAATGAGCAAGGAGTCAAACCCAGAAACTCCTTCTCCAGAGTCTGTGCTCTTCTCGTTACCATTTTGGAATGTAGTAGGGGTATCTCCTTTATAAGGTGTGATCAAAAGATACGGTGAGTGTTAAAATATAAATAAAATTATTACAGTAAAAGACACATTGCCATTAATCCCCCTCAAAATACTCTCCCTCACTTTAAACACACTTATTCCATCATTTCTTGCCACTTTCTAAAGCAGTTCTGGAAGTCCTCTTTCGTGAGTGTCTTTACTTCCTCCTTCATCATGGCAATTCTCCATGTCACACGTCACTTCTGGTACGGCAATTTCTGTCAAAACATTATGGCGTGTCCTCATCCACCGTATTCACTGGATCTAGTACTGTGTGACTTCTGGCTCTTACCCAAATTCAAAAGGACCATGAAAGGTAAACGTTTTGAATCGATTCAGGACATCGAGGCAGCCATAATAGCACAACTAAAGACACTCACAAAAGAGGACTTCCAGAACTGCTTCATAAAGTGGCAAGAATAGTGGGATAAGTGTGTTCGGAGCGAAGGGAGAGTATTTTAAGGGGATTAATGGTAATGTGTATTTTACTGTAATATATTTTTTTAAAATTTAAACATTCAACATATTTTTTTTATCACACCTTGTATGTGTTTTCTCCAGCTGGCTCAGGGCCTTTTCACCCACTGTCCCTGCCTAATGTAGACCTTTTATGAAGGCCCACATCAAAGATTTCAGCAAAGGAAACCTTAGTGATGGGGATTGGGAGATTGGAGGCACAGTTGAGTTGTTGCTGACCAACCTTATCCTGGATGTAATCATTTTAGAGCTCAGTATGAGATCATCACTGGACTCCCATGGTTTATTTAGTCCTCATATTCTTCATTGTTCCTTATCTCAGAGGAAACCCACTTCTTCTTTCCCATAGGAAATTCCAGTTGGTAGTACAAACTATCTTACAGAGGTGGCTGTCGTGAAAGTAGTCATGCTATTCAGGAATATTTAGTGAGAAGAAAAATGTGATAAACCAAGAAGAAAACAAATAAGCTTTTGTTTGCTTTTTCTGTTTTCCTTACTGTTTCTCTACTCCCAACTCTCCCTTTCTCTCTTCGACTTCTTACCTGGCTTCTCATACTTTTTAATCTATATATTTCTAGCTTATATATTTTACTTTATCTTTTTCTTTCCATGTCTAATTTCTTACAGATATTCTTTTTTCTTCTCTTTTATTTGTACATGTTTTCCTTTTGTTGCTTTGTTCTCTTTCAGCCATGTAGCACACAGTAAATCTGAAGTGTCTTGTGCATACAAAAGTGCAGATAGATGTTTTTGTACTTGGTTATATTTGTACTAAATTATTTGGCAATGAAATAATAAGTGTTTACTGTCTTTCTTTAACTTTTATATCTATAATTGCCTCTATTTTATCCATATCTGAATTGCCTTATTAACACAACATGCCAATTCAAAGGAAGTCGATTATGATTTTATTTTTCTAGTGACCTTTTTGTAGCATATGGTTTATGACAGATTGTTTGCCTGCTATATTGAGAGTGATGGAATAGGATATACCGTGTTGCCCCGAAAATGAGACCGGGTTTTATGTTAAGTTTTGCTCCAAAAGACTCATTAGGGCTTATGCTCAGGGCACGTCACCCTGAAAAATCACGCTAGGGCTTATTTTCCGGTTAAGTCTTATTTTTGGGGAAACACGGTAGTAGTTATTCCCCACTTATTCAAGGGCTAGACTTCATGCATTCAGTCAACATGAACAACAGGCACAGTGCAAAATCCAGAGGGAGTGGGAAGGGGACTGAGACTACCTGAATACAGCATAGCTATTGAATGCAAAGCTGTAGTCTCTAGACTATTAATAGAAATTCATAGTCTTGACAATGGCTACTTAAAAACTAAGAGAAGAATAGGGATGGGCAAGGGAAGAGAGAAGGGGGAAAAAAGAGAAAAAAGGACGGCACAGGAAGAAGAGGTGCAATGGCCATCCAGAACACCCTAGATGGCACATGAAGACAGTGGTGGCAGCTGAGACCAGGGAACAGCATTGGTGGCCAGCAGTGGCAGGTCTTTGAGGGAAGGAGAATGCAGCAGTAATTCAGAAGGAGGAGATGGGACATCTCTACCCTTTAAAGGCAGGAGACATTTGGATCTCAGTTGCTTCAAAGACGATTACTATATGATGTCAGAAGGCATAGTTAAAATGGAATCCATGGGGATATTTGACATCTTTTTTTTAACTACTTTGTTATTATACTGATTCAATGTAAGAATTGGGGTATTATTAAGAGTATAAAATATTTTGAGAACAAATACTAGAAAAGCTTTCGGCAAAATTGTGGGCTGGTGTCAGATATTCAAGTGTCTTATTCCTATGATAGTGTGTAGTCTAATGAGCAAGGTCTCTGAGCAGTGGCCATTATGGAGCAACTCACTTCACCACCCCTGCAACCACTCGCCAAGCATCAGTTCTGCAACTCCAACATTTCTTCCTATTTAATTGGCCACCTTGTTATTAGTCAAATAGATAATAGAGGACAATCTGGTACGAATGCATTTGTGAGAACTGCAATGATATACAGTATTTTGACTGCTGTTGTCTAAAGGATCCTGATAGAAACATGTTGAGGATTTTGAAATCATTTGAGAGCTGGCTTTGTTCTATGATAATATAGTTTATTTTATGTCTCATCCTTGAAAACCAGACAACCCTATATCCTTCACTTGATTTAAAAAAAAAATGCAAGTGACCCCAAACTAAGAATATTTTCAAAGAAAACAAATTCTATTTAACACTTTTTTTAAAATGCACTTGTCATTAGGTGCCTCCTATGAGGCAGGTGTGGTACCAAAGAATTTTCATACATGACCTCTAATCTTTAAAATAGCTCTCCAAGTAGATATAGATACGTCCCATATGTTCTACAGATAAGAAACTCAGGAGCCAAGATTCCAACATGGATGTCTCTGGCTGCATAGCCTGCTTCCGTCTGGACTATCTTCATCATTGCACAGAACAACTGGACCCGAGTAACCCCCTTCAACCACCTAGGCACATGTTGACTATATTCAGTAGGCTTTATTTAAGAAGGTGCAGATGATTTTTGTAAAATTTCCATTGTAAAAAGATTAACATTGAGTCTTAATTAATGTTTTAAAAAGTTATATTGTACCTCACTTGTCCAGAATACTATGCTATCATCATCTATAGGTTGTATTGCTAACTAAGGTATCAGAGTGTAATTTTATAAAATATATTGAAGGTTTGGTTTTAAATCTAAGGTTATACCTTTTATTGGTTTTACTTTAGTTTGATCAGATTTGTCTTTTCTTTCAAAATTTCATGCGTCATCAAGAATTGATATATATTTATTCAGGAATCTTTAGAAGATGTCTACTGTTAAACTTCAACCTTTTTACTTGGTAATTAAAAGATATTTCTAGAAGTATTTTCATGGCATTTTGTGTTCAAGTTAAATTATGGAGTTTTACCTTATAAATGCATAATGAAAATATGTAAGTTCTAGGTGCAACATGATATTTACTTTTGAATCTCTATGTTTGAAAATTCAGATCCCAAATCCTTTGCAAAGGCATTTTCCAGTGGCTATCTAATTGGAGAAGTTCTGCACAAGTTTGAACTTCAGGATGATTTTTCAGAATTTTCAGAAAAGAGGTAAGTGAGATTATTCCTCACTTTAAAAAAAGTCAGTTCCTTTGGCATTTGGATGGTTTTAGCCTCCAAAATTAACTTTTAGGAATCATCAATCTCAAGATTCCCTTTAAACCTAAACCAGCCAAGGATTCCTTTGGTTTGGAAATTGTTGCTTCCTCCTGTGTTCATTTCCCAGGAGTACAAAGCACAGAAAGGTATATGGTTGCAGCCAGACCTCATCCTTAGAAGGGACTCACTTTAATCTCTTCTATACTCCTGGAATTTTAGGCCAGATTACTACTTATTTTGTTCATTGGTTCTGCTTTCTTTTAAGAGAAGAAGTGAAACAGCAAACAGCCAATTAGTGTTTTTCTTTGTGTTTTAAAAATATAAAATAGAACTTAACTAATAGTAAAATAATAATAATAATAATAATAATAATAATAATAATAATAATTTTTGTTTTTAGCAGCTATATTGAGATATAATTTACATACCATTATTCACCATTTTAAAGCATACAATTCAGTGTTTTTAATTATATTTACATATTCACAACTATCTACACACCCAGCCTCTGGTACCCACTGACATCCTGTCTCTATGGATTTGCCTGTTCTATAATTTTGTACCCATGGCATATGGTATTTTGTGACTGGCTTCTTCCACGTAGGATGTTTTCAAGGTTCATCTGTGTTGTAGCATGGATAAGTACTTCTTCATTTCTATTTATTTGCTGAAAAATATCAGTTGGATATACCGCATTTTGCTTATGAATTTATCAATTGATGGATACGAGTTTTTTTCCACTTTTTGGCTATTGTGAATAATGCTTTCATGAACATTGCGTTTTTACGTGGAAATGCTTTCATTTCTCCTGGGTATATAGCTAGGAGTGGAATTGCTGGGTTGTGTGGTCCGTGTTTACATTTTGAGGAACATTCCAACTGCTTTTCAAAGTGCCTGCATCATTTACATTTATACTAGTTATGTATGAAGGATCCGGTTTCTTCAGTCCTCGTCAACAGCTGCGATAGCCTGCCTTTTTGATTACAGCCAGTCTGGTATCTCATGTGATTCTAATTTGCATTTCCCCAGTGACGAATCGTGTTGAGCATCTTTTCATGTGCTTATTAGTCAATTTGTATGGTTTTGTTGGTGAAATGTTATTCCAATCTCTTGCCTGTTTTCTTTTAAATTTTATTTCTTTAAAGCAGTGTTAGATTCACAACAAAATTGAGAGAATGATACAGAGATTTCCCATTAACCTCCTGCCCTCCACATTTATAGCCTCCTCCATTACCAGTGTCCCCCACCAGAGGGTACATCCTTTATGCTTGGTGAAGCTATACTCACACGTCATCATCACTCAAAGTAAATAGTTCACGTGAGGGTTCACTCTTGCTGTTGTACATTCTATAGGTTTGGACAAACATGTAATGACATGAGTCCACCATTGCAGTATCATACAGAGTATTTTCACTGCCCCCACATTATCTGTACTCTGACTATTCATCCCTTCCTCCCCACAACCCCTGGCAACCACTGATCTTACTGTCTCCATAGTTTTACCTTGTCTAGAATGTCATATACTTGGAATCAGATAGTATTCAGCCTTTTGAGATTGGCTTCTTTCACTTAGGAATATGTATTTAGGAATAAGGTCCCTCCAGGTTTTTTCACGGCTTGTTATCTTCTTTCTTCTCAGCGATGAATAATACTCCATTATCTGGAGGTACCACAGTTTCCTTATTTATTCACTTACTGATGGGCACCTTGGTTGCTTTCAAGTTCTGACAATATGAGTAAAGCTGCTATAAACATCCCTGGACAGGTTTTTTTGTGTGGACATAAGTTTGCAGCTCCTTTGGGTAAATACCAAGGAGCAAGATTGCTGGATTATAAGGTTCATTGACTATTTTAAAATATTTTTGAGGAGATTTAAATTTGTGTATCTACTCAGATGGCTGCTAGACTGCTGGTTTTTACAGCCTCCACGGTTGCAAGTTTTGACGTAAGAAACGTCCAAACTGGCGACAATTGCCAGGCAGCAAAATCTCAGAGGATTAAGAAAATGCTCTGGAGAATAGTGGGTGTGCAGTTTATTTTACACATTAGAATCAAAGGCGGAGATGTAAAAAAGGTTACATAAAATCCATTGGAGGTAGATTAAAGGGGGTGGGAAAAAGCAAAGCGAGGCAATCTCTGGGATTGGATAAGATAATTTCTTTTACATTGGTGAGTGAGTACATGCTAATTAATAATTAACATTTACAGCACATGGAAATGGTATTTGGGAACAAGTTAACACTGAGAGGTTCTGTGTCCTCATGCTCTGGTGCAAGGTTGTGCCCTGAGGGGTGGGAATAAAGGGATTACACTAACATTTCAAGGGTATATTATCTTAGATGCAAAAAGACAATAGACAAGCTCATGTAATGTACAGATTGACCTTTGTCAAGGAAGCTGCAGGCCAACGATGTGACTACTGGCCATGACCCGATTTTGGTGAGGGGATTTTATGTTCAGATCATCCTATGTGGTTAATTTCAGTCTCTGAGTTGTAGGGTCTGCTATGGGGGCCTACTCCTGAACTTGTCAGGTTTAATATATGGCCTTTTTTTTTGTCAACAAAGAGTTGCTGGATTTTAAGGGTACATGGAGCTGGGAAGAAGGGAATGGAAATTGGGCAAGTAAAAATGACCAAAAACTCTCTGTTTTCACTGAGATTAAGTTTCATTTTGGTAAATAAATGCTACTTGGATTGTTTCAAGCCCTGGGCTAATTTCTAGAGTTACGAAAAGTTGATTTTTACAATTTTGTCCGTTTTCTTATTGCCTTTATGGCAGAATGGATCTGCCACTCTGAAAGTCTCTCTCTGAATCCATAATGTTTTAACTTGATATTTCCCAGTCAAGCATTCCTTAGTTTTTGACTGCCTAGAATAGTAGGCCTCCATGGAGCAGTAACTATGTTGCAAGACCTCTGGGCAAAAGAATCTGATACTTCCATTCTAAAGGTGAATTATTCTCTGATAAAGGTGAGAGATTCTAAAGGTGAGAGATTCTGCTAGTTGTACAGGTAATAATAGTATGATACAAGACAAATCATGGATTGGTAATATATTTTCATACCAAACAACCCCTCTTTTGCTAATCCCAGATAATTTCTTAAACTTCTACAGTACTGCGTAACATTCTAATCCATACTCTGCACCCTGTATCTCACATCTCTTTCTCACGGACAAAGCATACAAGTTCCATCACAGCGTGGCCCCAACTCCCTCCTTGGCCTGAACTCCCAGCCCTGTGCCACCTCTGTTCCTACCTGCACTGCCTTCCCTTTACTAGAAGCCAGCGTCAGCCTCTAAAGTATAAGAGGTCCAAAGTAGGTAGGTCAGTATCCACACCCTCCTTTATCTCCCGTTTGTTCTCAGGAGTGTTCATATGCTCCTGAGATTTGTGATGATTTGTGTGTAACCAGATTTCCAGTCTTTTTTTGTTGTTTATTATTCTTTTGTGGAAGTTAAAAAACACACACACAAAAAAATGACTTACCTTACACGTTTACTTATTATAACACTGATAACTTTATTGTCACTCTCTATGAGTTTCTTTTATGTTTCACATTGCATATGCAAACACCTTGAAGTTAGGGGTAATGAGTCATTTTTCTTTGCATGTACAGAGCTATCACAGACCTGGTGCATATTTAGCGTTCAATAAATGTTTTTTGAGTTAAAGAATGCTATGTATCCTGATAAATCCTACATACAGAGACCTTGTCTGAATTCAGTAGGAGGAAAACTCTACACCCACATCTTTAGGTGTGGTATCCCCATCAGCTTAAGAAACTTGAGATATCCCAGTTTCTCTGTCTTTCTCAAGTCATGTCTTACAAGGTGCTTTCCAGTGTGACCCTCCTCCACCATTTCTGCTGCATTTTCCACTAACCTGGAGTCCTAAGCTAAGCTGCTGTGGTCCAGAAACACGTCATGTATTTTGTTATGCCTTACACCTTTGCGTATTAATATTCTTCCTTCACTTTCACCACGAGAAACTCTTTTTCATTCTTAAGATCTAGCTCTAAACTCTTCTTTGACTCCCCTAGCAGATTTAGTTCTCTTTTTCTGGTTGTTCTAATAACACTGTGGACGACCCTTTCCTTGTCACATTAAGTTGTAATTATTTATTTATACAATGTCAATTTTTTTTCAGAGTGCCAGTGTCCAAACAATGATCCATGGATGAGTATAGCAATGTTCACTCCTCAACTAGATTACAGAGTTGCTGAACGTTACAGTGTGTGCTTATTCTTTGTGCTCCAAGCTTTGTCTCTGGCCCATAGCAGACATACACTAATGTTTATTGAATAAATGAATGATGTCAGAAAGTATACCTGTTTAGCTATAGAAAACTTAAATGACCATACCAACCGTATCATTCATGCAATATTTCAGGTGTGCTAAATTGATTTGTTAGCAGGGCCATAGAGGGCCTTTGTGTGAAATGGGAAAAAGGACTCCCCATCTGAATGGACATAGCTGTGAAGACACAGAGAGGCCTTAGTGAACAGAGAGGCTTTTGTGCAAAGACAAAGGATGAAGCAGCCTCATGCTAGGGATAGGGCTTGGCCAGCTGAGCACAGGGAAGATTTCACACCCTATCCCTCCTTTGGACAGGAGTGTGTCCTGTTTATCATCATGTGTGACAGCCATGCTTTTCACCCACTATAAAACACGAAGTTTTTGTTTCACTGAGAGCCATCACAATCCTCAACATGGGGAGAGGGACCTACTTGTCCTGACAACAAAATACTATCCATCATTAGTTCTTGGAACAATCCACTGTTTTCCAGGGCACACAGTCGTATAAAGAAGGCAAGGATCAGTAAACCCACGGATATGACCTTTGTAATAGTGTATTTGGTTAGGAAAAGGGTCCTTCTTTGTTAAAGCCTACTTTTTAGGCAGCTGTCTAGTATCAGAGCTTGTGATTTTGTCAGTATTTTTAGTTGCTTTAGTCTAAAATGTAAACAGCAAAAAAAGTATATGTGGCTAATCACTTGAAGTTATTTGCTTTGGAAATTACTTAATCCTAAGAATAACTCATGTAACTCTGAAAGGCTTCTCTGTTTTAGAATATCTTTAGTCCATTTCAAAGGGTGAAAAATGAGCAGATTAGTTATAAGATTAAAAAATAAAGAAGCATGGATATCCCTGGAAGGGCAGCTTCTACTTACCTTGTAAGATGTATTCCCTCACCAGGTGATAAGGAGGAGAGGAGGCAGGTAATCCCTTGGCGAATTAGCACTGCAAGTAGAGAGAGAAAAGACTTTTTTCAGAATACATTTCTTCTTCCTTAGAGTCATCACTTACATCAGATGCTTTGTCTCCAGAGCAAAGAAGTCCCAGTGGTTTCTCTGTGTTCAAAAACAATTGTTGATGCTCATGTAACTGATAAAGTGTGTTGTATAACAAGAGTGGACTTCCATCAATTTAGGCAGCAGTTATACTCTCCAAATTTTGAGTGATTGGAAATTTGAAATCAATATTAATAACTTTAAGAGAGAAGTACTCTTATACCTGGATACTTCTGCCAGTCCATAAAAGCCATTTTAAAGTTTATGTGTAACAAAACCATAATATTCGTAGGCTTACACTGCATTCTGAGGGCCATGCAATATAAGTAAGAGGATGGGAAGTGCCCTTCACTTTTATTGGGTACAGGGCTAAGTTTTGATAAAATCTGGAAATAGCTAATGTTTGCTTTTCGATTCTCCCTCCTGAATTATGTTGCTCCTAACCTCTGCAGCCCAAGGTTATGACCCAGGCCAAAGCCCTGACAAGTGGCTCTAGGCCTTAGCTTTCTAAATATGTGTAGTGGACAAGGCATATAGAACTCCTCGGACAGGGAAATCAAAAGGGGTTTAAGTTACCTGTCCAAGGAATGTACCCACAAGTCATTGATCTGACTACCCTCTTTTACAATCATGCTCTTTAAAATATGATCTTCTTTACCCTAGTCATTTTAGGCAAATGTTTATCTCAAACTATAAAGGCATTTATGGGGCAACAAATTGCAAAACTGGACATGAGAAAACCTGAAAAATAATGTTTACTCTTATTGTCGGTAAGACTTCCTTGTAGCATGCATTATCAATTCTCATTCCCTCTAAGATCAGTTTCTTTTTTATTAATTTAAAATATTATATTCAAAGTTTGATTGATGTATTACAATAGCCTAAGTATACTTTACCAACTATTTCCATTAAAAGCGTAATAACAAATAAAGGAAATATTACAGTAAGTTACACCACACAACTGGAAAAGGAATTCCAGTTATCACGTCACTATTTTTGTTATTGTTCACTTTACATTCCTGTGATACTGGCTCCTTATCATATTAGAAATCATTCAGATATTTCCCCAGTCTCACCTCCTTTTAGAGATGGATTTTTAACTTGCAGTTAATGGCAACTTGGGCTTGATTTTAGGAGGTTCACAAGCACCCAAAATGGTATACACATTTTGTATATATGCATGGATGTATATATTTCCTGTGGAAAAGGTTCCATAGTTTTCATCAGCTTTTCAATGGTACAGATGATTAAAAAAAACGTTTTAAGACCACTGCTTAAGAGCAATCTCTTGAGAGATAGTATACTAGGGACAATATATAAAGTGACTTTTATAAGCTTCTAAAAATTTAATTGCTGAAAGTCAATGCATCTTCCCCAAATAATTTTGTAGTCCAAAATAAAGTTATTGAATGAATTAGAAATTCAGAATCTATAGCATTTCTATAAAGAAATTCTATAGAATTTATAGAATTTCTAAAGAAATTCTAAATTTATAGAATTTCTATAAAGTTAGAAATTCTGCCAAATATACGGCAACTCCCTCTGTTTTAGGGTACCATTTTTGGAGAGAGGGTAGGACTTTCACTTATATTCAAGTATATTCAGTATATATTTTTTTCTTTTAAGGAATGTCACTGAATGTTCAGAAGTTAAAGTAAAGAGAAAATAGGCCAGTGGTTAAAACTGATATTTGTATCCAGTTGGATCAGAGAGAAGCACAAGCGTTGAAAATACATCCAGCATCTTTGGTTTTCTTTCTGTCACTGGATCCATAGGCACATTAACAGCCTAGATCATTTGAAACCTGTATTACAACACTTACCTCAACTTATCACTATTTGTTTATTCATCTATTTTTTCCCCATTATGAAATCCTCAAGGGTAGGAACAAAGTCTTATTCATCTTTGTAAGAATTTTTAAAATATGTAAATTGATTTAAATTTATGCACATATTACTTACATAATAAATTTAATGAATAAATCTTTCATGTAATGGGTATTCAATAAATGTTTTTGGTTGAGATAATAAATTAATAAATGAATGAAATAATGAATTTCTACTAAAATATGAGCCTAATTTGATAACAGGTAATTAAAAAATAAATGTAACTTATAATTAGAAAGTTTTTACTGGTTCTTTTATTTATTAAATTTATTGGGGGTGACATTGGTTAGTAAAATGATATAGGTTTCAAGAGTACATTTCTATATTGTCTATATATCTCATTGTGTGAACACCACACAGTCAGTTCGCTTTCCATCACCATATATTTGACCCCTTTTCCCTTTTCTATCACCCTCCACCCCCCTTACCCTCTAGTAACCACTGAACTATTGTCTGTGTCTATGAGTTTTTGTTTGTCTTTTTCCTTTGTTGCTTTCAGTTTTATATTCCATATATGAGTAAGTCATATGGTTCTCTGACTTATTTCGCTTAGCGTGATAATCTCAAGATTCATCTATGTTGTTGCAAATGGCAGTATTTCATCTTTTCTTATGGCTGAGTAATATTTCATTGTATATATGTGGCACATCTTCTTTATCCAGTCATCTATCAAAGGGCACTGTGAATAATGCTACAGTGAACATAGGGGTACATACATCTTTATGAAAAAATATTTTCAGATTTTTTGGGTAGATACCCAGAAGAGGGATTGCTGGGTTGTATGGTAATTCTATTCTCATTTTTTTAAAGAAACTCCATACTGTTTTCCACAGTGGCTGTACCAATTTACATCCCTACTAGCAGTGTATAAGGATTCAGTTTTCCTCACAACCTCTCCAACACTTATTATTGCTTGTCTTGTTGATAATAGCCATTCTAACAGGTGTGAGGTGGTATCTCATTGTGGTTTTGATTTGCATTTCCCTAATAGCTAGTGAAGTTCAGCATTTTTTCATATATCTGTTGGCCATTTGTGTGTCTTCTTGATCCTCTGCCCATTTTTTTAATTGGATTGTTTGTTTTTTTTGTTGTTAAGTTGTACAAGTTCTTTATATATTTTGGATATTAGTCCCTTATTGGAGGCGTTGTCTGCAAATATCTTCTCCCATTTGGTGGTTGCCTCTTTGTTTTGTTGATGGTTTCTTGTGCTATGAAGAAGTCTTTTAGTTTGATAGAGTCCCATTCATTTAGTTTTGCTTTTACTTCCCTTGCCTTTGAGGTTAAATTCATAAAATCCTCTCCGAACCCAAGGTCCATAAGTTTACTACCTATGCTTTCTTCAATGTAATTTATTGTTTCTGGTCTTATGTTTAAGTCTTTGATACATTTTGAGTTACTTTTGGTATATGGTGACAGATAGCAGTCTAGTTTCATTCTTTTGCATGTGGCTTTCCAATTTTCTCAGCACCATTCATTGAAGAGGCTTTCTTTTCTCCATTGTATGTTTTTGGCTCCTTTGTTGATAATTATCTGCCCATATATATGTGGATTTAATTCTCGGTTTACAATCCTATTCCATTGTTCTGTGTGTCTGTTTTTCTGCCAGTACCATATTGTTTTGATTAGTGTTTTGTAGCCTAAATTGAAGTCAGGCAGTGACCTCCAGCCTTGTTCTTTTTTCTTTGGATTGCTTTGGCTATTCAGGGTCTTTTGTGGTTCCATACAAATCTGATGATTTTTTTTTCTATTTCTTGAAAATGTCCCATTGGGTTTTTGGTAAGGATTGCATTGAATCTGTATATTGCTTTTGGTAAGATGGCCATTTTAACTATATTGATTCTTCCAATCCATGAACATGAAATATCTTTCCATTTCTTTGTGTCTTCTTCAATTTCTGTTAATAACGTCTTATAGTTTTCAATGTATGCATCCTTCACATCCTTTGTTAAGTTTGTGCTTTATTCTTTTTATTACAATTGAAAGGAATTGCTTTTTTCACTCACTTCTCTGACATTTCATTGTTAGTGTTTAGGAATGCAATGGAATTTTGTACATTGATTTTCCTGCAACTTTACTGTATTTGTTTATTGTTTCTAATAGTGTTTTGGTGGAGTATTTAGGGTTTTCTATATAAAAAATCATGTTGTCTGCAAAAAGTGACAATTTAACTTTTTCATTCCCAGCTTGGATGCTTTTTATTTCTTTCTTTTGCCTGATTCCTCTGGCAAGGACTCCCAATACTATGTTGTATAACAGTGGTGATGGGGTCAACCTTGTCTTTTACCTGATCTTAGAGGAAAAGCTTTCAGTTTTTCACCATTAAGGATGATATTAGCTGAGGGTTTGTCATATATGGTCTTTATTATGTTGAGATAGTTTCCTTCTATACCCATTTTCTTAAGTGTTTTAATCATAAATGAATGTTGTATCTTGTCAAATGCTTTTTCTGCATCTATTGAAATGATCATATGATTTTTATCCTTTGTCTTGTTGGGTATTGTATGACTTCTACCTGTTTCCTTTTTTTTATGTTATGTGTCTCAGTTCTGGATTTTTTTTTTTTTTTTGGAGTTTCATAGATACAGTAGTCCTTTTTCTTCAGCATGCTTCATATCTGCATTCCCCCTTGCAAATTCAGATCTTTACTCCCTCTCCTTTTATGCTTTTGTTGTCATAAATTATCCCTGATTATGATGTGAGTTGATTTCTGATTTGCAGTAGCAAACAGTCTTTTTCTTCTCTTTTACTTTTCTACATTTTTATCTCCTTTGCTCTTGATATGTTTAAGTGTATAGTGCCCTATTCTGTGTAGGGGTTGCCATTTCCTGCTTCTGTCTGTCTGTTAGTAATCTTGCTCATAATCTTGTATCCCTTTGCCTTTTTGTTTCAAGTAGAATAAACTCCTTCAGTAGTTCCTGTAATGCAGGTCTTGTGATGCAAAATTCTCTCAGCTTCTGTATATCTGGAAAAGTGTTTATTCCTCCTTCATATCTAAAGGATAATTTTGCTGGTTATATTATTCTTGGCTGGTAATTCTCTTTCAATAGTTTGAATATTTTATTTTACTCCCTCCTTGTTTGTAGATTTTCTGCTGAAAAGTCTGATGATCTTTTGGCTTTCCTTTGTAGGTTATAGCCTTCTTGTCCTGGGCTGCCTGAGGATTCTTTCTTTATCATTAATTTTTGATAGCTTCAGTATAATGTGCCTTGGAGAAGACCTGTTAGGATTTGAGGATCCAATTCTTTCCATAGGTTTGGGAAGTTCTTGTCAACTATTTGTTTGAATAGACTCTCTGTGCCCTTCTCCCTCTCTTCTCCTTCTGGTATACCCATTATTATTACATTGCTCTTTCTGATGGTCAGATAGTTCTTGTAGAGTTCTTTCATTTCTTTTAACTCTCAAGTCTCTTCTTCCATCTGCATCATTACCAGATTTTTATCTTTGATATCACTAATTCTTTCCTCCCTCTAGTCAGCATTATTTCCTAATCTCGCTATTTCCTTCTCTATCGCTTTATTGAGTTCTTCAGCTCCAGAATTTCTGTTTGGTTCTTTTTAAAATTTCAAACTTTTTGGTAAAATATTTATTTTGTTTGTTGATTTTATTTCTGAGTTCATTAAACTACCTATCTGAGTTTTCTTGCATCTTGTTGAGCTTTTTTAGAACTGCAATCTTGAATTTTCTATTATTTAAGTCGCATATTTCCATATCTTTTAAGTTTATTTTATGGAGATTTTTCATTTTGTTTCTCAGCTGCCTTCTTACCTTGTTTATTAATGGCAATTACTGGATTATTTCTCTTCCTGGGCATCTACGGGAGTGAATTCTGCAGCAGGTTGATATGAAGAGGTCTTTCTTTTGCCTTCCAGTAGGTAGCACCGGAACATTTTATTTTCTCTTTTGCTGTTCAAGCTTCCTGTATAGTGGGAGATTTCCTGGGGAGGTGGGCTTATCCTCTGTGACCAGGTCACCTTAGTCTCAGGGCACCACCTTGTGGGAAGGTGTGGTGGGCAATGGGGTCCTGAGCCTCTGAAATATTAGTGCTGCCCCTGCAGACAGATGCAGAGGTCTGCTCAGCAACCCTGGATGCCCCTGCTGCGATCAGCCAGGAAAGATGGGGGCGGGGTGGGCTGGGAGAGGTGGCAGGCGTTTTTTGTGGCTCTGCTCTCCTCTGAGCAATGGCAACTCCCAGACCACAGCTGTCTCACCTCTATAGCTCCTCCCCCATCACTGGGATTAGCTGCACCATGTGTCTGCCACTCAGGAACTGTCTCTCCAGTTCCCATGGCTGCAGATATCCTGCTCTTACAGTGTTACCATGTTGTTGTTGCTTTCCCCTCTGGGGCCCACTGCTAACACTGGGAGGATGTGGGAAGGTGAGCTCTGGGAGGGTGGGGAGAGGCGGTCGGGCTTAATGGCTTTGTTTTTCTACCTGGCAGTGAGGGCTATTTGACCCCCATTGTCACACTGCAGTATTATAGGCAGTATTATATACAGAACCCTCAAGCAGGATTGCGAGGGCCACAGAAAGTGCACCCGCAGTCCCAATCCTCCCCTCTCCCAGGACTACCATCAGCTCCGGGCTTCGTCCTGCGGCTCCTGTCTCTGCCTTTTCCCCTTCCCCACTTCCCGTTTGCCCCCATTTGCCTTCAGATGTTTCACTGTGTGGACATCTCAGACGTGTTTTTGTGTTACATAGGGAATCTTCTGTTGCATTATAGCTGGTCAATTTGTTGTAACTTCAAGGGGGAGTTTCAAAAAGCACCCCTCACTTTTTGAGGTCACTTTTACAGATTCTTAAAGTAGTAGTATAAACTGTAAAATGAAGATTACGTAATTAATTTGATTAAGTAGCTGATACTATTTAAGTAAATATTTTTGACAGTGCCTAAGAGGATCATTATTAGAGATGTCAATGCAATATTTCTGGCTATTTTCACATTAAGTTATTTATTCTTTATTTATTTCACATATAAGTTGTTTATTCACATTAAGTCATAATAATATCTAGTCATATCATTTAAAGAAATGGATATTTAAATTGAAATTTTGTCTTTTGAGTAACGTATTTCAAAACTATAGTTAAGTTTCTCCATTTAGAAGAAGAAATCTAGTTATCTGGTTTTATGTTGACTTCTTGTAGAAATTCTAGCACCTATTTTAACAGATCAGTATATAAAATTAATGAGTTTTAGTTTAGCCATTCAAGAGAAATAAATGCATGGAGTGTGGGACAATGGAAAAGCTCAATGTATTCACAAGACTGAGAGGTTTTAGAGGGGAATGATATATTTAAAAGAACATAAGATAATTCAAAATATTGGATCATGATAATACCTCTGATACTTTTTTTTTTTTTAATTCAATGCTAGTGTCTAAATATGTAAAATATTTGAATGCCTAGGGTTTCAAGTGCCCAACTTAATAACTTTTCTCGCTTGGAGCCAACACTTCACCTTCTGGGGGTGCAGTTTGATCAGAATGTGGCTAACGACATTATCACAGAAAAGCCTGGGGCAGCAACAAAACTTTTATATCAGTTGTACACTGCTCTTCAGAAGAAGAAGAAATGTGGACTGACAGGAACAGAAATCCAAACCATGCAACCCCTGATAAGTATGAGACTTCAAAACATGAAAAGTGAGGCATTTCGAGATGTAAGTACATAAAGAAATATAAGCATATCAATGTAAAACTCGGTCAAGAGAAATGACCGAGTGATGTTGCATTCTCAGAATAGCCCCATTGGGTATATATATATATATATATATATATATATATATATCCGTTATGGATGTTATTGGCCATACTTGGGTCTTATTTTATATTAATATTTTCAATGCATTTACCCATTTTTGATGTCTCCCTCCATTCTATCCACATTTTCAATAGCTTGTCAAATTCTGTTTGTTCCTAATTCCTAGTGCTTTTATACTTGTTCCTCTCTTTCCATTTCTACCCTTATCACATCTGCTCAGATCTCCTTAGGAACTACCACAACAAGCTACTAACATGTCTCTCGACCTTCAGGCTTTCTTCTAGAGGTTAATCAACTGCTACACGAATCATCCCTAAATTCCACCTACTTTCATTGGGTTCTTCTCTTGCTCAGAAACCTTCTATTTTACATATATCCTGTCTCCCAACTTAGACTGGCATACAAAACCTTTCTCTAAATCATCTCTACCTGTCTTACTAACTTTATTTTTTCATAGTCCTCAGCATAAAGTCTTTCTTCTACATTGGTTGGCAGCTTGTTCTTGAATAGGACTTGTATATTCCTGCTCTTCCCTCTCTCTCACCCAAGCTCACCCTTCTCGTCTCCTCTTCCCCCAAACTTTTCTCTGGGTACTTCTGTGCAACCTTCCCAGTACACATGGACTCTTCACGTGAACCTCAGGTATTCTCACTCTCTGGTGTTTACCTCCAGTTCTGATGTTGTTGCTAACTTTCATTTTTTATTTGTCTTATGGCCTTACAAGATGTTTCAGTTCCTCAGATTCAAGGAAAATGCCTAGTACAATGCTTTGAACATTGCAAATACTCATTAAATTATTTTTAGTTGATGCAGCTTTTTAGTTGGCAATTCTATCCAGTTCCTGTGTGATTTCCTTATGGTAAGGGAAGTGCATTAACTTTTCCAGGTCTCTAGTGTAATGGGGAGTGTACTAATGCAGTACTCTAAATATAAATTAAATTAATTAAAATTTTAATTTATGAAGCAACAATGACATAATAGATGTGAAGGCCATTTCCACTTTCAGATTTGTCTCTTCTTAATGGACATCCTTATGAGCCTGGTAGCAGAATGAACTGAGGACCCATAGAGAGCTAGAAATTAGATTAGTATTTAAGCTGAATGACTTAGTATTGCATTTTATCTCCTTCATTTGCAAGCTGAACTTTGGGCCAGTCCCTGGAACAATCTCAGTCTCAATTATCCCAACAATAAAAACAGTGATGGTCATCTCTATCTGCCTCAGAGTTAGGCTTTTTTGTAGCTTTAAGAAGACAAGATACAAGACAAATTTTTGTGAAGTATAAGATAGTCAACAGTAACAAGTGCTATAAGAGCCGTGTAGATGAGGCCAAACAAGAGACCACTGGGATTAACATTGGTCCTGGGTGACCTACCAGAGTCAATCATTCATTCACTGAACAAATATTTGTTTGGAGCCTACTTTATGTCAGGCGCTTGCACGTTGAACCCAACCCTCTTAGAGGTTACCTTTTAGGGAGAGAAAATTATTTCAGTAGAATGGTGTGGATTGCAGTGAATTGAGGAGTAAATTGGAATGAGGAAGAAATTTGGAGGTAAAGGAAAAGAGAAAATAAGAACAGTAGCTGCAGGAGAGAGACTCAAGGAAAGTGTGAGATTGTTTAGTTTGTGGATATAGGTATTGGGACAATTTGTTAGTTGAGAAAAAGAATCAGTGTCGGGGATGACTGGTGTGATGACGAAGTAGAAGGAGATCCTCAAAGGAAGAAAAGAGGAGGAATGAGTCAATTGGTCAGATGAAGGAGGAGACATTTCAGGAAAAAATAGAGGTGACTTTGATACGATGGAAGAAGAGACCGGTGTTTATTACATAGTAATATTAATAATGACTAAAATTCAGTGAACGTATATAGTGAGGTGCTAAGCCCTGTTCTAAGGGCTTTATATATATTGTCTCACTTGGTCTTTAGAACAGTCCTATGAGGTAAGAATTTTTATATTCCCGTTTTGCAGATGATGAAACTGAGGTACAAAGAGGTTAGGTAACTTGCTCAACTTCATGAAGGTGGTAGCTGAAACTCAAACCTAGGCAGTGTGACTCTAGAAGCCACACACTTAACAGTAGATACGGTTTCTCAATGAGTATTTCCTGAGTTGAGGGAAAAATAAGACTTAAGTTAAAGATATATAACATGTACTTGTATGTGTTGACGTGGAGAGGTAGGAGTTTCAAGGACCTTACATTTACATTGCCTCTGTGAAAATGGATGCCAAGCGATTTTTAACAGAGAGAAGAGTAGGAAGGTGTGTAAGGGCTTAAAGTCAGCTCGAAGATCCTTAAATGTTATTCTGAGTAAGTCCCAGTATCTACTGAGGTAGTGTTAGGAGAGAAGGACCAACAATGGTTGATCAATGGGACCATCTCTTTTTGCTTTTAGTAGGTATTCTGCTTTTAAGGAGATCACTATTGGATAAAAAAATTTAGTTACGTGCATTGTGTCCTCCTCTGTAGTCATCTTTGAAATGACTCAAAGGTATTCTGCTTTTAAGGAGATCACTATTGGATAAAAAAATTTAGTTATGTGCATTGTGTCCTCCTCTGTAGTCATCTTTGAGAGTTCACTTTCTTGCACTGTTGCATTCTCATTTCCAGTGGCCTGGAAGTTTTCATATTTCCTCACTTTTTACTAAGAAGTGGCTCGAGTAATGGAAAAAACCTGGCTTCTCAAATTGTCTTTTATGTGTTGAAATTGGTTTTATAAAATAATTTTTATGAGCATGTATTTCCAAAAATTCAAATGCCATTCATTGAAAATTAAGCTCAGAGCAAAGAAAAACAAATTACTATAAAAGTATATGTGAGACTATTTTATAAGAAGGAGTTCAAATCATGTTTTGTTTTGTTTTTTAATTCTCCTCACATAAATTAAGGATATGAGTGATTAGTATGGGGCTTGAAATTATTTTAACCATCGCCAATAGTAATTCACAGAAATTTTATTTTAAAGACAAATTTTATGTTTGCTTATAATGACAGTATACTCTTTATTCTCTAGTGACAGGATCTTTTGCAATGCTTTCTTCATTTAGAGACTTAGAAATCTGATACCACGTCAATCTGATTTCAATCTGATGCGAGTTACACACAAGTTTCAAGAAAAATATAAACACATGAGAGAAGATCTTGTCCGCATGCATTTTGAGAAACTTGAAAATTTTCAAAAAGTCAAGGAAGAACAAAGATATATTAAGATCGAAAAGGTTTTGTAGAATGATTTTAACAGAACTCCTTAGTGCATATATATACCGTTTGCGATTTGTGCCTAGAGTGCACATTGCATAAGCATCGGCGTAGCACAAGCTACAGGTTCCTGATGACACGTGATGCCTGGCCCTGCTCTCACCTCGCTCTCCCTCATATTTCCCCTTTCTCCTTCCCACTCTTGCTAATTGTCACCTCCACATGTGGCTAAGAACAAGAACTGCCATTCTCTGGAATGACAGGACAAGTTCATCTCTTTTTAAGTTGTCCAGAAGAAATTAATGCTTCTTTTATGTTGTAGTGATGGGGTTTGCCACTGGCTACTCCAGGGAAGGCTATGACCATTGTCACCACTGGGGGAGATGGAGGACACTGCCCCCCTCTTTTTACCCTACTTTGCAACCCCTTGGTCTTTCTGCCTTGCCCCACTTGTGTCTTCCTGGGTGATGGGGGGTGATGCACTGCTTGCTTCCATTTCCAACGCCCTTAAACATCTCTTAACATCCTCCTGACCCTTCTGACTTTGACGAACTCCCTGCTGCTCCTCATATTTCTCTGGAAGTCTTTAATGGTTTTCTGTGCCTTTAAGGACACAAGAAGACTATGGTGTGTGGAATCATTAAAGACTTTTAAGAGAATTTCAGGTGACTATGTGTATGGAATGTGTAAACTACAGGCAAAAGAATGATGGTTCTTGTCATTGCACTGTAAATCACTTTACATTCATATATTTAGAATGATAAGAAATTAACATATTCTGAGTGTAGTCGGCTCCTTGTGGGGGGGGGGAGGGGATGTGGAAGTGGGTGGTGATGGTGGTAGATGAGAGACAAACTCTGGAAGATGTTACGATGCCATTACTTACCAGAGAGCAGAGTGGATAAAGGATTGGGCTTCCCTAGGCATTGCATGATAAGGAGACAAGGCATTCTTAAAATAGTGTTTAACTTGAGACCGAATGCTGGGACTCTATATGGAACCAGCCTACCCAGTTTTGATGTGCCAAGTCTAATACAGAAAGTCTCCAAAGAAAGTTGAGAAAAACAAATATTAACTATTTTTAAAATATTAGATATTTAAATACTTTTTTCAGTATAGCATTAAATATTCTGAAATACATTATTACGTTAAAAATCATAAGAAGCAAATGGGACAAAAAACAGAGCATATGTCTTCCTGGTTTTCTTAAGGAAAAAAGGTAAACATATTGCAGTTAAATAAAAATTCACATTTTAGAAAATAAACTGAAGAAAAAATTTAAATTATTTGTAATTTCTGATTTTTTTTAATGGTGAATTGAAGTTTCTTATCTTGGGATATAGGTATTAATGATCTTATTAGTTCTATGTAATAGTAGTAAAGACACGATTAGTTTCACATGTTGCCTCTTAAATCGTTTATTTTAAAATATTTTATCTGACTTTCACTGTATTTTTTTCAGTTGTGCCCTTCTGCTTATATTCTTCTTAAAATAATTCCATCCTAGATGGAGAAGAGATGATTCAATAATGTTATCACATAAAGCAGTGTTAGTTCCGTATCTTATGTAGCCTCTGAACTCACTGTTTAAGTATTACTGAATTTGGGGGAAGCTTGTCATCTCTGTTGTGCTCCTAGGAGCCCTCTTAGAAACCATATCTTAGACTGAATTTTTTCTTCAGACCATCTTCAGAGGCAGAATTTTCTCTTCCCATTATTGGGTAGGTCATGAAGGTAAAACTGGGAAATAATTATTGTATTTGGGTTACCTTTATTATCCTTTCAGTATCTACACCCAGGATGAAAATACATTTGATTGGCATAGTTTGGGGACTCCAAAATTGTATTTTTCGTATCATACTTTTCAAAATACGTCATACTCATTCCTGCTTCATAGCATTATGTAGTTGTGACACCTAGACCATTGGTTAATAGCTGAGAATTTCAATGGAAACATTGTATGTGCACCTGTGAGTGTATAGCTGCCTGTTATTCTCACAAACTGAATCACTAAACTAATATGTATGGGATATTCAGCAACGCTTGAGCAGAAGACGACAAAATGAAATAATGGCCAAAATCCAAGCAGCTGTCATACAGATTCCGAAACCTGCGTCAAACCGTACTCTGAAAGCACTTGAAGTCCAAAAAATGATGAAAAAGAAAAAAGAGGCAGACGTAAGTGATATAATATTAAATCCTTTAGTATTGTGTTGTGTTTATCTTAATAATGATTTTTCCCTAAAACATACATATAGAGGGACTTCCAAAATTTCTTACTTTCTTTTCACATTATCGCTGACATTGTCCCTTCTCATTACAAATTCCTTCACTGTATGCATATTCAACCCATTTATACTGTTATTTGCTCAGAAACAGAGACTGTAGCTTTAGGCCAGGGATGACAAACTCCTGTTAAACGATAGTACCTGTGTTGAGGACTCTGTAGTCGCTAATAAACTAGGCCAGAATGGGTGTCGTCATAATGGCTTGTGACTCCCATGGGTATAACAGGGGCCAGTGGAGGTGCACATACCATGTATGTACCATTTCTACTATATTTTTACTCAATTTCTCCTCACCATGCTGTACCATTTTTTAATGACTCCTAGAAATGTGAAGTGATTTGCTTGTTGTCAGTATATTTAAATTTAAGATACTACCCAAGGGATATTTTACTGGACCCTACCAGCTGTCAATCATTCCAAAGACTGCAGTCTGATTCTATGTTGGAGGGGAACAGTACTGCATTTTGATACTGATTCCTACAATCTACACTACCTGCTAATACAATGATGTTAGTGATATTTTTGCCCATAATCTAAGAAAAAGATTAATAGCTACCATTTATTGAATATCTGCTATGTCAGGCTGTGGATTGGGCACTTCACATTATCTTTAATTTGTGAATAACTCTCTAGGTAGGGTATTATTTTGCCCATCTTGTAGATAAGGAAACTGAGACTCGGAAAGCTGACATGTTTTTTACCCAAGTTCATGATGCTAGTAAAGCAGAGGTTGACAGGTATCTCTGATTTCTAAACCTGTTGCATTTTATATTAATCCACATTTTTTTAATATTAAAAAAAATCCTGTACTTGGATTCTACTAAAATATACTACCCACAGAGGTTTTTTTCTTCCTATCTTAGTCAGTATAATTCTCACATTTCTCAGTTGAATAAATTTTATTAAGAATTTGCAGTAGACAGAGGATGAGCTAAAATCAAGTTTCAGAGAGCCAATTAGTAAATAAAGTAGCGTGAGAAATGTTTAAATCATTTAAAAATGTTTAAATCATTTAAAAAAATATTTATATCCAAAAAATGCTTATTCTCATGAAAGAGAATTGCAATTAAAAGTGTCAACTATACTTCAATAAAAGTTTTTTTAAATAAAAAAAATCATGTCCTGATTCTTTGATAATCTTCATGCTGATTAAATGCCCTTTGATATACTATCAGAGCTAAAATTGTGACCTGAATTATTCAGATTAGGCAATTTTCACATTCTGTTAGGTATATTTATCCTAGAAGTAACAAATCAGAATTATAAAACTACTCTAGAGTACAGCTTTTTATATCTCACCTAATTAGCTTGAGTTAATATTGCATGTCACTTTACAAACTTGAATGAATATGGTAAATGAAGATTTTCAATGGTTTTTAGAGGCAGAAAACTGATAATGAATTTTTTTTGAAGGATGTGACCAATGAGATTAAGAAGTTTGAAGCATTAATAAAAAAGGATCTCCAGGCAAAAGAGAGGTAGGATGTGAACTATTTTAATAATCATAAAACTACATTCTTTTCTACCTATAAGTTTTGAATATTTAGAAATAGTTTACCTGGAATAGCTTTCCAAAGATCTTTTTTCTTTATAGAATCTTCATTAAGAGAGTATATAAAGGAAGATAAATGACCTAAAATTCAAATTAATTGTTCATTAGCAACTTTTGTAAAGATCAAGAGGGAAGGCGGCTATTAAGAAACGTGAAGTTAAATTACTTTTCTGTGGTGTGCTTACTCTTCTAAGTTCACACACATTTTTGAAACATTTCCCTAAAATTGTTTCCAGTTAAATTTGTCACAGTAAAGCCTTTATTAGACTTTTGTTGGTTTCTCTCATGTTGCATTTGTTGCATCCTCAGCATTTGGCACAGAGATTCAATAAAAAGTTGTTGAATGAGTTTGTTGACCAAATGTCACTCAGTTCACTGAATTCATTGCAAAAAGTTCCTGGTTGATGGACTTCATTTGCCCAAAGATAAAGATCTCCCTTTTTGTTTCCTATTAAGGGTCATTGACCCACAGAAAATAATCATTAGTAACTACATATGTAGGAGCAACTTGAATGTTTTGTCTTTTTTCACATTTTTACATGGAAACTACCAAACTCTACTTATTTATATTTATAGAATATGAAATCTTTGTCAAAAAATAAAAACAGACACAAATTATATACTTTGGTTCCATATTAATATTTCTGAGGGAATAGAGTCAAATGAGTAGGAATAAGGAAAAAGCTAGACGAAGAAATGGTGAGGAAGGAAAATGAAGCAAAATGAATACATACAGTACCTTTCCTCACACCCTCTGCAGAAACTCCTGATGCCCTCTTCTAATTCTCACTCCCGTTTTTCAGTGCTGCCCCTGACTCCTAAAGAAAACACAGTCCAAGTCTACTTACCCAGGTAGTCATCACCTGAACCCTGACCTTGACCCATAAAACTACTGGATTTCTTCCAACTTTTCACTCACTTCACCGGCTACATGCTCTGGAGTGATACACAGATGGTATCTACCAGAATTACCATCTAAACATATTGAATTATTTTGTTACATTTCAATTATTTTGTTTGGTGAATGGTATTCTCTGTAGCCCCATGGCTGGCCCTTTTCCTGGGACTCCACACAATTAGCAACCATAGGTAACACCAAGCACAGCAGCATCTTCCAATCCTGGCACCAGCATGCATTTTGATTGATTGGTGCTCTTGCAATGTCAGTTATTAAATGTTTTAAAGATCATCCCTGTTCAGCTACAGACCTTCACCCTGTCCCCTATTGCCCTGTTAACTCAATCTGAACCTAAGTCTCTCTATCAGTGAGCTTTAGAAACCACAAAACAAGAGTGGCTTAAATTAGATGGATGTTCACTTATTGCTCATGTCACAGAAATCAGAATGTAAGCAGTACAAGATGTGTGTTGCAGCTCCAAGGTCATTAAGGACCGAGGCTTTTCCTTTTCTTTTACTGCACTGTCCTGTTATGTGGTTTTCACCCTCAATATCATATTCACAGTACAAGATGGCTGCTGGAGGTCTGGCCATTAGGAAGGAGGCTAGGCAAGAAGTAGATATCTCCAATCTTAAATAGTTCCTTTTAGGGGCCTTTTCACAAGTCCCATATAACATTCTGATTACATCTTATTGGTCAGAATTCAGTCACATGGCCATGTGTAGCAGAATGGGAGGCTGGGAAATGTAGTCTTTAGCTAGGTACATTGTTTTTCTGAATAAAATTTGGACTCTGTTTGAAGGAAAAAGGGAGGAAAATAGCAGTGTCTATCACAAATCCTTTCTCTGTAGAAGGCTCCTTTTGATTCTGCTAGAAATTTCCCTTGGAAGACAATGTGGTATTGACACCCTCACTTCTCAGAGCAGCAGGATAGGACCTATGGTAGCAAGAGACCCTGGTCCAGTCACTCTGGCTGTGATCAGGATCATCTGAGATTGCAAATACCTCTGATGACCCTAAAATGAAAAATGTTGGGAAACACTAATCTAGAGCAAACTTTTAAAGAAAACAAAGGCTATGGTACAATATGGCCCTTCTTAAGCTCCTTTAGTAATCACTAATTTTGGTTCACTCTGAATTCTTAGCTTAGAATCAAGCATGTCTCAGCTTGTTAAGAAACGTCATACTACTTGATGCCACAAAGCACTAAAATCCTCTCATAGGCGACTCTAGGGAACAATTTCTGCAGCTGCCTCTTTGCAGCCTGCTCCTGAAACAGTTCCTCAGGGATGTCACCTCAAAATCCATCTTTTTCTCTTTTTTGGAAGAATAAAATGATGTTTTAATGTGAGCAACACAAGACCTCGCATGTCTACTTTTTTCCCTACATGTGCAGTTTTATTTTTTTAAGATAAAGCATGAGGTTGTTGGCTGCTGCAGTTTGACATTTGGATTTGTAGGTTTCCCTTAGGATCTTCTGAACAACTACTTTTTTTCTTTTTTTTTTACAAATTTGGCCAAGGTTCCTATTACTAATAATTCCTACACATACAATCATTAACTCTATGGAGGCCTAGCAAGCAAACAGATATAGAGAAACCATAATTATTGCCCTCAAGAAATCCACATCTAGTAAAATAAATATTCACTCCACAAAATATTGTGTGGCTTTATTGTAATAAGACAGTAGATGGGTGGGTGAGTGGGTGGATGGGTGGATGGACAGACTGCGAAATAAAAGAGGAGCAATATATTAGGTGTATTATTAGCAGCATAAGTTAATGTTGAAAGAGCTCAATCCCATGCTCAATCCAGGGCAAACTCTTTTAAACAATACATTTATGTAAAAATATGAGAAGTTTTATGACCTGAAAAACTTATGCTACATAATTTTCATAAATAATTATACTAAATCTTAATAAATAGGGTTAAACTTTGATATTACTGAGGCTTTGATAGCTACACAAGTTCTGTTCAACAGTTGTCAGTGACAAGATACAACCGAAGGTTGAGCTCCTGCTGATAAAATAACCAGAATTTTAGTGTGTGATTTTAAAAATTATGTTATACTTATGTAGTGTTTTTTAGCATATCATTTGATATTTAGCAGACGACAACTACACGTCAGGCGTATGAGGCATAGGTACAAAGAGGAGTAAAATAGAACATTTTTCTTATGAACTCAGAGGTCAGCTGGAAGCAGCAAACTTACAATAATGCACTATAATAATATACGATCTGTACAATAAGCATGCAATTTTTATACCATTAAATATAAATTAACTATGCTTTCACAAGACTATTTGTCTACATGAGCATTGATGACTGTTTAGTTCTTACACACCATAATAATGTGTCCTTGTCTTTTAAGTAAGATTATAAGTTACATAAAAAATTCAGCAATAACATAATATTAAAAACAGTAATTATTCATAATACTAAAATTTACTACTTCTTGGCAAATCATATAGTGATATATCTTGTACCATTGTATTGTATTCTGTTTTTTTAAAGAAGTATGCCAATGAGAATTGATTATTTGATCCTTACAGATATAAAATTATCTTATTTTTAATAACTTTTGAATGAATCTATAAATTCTCATCTAAGCCACCATCTGTCTCACTAAATTGTTTGCTTTGTGTTGGTAAGACCACTGACTCTTCTTGATCCAGGACTTGGGCACGAGGCTAGGTCAGACCTATGCTTATGAGTGTGGCAGGATGAGCAAGTCAGCTTTCAACTGCTGAGCTTCCAATAACAGCTGGATCACTGCCCTAACCAGTCAGAGGTCTTTGGGAGTTCATAGACCCCTTTCTATTTGCATTAAGTGAGAGAGTGATAGTGGGTGGAACCATCCATGGAAATACTCTCAGTGTCCAAACATTAGTATACCTAACTGACTCTTGTAGAGATATGCCTTCCCTCACTCTTTGGTTATCAATGATATGCTGCTGTTGACTCAAAACATGAGAGCCGGCAGGAAAAAAAAAAAAAGGAGAAACATTCAGAACCTCTGGATAGAGTGAAGATCATGAGAAGCAAAAGAACAAGTTGGCGATAAGTCTAGTAAGAAGACTATGCTAAGGATCTCAAATGGCATGAGGCAAATGGAATCTATCGGTAAGCTATGGGTGTAATACTGAAGTGCTAATATTCACTTTAATGCTTGTATTGATAAATTAATAGAGCATCAGGGGAGCCTTCTCCTGAGGTCTTCCTCCATGGTCACAAGTAGTAACCTGGGATCACATTATTTTTCAATCTAAAATAAAAACTATTGTCCCTAGTGCAACCAAGACTTCTTTAGATACAGCAGGCCAGCCGACTACTGATTTATTAAACACTTACTCTGATGATGACTACATAAAAAAAATCCAAAAACGCCTCGAAGAAGATGCTTTTGCACGAGAACAAAGGGAGAAAAGACGGCGGAGACTGTTAATGGACCAGTTAATAGCCCACGAAGCACAAGAGGTAAGATATTTAGAAATTGGTTAAATAATAGTGCTGGAAATTTTACAAACCGTAGTCTTTTATACACATACATGTGTATCTTTTGTATGTATTATCTGCCACTCTAACCCAAATGTCAATAGCACATCCTCACATCATAACAGCAAATACACTCAGAAAACAAAACAAAACAAAACAAAAAAAACTACATACAACATTGACTAGAGAATCTAAAATCTGGTGATGGTTGTACAACATGGTGAATGTACTTAATACCACTGAATTGTACACTTAAAAATGATTAAAATGGTAAATTGTATTATTTACTGTAAAAAAAATACGAAAAAGGAATCTAAAATTTATTGTCAACTCTGTGTATCTATTGTTACCTTTAAAGGTAAAAGGGAACTTCCCCCCAGTTTTATTGAGGCATAATGGACAAATAAAAACTGTACATATTTGAGGTGTACAATGTTATGTTTTGATATATGTGTAATTGTAAAATGATTACCATAATTAAACTAATTAACATATCCATCACCTCACATAGTTGTCAATTTTTGATGAGAACATTTAGATCTACTTTTGTAAGTTCAACGTTTTTAGATTCTGCATATAAGTGAGATCATGCAATATTTGTCTTTCTGTTTCTGGCTTATTGTACTTAGTATAATATCCTCCAGGTTCATCCATGTTGTCACAATGGCAGGATTTCGTTCTTTTTTAAGGCTGAATAATATTCCACTGTGTGTATTTACCACATTTTCTTTATCTGTTCATCCACTGATGGACATTTAGGTTGTTTCTATATCTTGGCTATTATAAATAGTGCTACAGTGAAAATGGGGGTGCAGGTATCTCTTTGAGATACTGATTTAATTTCCTTTGGATAAATACCCAGAAGTGGGATTGATGGGTCATATGGTAGTTCTATTTTAAATTTTCTGATAAACCACTACACTGTTTTCCATATTGGCTGTACCAATTTATAGTCTCACCCAACAGTTTACAAGGTTTCTCTTTTCTCCACATCCTTGCCAGCACTTGTTATCTGGGTTTTTGTTTTTGTTTTTGTTTTTTTCTTGGTAATAGCCATTCTAACAGGTATAAGGTAAGATCTTATTTTGGTTTTATTTTCATTTTCTCTGGTAATTAGTGATGTTGAGCGCCTTTTTATACCTATTGGCCATTTGTCATTTTTGTTTTTTTTTTGAGAAATGTCTACTCAGATCTTTTGCCCATTTTAAAATTGGGTTATTTGGCTTTTTCATTATTGTTTTGGCTATTGAGTTGTTTGGCTTCCTTTTACATTTTGGATATTAACCAAAGTGTGCGGTCGGCAAATATTTTCTCCCTTGTCATAGGTTGCCTCTTCTCTCTGTAACTTGTCTCTTTTGTTGTGCAGAAGCTTTATAGTTAGAGGCCATTCCACTTGTCGATTTCTGATTTTGTTCCCTGTGCTTTAGGGTCATATTAAAAAAAAAGTCATTGCCTGGAGGGAAGGGTCAGGAGTTAGCTAATTGAATGTGGGGTAGTTGTGGTGGAGTGGAGATGGGGTTAGTTCCTAGCAGAGGCCAAAATGGTGGAAGGTAAAGTGTGTTTCAAGAGAGAATATCATATGGAAAGGCTCAGGCTTTTAGCAAACTTATATGTCATTTGGCACGAGTCACCAGAGGCCAAATCAATGAACCTTGTAAGCTATGTAAAGAGAAATAAGGAGATTTTATCCTGAGTACAAAGGCAAACAAGAGTGACCAGGTCAGATTTGCCTTTAGAAAGGTCACTCTGGCTTTAGTTTTGAGAATAGATTGCAGGGGGACAAAAAAAGTTATAGCTGTTGCTGTCATCCAGGTTAAGACATTATTCTGGTTTAAATCTAGGGTGGTGGCAATGGGGATGGAAAGAAGTGCCCCAGGAGCTATTTTAGAGGTAAAATCAATAGGACATAAAGATTCATTAGACATGGGGAAGTGCAAAGGTAGGATAAGAGGCCAAATGTCTAGCTTGGACAGTTAGGCAGATGGGAGTGTCATTTGCTGTGATACGGAAGATGGTAAGAGGAACAGACTTGGGAAAGAAGGTGATTTGAGTTGCGAATGTAAATAGGACAAAATTGCAGATCTGAAATATGAAAGTCCATTTGAGGATACTTCTTTTATTCACCTAACTACTACATCTGGTCTGCTCAGTGGTTCTGTTAACTGAAGGGAAACATAGGTTTTGTAAAAGTACGAAGAAGTAAAACTGTGTATCTATAGATTTACTCCTTTCTTAGTGAAAAATTCAAAGAATAACTGCCCTCATCACTTTGTGCTAAAAGGTTATTTCTCTCTTCGGATTCACATATATCTTTATTCATTCATCTTGACAGTCTTTCTTTTAATTAGCAAAATTACAAATTTTGAAAATTAAACGATTGCAAAGTAGATTTTAAAAACAACTACCTATTTCAAGTTTTGTTAACTAGCAATGGAATTTTCAGCACACTTCCATTTGTTATAAATCACTGGTGTGTTGGCTGCTAGGTTTTTCTTTCTATTTTTCTGCTCATAATCTGGGCCTGACATTTACTTGGAAAATGGAGTAAGTGAATTCTTTCTGGTTTTTCTCCCTTTCCACCCGGATGCTTTTAGCATCACTTTTTCAAGGCTCTAACTCGAGATCTGTTCAGGGATCCAGCAACCTCAGAGACATTAAAGAGAGTCAGTGTTCTGGATATTTCCATCAAGGGAACTCCATCTCTGTGCTGTTTCTTCTCTCTGTTGGGGAAAGTTGCTATTCCTATTATAGAACCAGTCTGGGGCATACAGAAAGGGGCTTCCACCTCCACAGCCTCCTTTCCATTAAGTGTGGCGTCCCCCACCTCTTTGTGTAGCTGACACAAGTGTCACTGCTCCACAGTGGTGGAATGGGAAATTCCCATCTGCAACATGGCCTGTTTTCCCATCTGTCCTTCTCTCCTCCGAAAAGAAAATGGTACTTGTCAGGGCTAGGAGTTCCTCTGCTTCCTGCAACTCTCCATTGCTTTTTGGGAGCATGACATGAATCTCATGTCAGTCCCGGATGATTTTATTCTGGCTCCATGTGTACTACAGCTATCAGAAATGTCTCAGAATGTCTTCGCTAGCTTTCCAGTTGTTGCTGTTTCCCCCTGGTGTTTATATACCCTTGTTTTAGATGGGCTTGTGAAGAGCGAGCCAGAGACCTGTGCTCTCTTGATATCTTGCCTCCTGATTTGTAAAGAAATGTAACAATGTGAATGAAATGATGAGATTTAAGGTTAGTAAGATCACTTTGACTTTTCTGGAGGATAGCTTTTGGAGATGGGTTGAGGGGAAGGCATGGTAAGGAGGGGCCGAGGCTGTCCAAGGTGGGGGTAACTTCAGTATGTATAGAAGTGGGTAGGGGGTGATTGGAAACATAGGAGGTAAAATAGACTACTTCTTTAAGAATTGGATATTAGGAGTAATAAGAAGGGAATGAACTTCAGATGGCGCTAACACTTTAGATCACAGAGTCATAGGTTTATAGGGTCATCGACTGAGATGGGGAAATACTGAGAGGGAGAACCAGGCCTAAAGAGGAGTTAGTTCAGGACTTGTTGAGTTCAAAGCACTTCATAGGCATTTAAGTGGAGATATTCAGGCTATGAACTCAGTTTGGCTCCCAATTGATTCTGTGGTTATCTGGCTAGCATCCTGGCTGGTTCTTGGGATTCACTCCACTACCTCCACCTTCCCAGACCTTTTCTGTATTATTTCCCTGGAAGTAGCATTTGAATACTAGGTCCCTCCCCCACTTCTTAACTAAAAGACCTTTGAATACTTGCTTCCAGGTCTTTCCTGCAGTGCCACATTCCTCCACAAGAGCTGCTCTGGCATCTTTGGAGAATTAAGCAATGGTATAGCCAGAGTAAGTTCCTAGCTCCATTCCTGGAAGAGGCAGAGGGCCTAGCAATCAAATTGAGGGTGTTTTAGATTATATATTTGTCTAAAGCTTCCCCAAATATGGCTACATATAATTAAAAGAGAAATTGACTTCTCTTATTTTATTCATTGCATAGACGTGTATAGAATATTTCATCTATTATGGGTTAAACAGACATCTGTAAGCTGTCCTGAGCACCTAAGCATAATTTAGATCTTTCTATGAGAAAGGATCCCACATTTTAATGAAATTTTGAGAAAAAGTGTATTTCTAAAACATGAACTACTTGTACAATGGAACCAAAAAAAAAAAAAAAGTCTTTTCTACTCAACTTTTGGGTGCAGGTTTTAATATACTTGATAGTTTTTCATACTGAAGCTTCATATACCTAGTATTGACTCAGCTATTCAATAGTAATTTTCTTCTTTTTGATCATAATGCGTTGTCATCCAAGCAATAATCAAAGCATGTCTGACCAGATCTCATCTTGATAACTTAATTGCTTTGCCCTATAAACACAGCCAAATGTAGAATATAGTCTATATTTACTATAGAACTCACTTGGAATAATAAATCAAGGTTATATATATATATATATATATATATATATATATATGCCTATTTTTTAAAATATAATTGTGGCTGCCCCTCATGTATCCCAAACCACCCCAAAATGTGGTAGACAGATGGGGCTATGTTCAGCTGTGTTGTCCTTTTGCTGATTTTAGCTGGCCTTGCACAGATGGCTTTGGTCAGCTGGTAAGTTGGCTGTGGCTGGCTGACTTACGAGAACTTCATCAAGTCCAACTGGGAAGACTGTTGCCTCTCTCTCTCTCTCTCTCTCTCTCTCTCTCTCTCTCTCTCTCTCTCTCTCCCCGGCATATTTTCTAGCAGACCAGAAAATGCGGTGGTAGTCGTAGGAGTCACAAGAGCATTAAGAAAATTAGACCCCAACTGTTTGTTTGTTTGTTTTTGTTGTTGTTTTGTTTTTTGGCTAATGTCCCATTGACCAATTCAAGTCAATGGTCACCCCAAACCCCATATTTAAGGAATGGAGAAATAGATTTTACTTTTTTGATGGGAATATCTTCAGGATAAAATTGCAAAGCTGTGGATGAAGAAAACGGAAGAACTTGTGGCCATTTTTACATTCTGCCTCACCTCCACCATTGGATCTCAAAAGGAAACAATGATTAACATAAAGCTTCTAGAATTTTATAATTAGATGGGATGTATTATTTATAATCAGATGAGATGTTTCAAAATTGTTCATGATTTTACTTTTTATCTGATATATGTTACTAACAGAAAAGAATTTACATTTACTTTCAGTTAAACTTGCATTTAATCTACATTTTTATATAATTCCCAGGTTCATGTTTTGGTGTTTACCACAGAGTGTTATTGTTATTTGTGTCATGATTCTGAAAATTATATACAGTATTTCTCCCATAATCTCATAGTGGAAGAGATGATGTGAAACAGTGTCTTTAACGATGCCAGATTTTCTTCCTGAATCATCGGTTTGTTGAGTGGACAACTCCAATACTTAGGTCTTCTTAGTCTCCCACCTTGAGAACTTTAATTACCTCCTCCTTCCACATGATGTCTCTGTTTAGACAGAGTGAAAGAGGTTGAAGGGGCTTTGGAGATCGTCTTCCACCTAGGCTCTGAAAATTCAAGTTACTTACCCAAGGCCACACAACCAATTAATGGTACGACTGGCTGCAGTGGCCAGGGCCTCTGATTCCCATGTTAATGTTTTCTCCACTATTCACTTTCTGGTTCCCCTTTAATTCTCTTAAAGAGAGCCAAGAGCATGCGTTTCTCTTCCAGATTACAACCATTAGAATTTCCTAAAATAAAGAGTGGGTCTTTTCCCTTTAGCCTCTTCTCCAGCCTTCCCATTCTATCAGATTTTAGACTTTCCTCAAACAGGTATTGAGATGTCCCCACTGGGAACTAATCAGCTCTTCCATCTTCAGCCAGTCGGTGTCTGCGTTTGTTTTTATGACTAGTGTTTATGTTAAGAGTACATATAGCACAATTCCAAATTTCTGAAAACATACTTATACACTAAGAATTATATCCTTTGTTTATAAAACCTTGAACACAATCACCTAATGTAATTTTGATTGGATTTTAAAGGAAGTAATAATTCACTTAAAATAATTGGGAGTTGCAAGACTGTAATGCTTCTAGATACCAAAAGCTTACCACCTTTGCTGGGAATTTTTATTTTTATGACTTGATTCTTTCCATGTTGAAATTTAAATCAAATGGCAGAAACTGAGGTGGACGGCTACTATGCCTTTTACACGTTATTTACGGACAGGCTTCTTAGCCCAGGGGCAGACATGGATTTCCCCTTGATGGATAACTGGATCTTGCAATGGTGCTTGCAGGAGGCTTATCGGGAGGAGCAGCTGATTAACCGGCTGATGCGGCAGTCCCAGCAGGAGCGCAGGATCGCTGTGCAGCTCATGCACGTTCGGCATGAAAAGGAAGTTTTGTGGCAAAACAGAATTTTCAGAGAAAAACAATATGAGGAAAGACGACTAAAGGATTTCCAGGATGCTCTTAATCGAGAAGCGGTAAACAATATCTCCCTTACCAAAAATCTTTTAAGGTTACTTTTTGATCCTTTCTACCAAGTCAAGGTAAACAAATCTGGATTTAGTTGCCAAATCACTGAACAAAGTTAATTTTTGTATATGGCCTCTCTGTGTTCTCTCACCATTTTTATTTTTGTATAATTACACTGACAGCACATGTCATGCAGGGTGGCATGCGGGGTCTCAGCTCGTGGTCCCCACATAAGAATGCAAGACATGGTGAGGCCATAAAGGAACACCCATGGAGCCATAGATGGGGGAGTCACCGCTATATTCTCGCTGGCGGCTGGATTGGAGACACAGGAAACAGGAGCCACACTGTTCTCAACCCTCACTGCGCCGCTTGCAGGCTCAGCCACCATCTTCTTGTTAGCTCCCATTTTCTGCTAGCGTAGCCAGGGCAGTTATATCAGTGGCCAATGGCTCACTGGTTACAGTTGACGGCCAGCAAACCACAGATGATGGCCATCCAATCACAGTTGATGGCCATCTACTACCCGAACCAGCACCTTTCCACATGAGGCCAAGAGCCTGGAAATTGCTCTCTGGGGCTTTGTCCCCACAGCACATATAGCACCCACATCCTATACTCTCTTCCTTCCGTCTTGGTTCTACAAATATTTAAGGCTCCCCACTAGTCCTTGTGTCTGCATGAATACTGATCTCAAGCATCTTCTTCAAGAGCTGAATTATCGGGATAATTGTGCCCTTTTTCATTTTTATTTTTGACAAGAGTCACGTTGTATGGATTGAGTGCCCTTTGCTTGCATTAGAAATGATGTGTTTAGCTAATTTTTCTAAGTGCCTATTAGAAAAATATGTTTGCTTCACAAACCCAGTTAATTAAGTGCAGGATAGTATAATATTTATAGCAGCACAGGCCTCATTGTGGTGAGAAACATTATCTTGAGTTGACTTCTGAGGATTGGGACACTCAGGCCTTTTAGGGCCTCGGAGACCAGCATTGTGAGGTTCTGGAGCACCTGAAAACAGTTACATTCGATTACCTTTTCCTAAAGCTGAGGTGTCTGCCTCCCTGATACCCCTCCCTTTCAGATAGCTGATTTCACAGTTTGGATGTACCCGTGGCTGGTGCATAAATAGGAACCAAATAAATAAATGTCGAATTGAATTTGTCAAAGGAACCCTTCACTTTTTCTTTCCAGTATCATACGAACTAAACAAAATATACTTTATGCCCCATGGCATTACCCTTCTACTACTTTACTTTTGTGAAGAAGAAGAAAGTTTAAAAAAAAAAAATTTATTGTGATCGTTATAGTTTTGTTATTGTCTGTGGTGAGGGAAGGGGGAATATCCTAGAAGTACTTTTAAATTCATTAAAAATTTTAAAGTTTGTTAATGGTGCTCACAGGCTATTAATAGTATTTCATATTACTAAGATTCATAGTACTGATGATGACATGGTCACTTTCTGTGGAGGACACTCCCGTGGTGTTCCTCTTGTTCCTTTGCCTGCTCCTCCTCAGCCTTCTTTGTAGGCACATTCTTCTGTAATTCCCAAACATTGACTGTTGGTCCTGGGCCTCCTCCTATCCTCTGTGTTTATTCCTCAGGCAATCTCTTCCAAGATGGTGGGGGTACGATTACTGCATTAGACAAAGGGCCTAGGTCACAGGCCGAGTCATCAGGGAAACACACATGCATTTGTGTCTCTGTCTTCTGAGCTGTAAATCTGTATTTCTAACTGCTTCTTTGACATCTCCCTTCATGTATCTCAGAGACACCTCAAATTCAACACATGAAAGTCAAATTTATGCCCCTTATCACTAAACTGGTCTTTGACAAGTTTTCGTAGCTCAACGAAAGACATCACCATTTATTCATCTGTACAAGTCCAAAACCTCAGGGCCCGCTTGAAGCTTGTTTGTTTCGCCCTCACCCCTCTCTATCCAAAACATTATAACATCCTGTTGATTTCATGTATTAAATATCTCGTCAGTTTGTCCATTTGGCTCCATGTCTACACCACCACTCTAAGCTCTACTACTCCCATTGCAATGATTTCCTTTATGTATTTTTAGTGGCTATGAATTGGCAGCCACAGGTGGTATGTGCAAAAAATATAATTTTTTATGTTTCTTAAATCAACCTAAGCTGAACTCCAGCAACTCAGCTCTGCCCACAGAGATACACAGGGCACAGGTCACAGGGCCCTCCAGCCATCAGGCACAAGCCCAGTCTGTTGACCTCAGCTACCTGAGCCCACGCATTGCTGCCAGCAGCACATGCCTCTGAGGAGGCTGTCCCAGCCTTTGTGGGTCCCTTCCAGGTTCCCCTTTTAGGCTTTGCTGTTCCCAGGAGCTGCCAGGGAGCGGGGTACACATCTCTTTCTCTCTGTTCTGAAAGCCTTCCCCTTTGAGTAACCTACATTAATTTGCCTTTGAATTTAGTCTTTTAAAGTGAGGAGGAGCCTCCAACAGTTTCAGTTCTCCATCCTGCAAAAATTCCCTAAAGCAGAAGTTAAAAAGACTCTGATTACCCACTAGAAATGAAGAAAGGGGGAAATTAGAGAGAAGTTATGCAAGTTACCTGCCCTACTCTCATTTCCTCCAAACCATTCTCCATTCTGCAGCCAGAGGAATCTTGTGGACTCAGATTTGGCCACTACGCCCTCCCCACCACAAATATCCATGGCTTACTTTCCACCAGATTCCTGCTCCTAACTGGTTCCCTCCACCCCTGGCCTCTGGCCACACTGGTCTGCTCTCAGTTCCTTGAACAAGTTATTCCTTCTACTTTTCCCCCTCTTCCCATGTGCACTTCCCCAGTTAATAATCGTCTTCCAGAGCCCCGTGCACCTGCCGCTTCTAGTGGAGGTCAAGGCCCCTGTTATGAAGCCCCACACGCCACAGTCTTTCCCTAGTGACACTCATCATAATATGTAATGATACCTTTATTTGTGTGGCTTCTTGACTACCTCGCCTACTGAATGAAAGCTCTACGAGGACAGTGACCATGTTTGCTTCTGTTTTCCCAGAGCTTAGGCCAATGTCTGGTACAATGAGAGAGAGAAAAAGCTCAAGTTTTTCATCATCAGCAGTTTTTGTCTGTTTGTTTTGTTTTTAGACAAAATCTGCTAATCTCTTTAAGAAAAGTGGGCATCTATTAAGATAGCTTCTGATTTCAAATTCCTGTACCACCTACTATTGTTATTAACAATAAACAAACAAGTTGATATTTAACATTCATTTGGAGCATTTACTTAAGCATTGAGCAATGTTCCATTACTTGCATATATAAGTCTCACAATGGCCATTTCACAGGGACACCATCCTCATCTGCATTTTACACATAAGGAAAACGAAACGCAGACAGCTCACAGTCACACAGCTTGTCAGTGGTATAACCTGGAGCACAGCCATCTCCATCAGACTCCAGAGTTCATAACCACTGAGATTTACTACCTCCCACAGACTTCCTTGTTCCTTTCCTTCTTTCTTTTTTTAGGGCTGCAATCCATTCTGCTGTGATGGGACAGGAAATTTATGGTGGGTTTCTCACAGGGGAGGGTTGGGGGCTTGGTACAGATAGAAGACCAGATGGCTACAAAGAAGGAAGAAAGGTATGGGAGGAGGAGGGAGGAAAGCTGCTCTGTTCTGCTAGGGACATTCCACTTTCCTTTCAAGCTGTTGGTGTCCTCATGTCCTAAATATTTCCCCATGCTTTACAGGCACTGTAGTACACCAACGTCATGACCCATTCTACTGTCACTCTCTCCATAAATTCTCATCTAACTACTCCTACTCTCTCAGCTTCCTCTTTCCTCTGAACTCACACTTCATGCAGCATGCCATAAAGCTTTTACTTAAATTGTATGCTTTCTCCATGAAAATAGAGCCTACAAAATAATAAAATAACAAATTCGGTTGTATTTCCTGAGCATGCCCAATGAACAGGATTGACCTTAGAGGTCACCTTTCCCAACAAAGATACAACTAACAAAATAAAACGACAGTAACAAAACAAATTAACCTTCCATTTGGTTCAATGGACAATATCAGTCCATTGTCATGCATTTAGTCATTTGTGAATATTATCATGATAAGAAATATTTGCTCTCACAAGATGATCTGGTTAGTTTTCCTGTTAATGCCAAGTCTTATTAATATCCCCGCTTTGCATTGAGGAAATAGAGGTCTAGGGAATGTATGATTTGCCCAAGCTCTCACAGCTAGTACCCGACTTCTGTACACAGCCCGGGGCGTGAATTCCATCGCAGCTCCACCAAGGCTCCAGTTTACCTCCATTTTACACTACACACACTGGGTTAACTTATAGGAGGCAGGTCTTGTTTCTGGAGCATGTTAGCACAGGACAGAATTCCTCAAGGAGCTGGGAGAGCTGTTTGAAAAGCAATATTTTGTCATGCTGAGTTTGGCCTTTGTCCTTTGTGTGAAGAAGGGGTTTTCTAAATTAAATAATGTGCAAACTGAGCAGAGAGTGATGGCAAACTGTTTAAATATTTCATTACTTACTGCAGATATAGATGTCTCTATGAATGATTTATATCAATTTATTAAGGATGTAATAGCAGAAGGCACATTTAACATTTGTTGGCAAATGTGTGATATTCTCAAGCCAGTATAATCAGGGGGTTTACAAAATGTTTTCTATGCATAAATTGGTATTCTAGAACTCTCTCACTAAAAGACAAAGGGCATTGTCCAGAGCAGATATGTCAGGTTAAGGCTCCTGAGATGGGTACGAAGAGGCCAGCTATGCTTGGGGTCTGGCCCAGACTTGCCTGTTTCTCTTTGATCCCCGCCTCTGACTATTTGAAAGCCGTGAAGTCAAGAGTTCTTTTAAAATATTTAAAATCCAATTTATTATTAATCCATGAGCTTACCCTGGCTAGGCCACTTTTCTCTGCACTGTGTTTCACTGATAAGATAAGCTTAGAGGAGAATATTTCCAATATTGTCTTTGTCATCATACTCAGCACTTAATATATTGAGGAGAAAATGCTCTTTTATTTACTTTTTTTTCCTGGACTACAAGGAGGTTTCTTTCTATCTAGACACATTTTGTTTATTGAAGTTAAGACATTTTCATTTGAATCATTGCACAATTACAGTGACGTAAAAATGTCTTTGCTACCTTAGGCTTTGGCAAAACAAGCCAAGATCGATTGTGAAGAACAAGCCCTCCGAGAGAAGGAAGCTCATGAACAAATTGCTGTGGAAAGAGCTCAAGCTCGTTACAAAAAGCATTATTTAATGTGTGCTGATATTTTTGATCAAATACTTGATTTATCCACTAAAGTGGCAGACTATCGAATGTTGACAAATAAGTAAGTATTTTTTTTTATAATTAATGCAATGGAGACACCACAGAGAATGAGAAAGAATAAGATTGTAAACTGGACAGTAGGCTAAGAATTGAAGAGAGATAAAATGTTTTATGAAAGGAAGACTAAGAAGTGGGATCCAGAGTACGTTGATTACTGATGTAAGACCACTGACTGGCCTTATTTAATGTGAATTTATATGTTTTTTAACATTTAAATTTTGTGTCTAGATTCTCTATAATTTACTAGGACAACTAAGATAATTTATTTGAAACACTTGAAACTTCCTAGAAGATGGGAATTATTTAAAGATTATTTACTAATAATTAATGTTATTTATTTTCATTGCACCTTGTTTCTAAAAATAAGCAAAGTATTTATAAGCAAAACAGAAAACAAAAAATATAAAGAATATGCCAAAATAAGAGCAAAGGAAAATCCAAATTAAAGTAGAAAGTAAAGAACAAGGGATAAATTGAAACAGTTATAAAGGCAGCAGTAGATTTGCCAGTTACTGCAACTGAGCTGCAAATTTTATCTGAGCTTCCTGGTGGCCAAAGCAAAAAGGGAAACACAATCTGTTACATGATTTCCATTTTCCATTCTAGTTCTTTACAAAATACAAAACTTTTCTTGGAACTCAGTTTAGAACAGTAGTTTTCTCATGTGGCCTCACCCAAGGTACACTGAGTAGAGTAGTGAAGAAGGTCCTCAGCAATGTCTTTTAAGCATATATACCGTGTTTCCCCGAAAATAAGACCTAGCTGGAAAATCAGCTCTAATGTGTCTTTTAGAGCAAAAAATTAATAAAAGACCCGGTCTTATTTTGCTATAATATAAGACCGAGTATAATATAATATAATATAATGTAATATAATATAATAACCAGGTTCTATATTAACTTTTGCTCCAAGAGACGCATTAGAGCTGATGGTCTGGCTAGGTCTTGTTTTCGGGGAAACACGGTAGCATCTGGCTTCATAGACCTATTTCTTGTGATGTCCTTAGCTCAAAACTGAAGGGGAATGGCATCGCAGTAGATCTCAGTGAAAGCAATTCTATAAGGACAAGGAGAAGGCAATTCAAATTTTGTGTACCTTTCAAGTTACCCACACTGAGTTCTTCTTGAGAACCTGTGCTGAAAAGAATGAAAGCCAGATGATCTACAGGGTCAGACAGGTGAGACAGAAAGCAGCCCATCACACCATCCATGATAGGGACATTCTCCACAGTTCTCACCCCTGTAGCCATTTTTCTGACCCACTGCCATATAAAAAAAACAACTAAATGAAATAACATAATGATGACGACATTCTGGAGATAAAACTAATAAGGTAGAAGACAGAAAAAAAGAAAATAAATAGCACTGAAAATGGAAAGGGATTAAGGAGTGAACATTTCAGAAAGAGAAAGACAAGTACCATATGATCTCACTTATATATGGAATCTAAAGAAAAGACTATGTGAATGAACTAATCAGAAACAGTTTTGGGGACACAAAGAAAAAACCGAGAGTTGTTAGATGGGTGTGGGGGGTGGTTGGGGATAAGGGGAAAGGTGAAGGGATTAGGAAGCAGCTGGTAACCACAAGATGGCCTCAGGGTTTTTTTGAAAATTAATTTGGGGAAGGTATTCAATAATGTTGTAAAGATTTTGTTGGGTATCCGATGGACATGTGTCCTATTTGGGAGACCACCTCAGGGATACTGTGGATACCTGATCATGGCATTGTACACCAGAAGCTAAACATTAATGAATGCCAACTATAATTTTATATATATAATGTGATGGTTCAGTGTGAGATCGGAGGGATAGTGGGTGGGGGGAGGGGGGTTCACAGTGTGAGGGATATAAATGATGAACGTCTAAGTATTACCTTGTCTTGTACACCTGAAACTAATAAATAAAAAAAAAAAGAGTGAACATTTAAAAATACTTTTCAGATTAATGTAAATTCAAAAGTTTGGAAACTATAAGAACAAAAAGATGAGGAAGCTAAATTATGAAAGGGTTAAAACGAAAGGTGATGCAAAGCATTTAATAGTAAAAAAGATAGATTTTATTACAAAAGGTAAAAGTAGGAGATTTAAATAGAAAACACAAAATAAGATCATTTAAAGGGGAAAAAATGTACAGAATAAAGTAGATTGGTTTCCCCAAACAAATAAAGGCTCACAACTTAAAATTAAGACATCAACGCAAATCCCATTATGCCCTGGGAAAACAGATTCAAGGCTGTCTTCCCTATTCTTCCCACAAAGTACAACACAAAGCACAGGGCATTCGTTATAAACGAAACGGACACAAGAAGGATGTGAAAGGTGGGAGAAGTCAGACCAGCTAGTGACCTGGGGACCCGAGGATGGCACAGCGCTGAGCTTCCTCAGTTTTCTTTTGGCCTCACACATCCCAGAACTGAATATTCTGGCAACACAGAAATGCCAGTGGTGCTGACAAAAACAGCCCCAACTAAAGCCTGCTGTCTCTAGCCAAAGGACCAGTAAAGGAGCAGCCTAGCAAGATGGAAAACTTTCACACAGTACTGTAACCATTCTCTATCCAATACCACAGAAGAAAATGGACTCCACTCTCACCCTTGCCAGCAAAGGCCACGTAGGGAGCCTGGTCTCCTGCCCTCATGAAGCTGTAATAAGGAACTCCAACGCACCCATCACAGTAGATCTGAGTAGGCCAAGTAAGAAGCATGGTCTTCCACCCCTTCCTGCTGGAGTATTGTTACAAGAGGCCCATTGGAGGGTCAGGACTTTCACCATTACCCAGTGGTAACAAGGCCACCCCCACTGCAGTGGAGACCGTCTGGGGAACCAAAATTACCACCTCCTCCCAGCAGTAACAAGGATACCCTCTCCTTGGGTGGCAAGGAAGCCCAGGTGGGAACTTCTATCCATACTAGTCAGTAGCACAACGGCACTTTCTCTTGCTTAAGCAACGTCAAACAAAGCAGCTAAAACAGAAGGCTTATATAAGATCCAGAGTCTTGCAACATAATACAAAATGTGTAGATTTCAATTTAAAAAAAAAAAAATCACTCATCATTCCAAGAATCAGAAAGAGCTCAAACTACGATGTAAAAATTGGATGTAAAAATGCAGTATATAGATGTTGACACATGGATGGACTTGTGTCCCCTCAAAAAGCTATGCTAAAGTCCTGACCCCCAGTACCGCAAAATGTAACCTTAGTTGCAAATAGAGTTATTGCAGACATGATTACTTAAGATGAGGTCATACTGGTGTAAGGTGGGACCTTAATGAAAGATATATGATTGTGTCCTTATAAGAAGTAGAGAAGAGACACACAAGAAGAACACCATGTGACAATAAAGGCAGAGTTACACAGCTGCCAGTCCAGGGATGCCAAAGATCCCCATGACATCTGCCTAGAAGGGCCTGGAAAGAAGACTGTGGGAGGGGATTCCTCAGATCCCAGCACTGTGAATGCTTTTTTGAGGGAAGAGATTGTAGAGACAGTCTTAGTAGCGCTGGCTGGGTCAGCATAAGGGAAACCAGGTGACGACCGACTGTCCTACTTTTCAGGCCATATAAGGGTTATTTCTATGTTGAATAGTGACTTAAAAATCAGCTTACAGAGAACAACTTATTAATAAGTTGCAGACTTCCTATATGTATTTAGTTTGATGATTGTAATAGTTCACAGAGACATATACTAGTCTTTTATTACTCTATAAATCATGCTTCATGAAAATTAATATAGAGACTATATTGGCTACATTAAATCATTTTTCTTTAATGAAAAAAATGCATAAAAATTTAAAGTTCCAGAGGTATTGATATCATAGATCTTTTAAGGGGGCTTTTACTTTGAAATTTAAGTGTCTTTTAATTGCAATGGCATACAATAATTACACATATATGTTAAGATTTTATTAGTCTACCCTACTGCCAGTCAAGATAAATTCATTTTAGTGCATGTTCTTCGCTAACTAATATGTTATCAGTATATTTTTTTCCTAAGCATAGGTATATTTTTGGTATCAGCCTATTTACATGAACTGACTTGTTAAGATTGCTTCTTAACAAAATGATTACTATTTCAGATAGTAGGCTATAGAGTAACTGTAAAATTAAGTTTGAACAATACCTAAGTTGTTAATTATTTACTCCACTATAGAAGCCAATGCCATTTCAATAATTCTGATGTTATTTCTATGCCTGAGATTATTAATTTCTAAACTCCTGTATCTCCATAAAGTAGTCTTCAGCAACTACAATATTTTGTTAATGGAAAACATATGATCATATTTGAAGTTTTACATTTAATTGAAACACTACTTTTTTTATTGTGGCCAAACATCCATAACATAAAAATTGCCATTTTAACATTATTAAGTATACAGCTCAGTGGCATTAAGTATATTCACATTGTTGTGCAGCCATCACCACCATCCATCTCCAAAACTTTTTCATCATCCCAAACTGAAACGCTATACCCACTGACTAACAACTCCCATTTCCCCTCTCCTCCACTCCCCATAACCTCTGTTCTACTTTCTGTCTCTACGAATTTGTCTATTCCAGGTACCTTATATAAATGGAATCGTATAATATTCTTTTGTGTCTGGCTTATTTCATTTAGCATAATGTCTTTAAGATTAATTCATTGTTTCACATGTATTAGAATGTAATAAAGAAATACTACTTTTTAAGTTGTAATTTCAAGCTCTAGTCCAAATATTTTTAGAGAAATATATGTGAATTATGTCACATATATGTTTTCCTCCTTTGCACATTTTGTTCCCCTTGGAACTGTGTTCCCGTTTCTTTGTCTCATTACCTCCTAGTCATTCATCATATTCAAATAGAAATAAGTACTGAAAAATAATTTTAAAGGTTACCAAATATGCAATGACAATAAGATGACCATAGATTTTAAAAAGTTAAATATTTTTCTGTTATAAATTATTTGCAAATATGTAAACCCACTGTCATTTTAACAGGGCCTTGGAAAGTATTCAGTCTGTTCATTTTGCATAGGAGGACATGAACATTTAAATGATTTCTTAATGTTGCACAGCCATTTAATATCAAAGCTGGGAATCCAAAAACCTAAGTATTATGATAGTTCTAATTACTTTTAGATATATTGTTCTGTTAGTGCACAGTCAATAAGAAAGTTTAAAGAACCACTGGCTGCAAGTAACATTCATTCCTTCAAACCTACCAAGTTCCAGACATTGTATTAGCCACTAGGAATATAATAATAGCAAGTGGAATCCCTGGTCAAACAGCAGACCCGGGGGAATAAATATAAGACTAGAAAAATTAAGGTTTAAGGTGTATATTTGACTAACCATTGATTCATCTCTTATTATTATTATTATTATTGTTTTGCTATAGTCTGATTCCGTATAAGATGATGCATGATTGGAAGGAACTGTTTTTTAATGGAAAGCCCATATATGAGCAAGCCTCTACTAAGCATGTACCAGCTAAACCCTCTGAACAACAACTTATAGAATTGGAAAAAAGGGACTTGCTAGATAACAATGATTATGAAGAATACCAGGTACAAACTAATATGGAATAATTAGAATTCAACATAATAAATAGTGTTTCTTTAACATCAATGTTGTGATATTATTTCATTTTATTCCTATTAATAGAAATAGGTATTCGATGTTTGCATTTTCCCTGGGTTTACTTTATCTTTATACTACTAATTTTAAATTCCTAACTATTCATAATCTATTCATATCTATTACTGCAAGTAATATTAAAAGAGTGGTCTGGAAAAAAAATCAAACGTAACACATTACCTTGACAGATAAATTTCAGAATTTTAAAAATGTTTTAATTTATTTATTAGCATTTTTCTTTGTATCAGCTATCTACCTTTGCTTCAAAAACCCTTATTAAAAGGTATTTGTCTTAAAATTTATCCAAATAGTATACTGTCTTTGGAAGCAAATGGAAAAGGAGGAGGTCTGAACTTTATGAGGAGCATAGATTCAAACAACATTTTATTCAAAGATTGAAAAAAAAGTGTTAGGTGCCAATTGTGCTTCTTAGAAGAGCCGCTGAAAAGCCTTTGGGGTTAGACAGACCAAGGACCTATTACTGGCACTGTCAGCTGCTGTCTGACACCTTATAGGCAGTTAGTCCCTTAAGTGCTAAGAGACTTGGTTTCCTAGTCCCATTATGAAATGGGAATAATAATATACCTGTCTTGTTTTGTTGTTGTGAAACGTAAGGTAATGTATATTGAACACTGAGCCAAGTGCACTGCATGTTGGATGCAAATAATACAAATCAATTCCATTGGATAGAAGTCTGTGTAGATCAACAACAATGAAATGAAGAGTGAGGATTTTTTGTTAGAAATATTGAATGAGTTTCAGAAGGGTGGTAAGTGCAACATGAAAAACAGAGAGGGGAAGCTGATTTGACCCAATCATTTGCTGATATTTAGCACATACTCAATAAATGTTTGTTGGAAGGATGCATTTTTAAAAAATGAATGAATGACAATGAATAGGGCAAAGTGTAAAATCGCACTGATATGTAACTATTGAAAGAAGCTTATGGAAAGATAAGGAAAGAAAATGAGATTCTGAGAAACTGTACACCAGCTTTTAATTGGATGAATCTGTATTTGTATTACTAAAAGAATTAGTATTTATTAAGGATTAACTAGACTCTTACGGGATTATATGCATATTTATTCTGAATGGTTGTAGAATATACTAGATCTAGTGTGTCCACTTAGAATGCTTTGTAATAAAATTCTTTGACAATATCAAGCTATGTAAAACTATTTCTTTCCATTGTAAAGCCATTTTATTTGACAAATTTTGCTGATTCATGGAATATTGATTTCTAAGTTATTTCATGAACAGCTCTACTTACTCTATTCTTGTTGATCGATAAATCAGGAGACCTAGCAGTCTGCAGCTTAGCAAAGATTTGGCGTTTCAACTTTTTTCTTGTTTGGGAAATTGTCACCACCGGAACATGCATGTCTTACCCACATCCTGAAGCAGCTGGTACATTTCTTTTGCAGGAAATTGTACACTTTTGTTAGGAGTATGTGAACGTCTGGCAGTGCAGTTCATTTTGTTGCTTTTATTATTTTTCTAGAAATGAACGTTACCTTAAGATTTCTGATTTGTGTTTACATGCACTGCTCTTTTTGACTACATGATGGAAAATATACCACATACAGGTGTTAGGATGTATGTATGTACTGTAAACTATCCTAATAGTCATTCCCTTACTGCTAGAGCTTTTTTGTTTCTTCAGGATCTTGTTCAATGTTCCTGCATACAAGTAAATATACATGTTTCAACTTGTAAAATATATTATCTGGCTTAAATAGTCTTTCACAAGATGTAGAGGACAACACACCCTGGTTCAGCTAAAGGAAACAGTTGTCTATATTTATCATTGCTAAATTTGCTCAGCATTTTTAATCCTTCAAGTAAATGCATAACTTAGGAATTAATCTTCAAAAGCTTTACACTCTTAGCATACTTTATGGAGGCCCATAAACACCATCCTTAAAGAACTGATACCTCCCAGTTTTGAGCCCATAATTTTAAAGCTCTGTGAAACTATCATGATTAAAAAGTTTAAATATTACACCTAGAAATTGGCAAATTTTTGCTCATGTACACATCATATGTCGCTGATGAAAATTTGACTCATTTCTTAAGATCATTTCCTAAATCATCACACTCGATTTATAGAATGTCTACAAGTGAGAGAGCTCTAGTCCAGGAATGGTATGGCCAGAAATATCCTTTATCACTCCTAGGAAGGAGATAGGAACAGCAACATGAAATAGCTGGACCCCGCTGATCCCAGACAACTGCCTGGGATAACAATTAGTTATTTAATAGAGAATTATTTCAGAGAGGAGCCCTGAAAACCCAATGGGCCATGGGCAGCAGGCTAAGCCAGGAGTCCGGCTACTCTAGCTCAACTGGCAGCACAGCCCCCACATAGCAGCCAGTGGTTCTCAATTATGCAGTGGACTCATCCTGGTCAACCCCCCACTTCACCCCATGCCAAATGCAAGTCCTTTTCATGAAGTTTCTGCCACAACACACTTGGCAATTTGCAGAGCTCTACTGTTCATGCCCACGAACAAGTTGCAGTAGGAATTCCTACAATTTGGAAGAAGGGTGTTTTGTGTCCAGCACATCATCCTTGTTGTTTTAACTTGTTGCTGTTGTAATTGCTATTTTTATTTGTGTTTTTAATGAAAAATTATTGTGTAAGTTTATGATCACTTGTGTTTGCTGTGGTTGTTGGGTTAACCCTAAATGTGTGCTGTAATGCATATTTTTTTTTATCAATAGTACTTTTGGCTTATGATTTTCCACTAACTAGACTTTAAGATGCATTTGTATACCTTATGGTTTAACATTCATGCTCTGGTCAGTACAGCGTATGTACATACATACATACCCATCTCCAAATTTGCTTACACAATGGCACTATTGCCAGGTATTTTTCCAACAGAGAATAGGGATGTGGGACTAAATGGGCCATGGGGTTGTTTGTCTTCCTATGTGAGTCTCTGCTGACTTGTTGGACCCAAATACTCCAGACACTATCTTGTTCTTACTCTCAACTCCAGCCTTTGGTATTGATCCAGTGGCTTTCTAGACTCAACTTCTGACAGTGGACGCTCTGGCTTAGCCCTTGCCTGGCTCCCTGGCTTCTCAGTGAATGACCTAATCTTCACAGTTCATTATTGAATCAGGTTTCCTTACAGGCAAAAGAGTATCAATTTAAAGCCTCTGTCACTCAAGTGACATCACTGGATAACTGACTGAATCACAGTGGTAGATTTCAGTAATACGTAGATGAGTTTTGAGGGCAGGTGACTAGACCATTATTATTTATTTGTTTCTTTAAAAGGAATAGATTGTATTAATCAACGTAGGCTACCATAAGAAAATACTATAGACTGAGTGGCTTAAAAAAATTGGAATTTATCTCAATGTTCTGGAAAGTCCAAGATCCAGGTGCCAGCAGATTCAATTCCCCGGGTGAGGACTCTCATCCAGACCTGCCTTCTCACTGGTCCTCACGTGAAGCAGGGAGAGAGAACTCTGGTCTCTTTCCTTCCTTCTCCTTAAACACTAACCCCATCATGGAAGCCCTACCCTCATGACCTCATCCAAACTGAATTACCTCTGAAAGTCCCCATCTCCAAATACCATCAATCACTGTGGGAGTTGGGGGACACAATTCAGTTGATAACATACATGTTTATTCTGGACACTTATAAAATATCTCAAAGTGCAAACGTACTATTCAAGTATAGGAACCCAGGAAATTGCTGGTTTCGTAGATTCTCTTGTCCCCTGCTGAGAAGTCTTAACTTAAAATGCCTTATTTTTTGACTATGAAAATATGATGTTTATATTTTATGTTGAGATATGTAGGAATGTAGCTTATTTTTAAGGAGGTAAAGTAAGCAATTGCTTACCTGATGCGAGTTGAGGTGTTCTGTCAGGACTTCTACTTTCGAAATTCTGTCTGCCATTGTACCTGATGCCCCACATTCTCACTGCCTTGGATTAAGACGCTGGAGGAACTGGTAAAATACCAACATTTTCCAAGGAGGTAATACGAATTGCAATCAGCCTCTAAAATAAGAGCTAGGAAAGAAATCTGTACGGAAAGCAATAGTCCCACTATTCGTCTAGTTTAGTTTTTATGTTATGCATTTCATAGCTGCAATTTCTCCTCTCTGTTTCCTAGAGTTTTTCCCCCAACTCCCTTAATTCGTTCTGTAACGGTAAGTTATCTGGTTGTTTTTTTCTGGCTAGGTCCCATTATGTGGCTGTGTCTTAGTGGGGTTACCAGTACGCCCTAGAATACTGATTCATGACAATCTAACAATAGTGATACTATCTTACAAAGCAGAATATTAATGTATTAGTTTTCAAAGAGAGCTATAGTTGCCCTAGGCCCATGGTTGCCAAGAAATAAGATTATCTTCCAACTCTGGTTAGCCAAGGATTTCGGGGGGCTAGAGTGAGTTTGGCAGAGGCCTTGTGTGAGGGGGTGCGTAGAGGGGGTGAGTAGAGGGAACGGAAGGTGAGCTTTGGTTATGAGGAAGGTATTTAGCTTCAAATTATTGGAACTAGGGACAAGCTGAGTTCAATGGTGAACCATGGTAGGAATGGTTGTATTAAGGTATCAAGTTCAAGACATCAGAACAGAATTGAGAAAAGTTTTACAGAGCCAAAGAGTTGTTAGATTCTGTGTTAGATCCCCAATAAAAATGGAATGGAATGAAGGGTGAGGAAGACATAATCAAAGTGAAGAGTCCTGGATGACGGACATTAATGAGACTAGAGTGAATGCCCACCACTTGTTTTTATTTCCTCTTGATCACACAGATTAGGGAGAAGCCAGTCCTCTCCCAGACCCCCTGTTATGGAGGGCCACACAGGCTTCCCTGGGCTTCCTATCACCAATTCTCTGGTTCATCCTCTACCCACTTTGACAACCATAGGAACCAGTTCCTATGCATCAAGTCTAGCTTCTCTTCAATCAATTGTTCAAACTTTCCACCTAGTCTTTTAGAACAGGCTATGAGGGTCTGAACTCTCCAGCTATGTCTTGGTAGAGAAATACAGCAAGAACACAGTGTGATTGATAATCTTGAGAAATTTGAGTGGATACAAGAAAGTCTTTGGATTTTGGTGTGGGGCAGATGAGTTGGGCTGAGAACCAGAAACACTCCCACCTGGAAAACCCTCCAACCCCACTGCTCCTATTCTGTGCCCAGGGTCTGTCATCAGAAATAGTCTCTGATGCGCTGGACCTATAGTAGTCTTTCATACATTACTCTAACTTTTTGTTTGTTTGTTTGTTTTTGTTTATACTTCTTTGAGGTATCAACCTTAGCAGTGAAACAAAGAAAATAATGTGATAGTAGTCATTACTATGAGGGAGGGTATTTTGTGTGGAAAAATTTTGTGTGAATTTTGCAGTGACAAGATAGGTAGACCAAGTTATAGTGTCTACATGCTTCATGACGTGAGAGAAATTCTAAACCACATCTGACTGTCTTGGCTGAGCAATAGCAGCAAATAGGTGAATTCAGATGTAGAAGCTTCTGAACAAGCTCTTTGACCAGCAAGACCATAGAAATTAATAAAGAAATGATTGTGACACCATGACCTCCCTGATGAACAGAGAATAGTTTGAGCAACGAAGGAATGAAGTTTCTTGTTTATATAAGGACTGCCATCTCCATCAGAATTATTTGGTGGCCCTTGCACAGGAAGAGATCTGATATGATGTCCGGGTGATGCAGTCCCACAGCCATTTGGAGGTCAGGAGAAATGCAGTAGCCTTAGAGTCTTTGTTTTAGACCCAGGCAGTTGTGCTGTGAGAAGCATTGGGCTGGCTGCACAGCTGTCATAATTTCTAGTGTGCCACCTTCAACACCTTGGAAGGGCCATTGTGGCTTGCCAGGTCAGAGAATGGAACGAGGAATAGGAACCTGTCATTTTGGGGTGCATAAGCTACTCCCCCACTGATCTCCTCAATGAGTTGCTTTGAGCATGTCTGAAATCAGAGTGCCAAGCTGAAGTCCCTGCCCATCATTTGCATCTGGTTTGTCACTGAATTTCAGCAGCACTGAAATGTAAGTTTTCAGGACAGAGGATCTCTCAGAGTGGCTTAGTTTAAGTTGCCCCCGATAATCAAAACTACAAGACAAAATATCAGCCCAGTGATTCTGGCTGCCTGATATATAAGTAACCGGTAGCTCAAAGTTTTGGAAAAAGAAGTCTGCTATTGCTCACAAGTGCTGAGCTTTCTGAACTAATGGCCTTACGGCAAGCTAGAGTTGTTGGATTGCTTAGTGAGGTGTCAGGCTCTCTAAAATGTGGACCTCTAGGCTTGACAGTGATCTTCATCACATGCTGGGTAATTGACCATGGCCAATTTGAATTTCCATCCAAAAATAAGCACTAGGTAGATGGAGTCTGTTGCCCTGGTTGCCCTGGGTCATCTTTTGTGATGAGTTAGAATTAGACATGATATTATTTCCATAATATTAGATCAGGACAGATTGGGGAAGGCTACTGCTGGAACAGAAATGATCAGATACTGAGTAAAAGTCCTAACTGGATGAGGACCAGGTCTTCAGATTTCCTAATGAGCCAGAATCAACCACGGGATCAACTGGTAGCTAAGCATTGGCTTCTAGCCAGCACAGCCTTCAGCTCAGCATGGTAGTGAAGTCGAGTTAACCTCTGTTCCTAGTTACCATGATCTACGTCTGTACTTCCTGGCAACATATACGTGGCCCAGCCTGAGCACTCTAACACAGAGGCATACCTTCTCTCTGGAGGTGCACCTGCCCTACCAACATTAATGAGAGGTGTACATCCTCATGCCTCTAGCTCCTCTGGAATCTGAAGTCCAGACTGTCTGGCAGGAAGGTGTGGCCAGGTACCTAACCATACTGTGACCTGACTGGAGGTCAGGTGACTAACAAAGGCTGCCAAGCTCACTCAGCAGGGCCAGTTCATCTTTGCAACTTGTACTGAGACCTTTAAACTGGGCCTCAACACAGAGCCCATTCTATGGCAGCTCCTGGATGAGAAGTCAGAATCTAGATGCACATCAGTTCACTGCCTTCTCTCTCCTCCTTGTTAAGGAAAGTACAGGGCAGTGTCCATTCCCTTTGGAACCTGGCTATCAAACAGGCCCCTTACAGTGGTCAAGAAACCCTGTAGGGCTGCCAGGTTATATGAGCTGAATACCCCATCAGTTAAGATATCCAACCACCCTTTGTGCTTTTTTTGAAAATCATGGGTAGTTATCAGGAATTAAAAGTCTGAATTACAAATTTAGGCAGTACCTCCAGATTCCCTCGGGGTTTTTGGGTGATTAGCAGAGAGAAAGCCTGAGAAGGGAAGGCAAGAAAGGACAGAAGCTCTGAAAGCTACAAAGTTTTACGTTAGTCCTTCCCTGTGGAGTATGGCTTTTTTTCTGAGTGATTGAGTTGTGTCTGTTTATCTCATTTAAGGATCTCAGTCATCTTTGTACTTAACCAAAATTGCTAAAATTTAATATTCATGTATTCACTTATTATTCAGTTCACATAGAGTGGCAGTAGTCATTACTATGAGGGATTCATTACTATGAGCCTATACTATTGATTGATTGATTGATTCATTCATTCATTCATTCATTCATTAATGCAATCAATACATATTGAGTCAACTATGTGCCAGTATGGTTCTAGGTATTGGGGATATAAAGTTGATTAAGATAGAGATCCTTCCCTCATGGGGCCTACAGTTTAGTGGGGATGGGAGAGAAACCATGCCAGAGCATGATGTTAAATGTGGATAAGTACAGGAGTTATGGGGCTGCAATGGAATAGATGAGTTTCAGCTGAGTTAAACATGTATACACCAGCTGGTTTAAAGGTATGAACTCAAAACTGACCTAACCCCATGAACTGGGAGCATATTTTTATACTCTCCCTTTCCATGACTTCATGTATTCCCAAGCATGTAGATCAAACTAAACTCAGCAAGTATGTTGTGGGTATCTAAGAGTCCCCTGCATCATCAGAATATTTTAGTAACTGCTGAAGATATCATTATTCGGTATACCTAAAAAATTTTAAGGAGAGATATGTAGTTGTGAATTAGAATTAAAATATTATAAACAAGCTATTGGGTTTTGCCTGATTAAGATATCATTTTCTGCCCAAGTTGTTTGGGCTTGAGTTAATTTGTTATCTCTAAAACTTTTCTTTTGGATACAATTTAACTATTAGTCTATTTTCAAATAGGCATGAAGTTTTACTGCATTTTGAATAATTATACTCGATGTTAATTAATGAGATTTTAGTGATTATGAAAAAATTTAAAACAGTAATTGTACAAAAAATTATTTTCTAAGATGCCATAAAATAAGCAACCCATAACTAAGATCTAAAAGCAATCATCACGCAAATAAGGTCTAAAAATGTGAATAAGCCAGATCTTTAAAATATTACCAATTATGAGAAATTGCACCAAAAATTGTATTATTATTTTAAAAATGTATTTTGATAAATACCCACATGGTCACTCTATCGGTTGCATCAGTTGGTATAAAGTTAAGGGTATACCCTTCCTATTTGCAGATATCCAAGAGATGAATCCAAGATAGTACTTAGAGACATGAAATCAGAACTGAGGGTTCCTGGGTGTCTTGGCCAGTAAAACACCCTTTATTTTTTGTTTTAAGATAGTGGATTGAGACTAAATTATGAAATTAATTTATGGGTCACAACCATTATTTATTTTTTAAAAAATGGAACCACAACAAAATAAATACAATGCAATGCAATACAATAGAAAATAACGCAAATAACCAGTAGTAAGGATAAGTATTTCATAAAACTTTCTGTATTATGTACTCATATACCTGCACACAAATACTGGGTGACACTGTAAAATGTATTTCTTATGGAGTGTCCTGGTCAAAAATGTTTGAAAGCCACTGTCTTAGAACACTTAGAACCACTTACAAGTGGTAATTGTGCTCCAATTGAGGTCAGGTGGGTCAAAAAGTGCTCACAGGCGTTCAGACCAATAAAAAATGGAGATATTTTTGGAGAGATCCAACATGGTAAAGTAAACACTGTGCTTGTGTCCTTCCATGAACACGTTAAAACTACAACTAAATTATAGAACAATCAACCTGGAGAACGATCTGAAATCTAGCTGAACAGAAGTCCTATAACATCGGTACTGGAAGGAGGGGTGGAGACGCAGAACAGGCCCCAAACTTCCCTGTGGCAGTTGAGAATCTTGGCTGCAGAGGTTACACCCCGGGAAGTGAGGGCCCCCAGCCTGGAGTACTGGTGCCAGGAAGAGAATCTCCCGCAACATCTACCTGTGAAAAACGGAGGGGATTCCAACCATTCTGGTGGGACAGAAGGCTGCGGGAAACCCAGCCGTCCTCTTAAATGACTCGCGCACAGACTCGCTCACAGGCATTCACCTTGCATTCCAGCAGAGAGACAGTGACTCAGGGGGCCTCAGAGACATGGGGAGGGGGGAAGACAGGCTAAGGTGTGTGGCTCCAGGGGGAGGACTGGAGGGCAGTTGGCATTTTCCCAATGAGGGGTCCTCTTTCCGTGCAGCCAGCAGGCCAGAGCCATCTTTCCTGTGTTGAGCCCGCCCCCACAGGGCAAATCTGAATCTGACTGGCCTGTGAGCTCTGAGGCTCCGCCCTGCTGACTTAGCACCCAATGCACTGCCAGAGGCACTTTCTCTAAAAGCAGCAGTCCTTCCCTCATTGCATTCTTTCTTGCAAAACTATAGAAGTCCATGGGCCCCAGGCAGGCAGGAACTGGCCTCGCTGTGCTCTAAGACTTTTGCTGAGTTTCTCCTGGCTCAGTACTGGCAGCAAACCAGAGTCTACATTAACCTGGTGACCACAACTTTTCCCATTCTAGTGACTCCCTGAGACCCTGCCTCATCCAACTCACATACCACATGAGGCTCTACCAGTGGCTGAACCTCAAGGAAGCTGGCAGGTGGCAGCAGGCCTCCTGGTGTCCTGGCTTTTTGCAAAGTTATCCCCAGGACTGATACTGGTGATAGTCATCCTCAGTTCACAGCATGGCCTCTCCCATGTGCCTCCAGGTTTAGCACAGGCAGCAAACAATCACAGATCACTTTGTAGCTCCTACCAGGTAGTCCGCAGCCAGTCCTGGGCCTATACCGAAGCCCTTCCCATAAGGCCCCAGAACCAACATACTTGGCTTTCAGACCATATCAGAGCACTGCCCAATTAGCCCCACAAGTGGCACACACAAAAGGTGGTCTCAACAGGCACCAAAGTCCAGTGGGGAAAATCCCACTCAGTGGGGTAAGCTTCATGCACAGCAGCCCATAAGCTATGGATGTGGCCAAACCCCACAGCCAATTAGCCTGAGGGTCAATTCCAACCACTCATATGCCAATAGCAATCAAGGCTCAACTGTAACAGGAGACTACACACAACCCACACAAGGGACACTCCTGGAGCACCCAACTCAGGTGACCAGGGAGACTGTGCCACAGAAAACAAGACATATGCTGCTTACAGGAGACTCACTTCAGATTGAAGACTCACACGGACAGATGGTAAAAGGATGGAAATCAATATTTCATGAAAGTAAAAATTAAAAAAACAAAACAAAACAAAACAAAAAGCTGTGGTAGTAATACTTACACCAGACAAAATAGACTTTAAATCAAAGGCTGTAAGAAGAGACAGTGAAGGACCCAGTAATCCCACTTCCGGGTATTTACCTGAAGAAATCCAAGACACTACTTCAAGGGGAGGTGTGCCTCTGTATGTTCATTGCAGCATCGTTTACAATGGCCAAGATGTGGAGGCAACCTGGGTGTGGGCCTGTTTGGGTTCATTCTGCGCTTCCTGGACTTTAGAAAATATAATAAAGCAATGTGCTAATTTACTTTCCCACCAGTAATGAATGAGAAGTATGACTAATCTTCCTATCTGTGTTAGACAAAATTGTTTTATTATGGTGCATCAGAGTTTTATTTGGATATTTTTATTACTATGAATTTGAACATTTGTTCAAAAGCCCATTGGCCATTTTATTATATTTTGGGAATTGTTTGTTCATATCCTTTGTGTCTTTATTTTTCTGTTGGGATATTTTTCTTTTTTATGTTATTACTTACAGCTTTTTGTGTACTAAGACTCTTAACCTTTTGTCAAACAGATGTGTTGCAGACACTTTCCCTTTGTTCTTAATTTTTAAACTGCATGTTTGTGTGTGTGTGTGTGTGTACAGAATATTTCATTTTCATATAATAAAATTTATGGGCCTTTTCCTTTGTGGTTTTCATGCTTAAAAAGACCATTCTAGAACACATAAATATTCATCCAGATTTTGGTGCCTTCATGCTTTCTTGGTTACATCTTTCATTCTCCTGGAATCTGTTTTCATGAAAAGTTTAAGGATATATAACTTTATTTTGTTTCCAAGTATATGGCCAGTTTTTCTAATACCAGTTACAAGATGATCATTCTTTCTCTGCTAATGCGAAATACAAATTTTATTGGTACTAAATTCTTACATATACTAGATCTGTTTCTAGAATTGATATTTTTGTGCAGTGAATTTTCTATTTCTGCAAACTTTTTTTTAATTACTATATTCTTAACAAGTGCTTTAACATCAGGAAAGTTAACACTCTCATTACTTTTTAAGTTTTTAAATGAATATTTTTATTCACTATGTTTCTTCTGCTGCTTTAATTTTAGAATCATTTGTTATATCACCCTGCAAGGGAGAAAGTGACACTAGCATTATTGTTATTACATTAAATCAGATTAATTTGGGGAAGAATTAAAAATGGTTTATAATGTTGAAACTTTCTAACTCACCCTTTAATTTAACTCATTTTTCTTATATTCCTCAGTAAAATTTTGAGGCTTTCTATCTATGGGCTCTTTATATACTTCTTGTCAATTCCATTGATTCTCACCCAAGTTTTTACTTGCAAGCAAAAATGTTGACTCTTCCTGAGTAAGCAGAAAAAATATTCAAAATATGTTGGGTAGTTCAGTGAATCACTGTGTGTGTTCTAGAACCAGACTCAGGGTTAAACTTCTGAGGAAGATGACCAGAACTGTCACAACAAATTCTGAGGATAAAACTATCACCATTGCCACCATCACAGAACACTAGAATGTCAGGTTGCAACAGCCACGTCTAAACCAGGAACTCAACTCCACAGCAGCCACCATTTCTAGGGATATAGCTACTTTCTTTTTCTTATTTGCACAGGTTAGAATTTCCAGAATAATGTGACCATTAATGCTAATGATGAACATCTTTTTCTTATTCCTGCCTTTAATGGAAAAAGGTATCTTTTGTTCACCATTATGTATCAGTCCAGACAGTGATAGGAACTCATCTTAAATTCATAGTATATTAACAGATTTGCTCTGTTTTAATTTTATTTGTACTTTTTCTCCTCAGAAATAAATTTTTAATTTTATCAGATGCTTCTTGGTCAAAATGATAAGATGCTTTTATTTTTTTATTTTAGCCTATTAATGTGATATAGCAATAGGTTTTATAATAGTTACCCTTCCCTGTATTCATGAAATAACTCATTCAATCATGGTGAGACAACTTCAATATAGTATAGGGCTTATGAGCACATGTTCTGAAATATGCTTTCCTGGGTTCCAACCTAGATTCTGCTATTACTATTTGTTGTGACCATAGACAAGAAATTTAGCTTCTATAAGTACTCAGGTATTTCTTACAAAATTGGAATGATAATAATAATACTTATGTAAGAGTTGTGTGAGAATCATGTGAGATAATTCATGAAAACAACAGTATATAGCACATAGTGTGTAGTAAATGTCAATTAGTATATTTATTGTCTCTTACTATAATGCTGATTTAGTTAAAATTTTAGGCATGATTCTTGCAAAATGTTTCCAAGTGAGATTGGCTTGTGGTTTTCTTTTTGGATATTGTTTGTGTCAATTATCTCTGATACCTTTTACTATCATGGTATATACTTTGATACTATCATGGTTATATTAGGTTTGCCAGTTGAACTGGAAAGCTTTCTATTTTCTTCCATATTCCAGAAGACTAAACAACATTTAAATTTCTGTTTAATTAAGGAATGAACATTTTTCTGAAAACCATCAGGGCCTTCAAGTTTCCTAGGGATATAGTTCTTTCACAAATTTTCATTTATTTCATGGCTTTCATCTTTTCAAATGTTCCACTTAAATTAATTTTTGTCATTTGCACTTTCCTAAAATATCATTTTATTATACAGTAATAAACTCAAATTTATTATAGTAGAGTTTACATAATATTTTCTTAAAGATTTTTAAGTCTCCTTAAATTCTGTTATTGCTTTCTTTCTTATTATGTTACAAAATTGATACTTGCTATTCTTCACCTTTGTTCAGAACTAATAGCAACTTCATTATCATGATTAGAATAGAGAAGTTCTAGAAATATATCAATAAAAGGTATCTCAATAGTTCGCTCTCTAATTTATCAATTTCCATTTTTATGAGTTCCTTTCTCCTTGTATCCTTTATTTATTTTTAAATTACTTTTTTTTCTATTTCAATGCTTAGTTATTTATTTCTCTTTTTATTTTAGGTCAAGGCATTTTAGCAAAAGGGTCATGGATTTTCCTCTGAGTACAGTTTGATCCCATTCCATATTTTTAATAAATCTATTATTTTAATTTTTTTGACATTTATACTTTTAATTTCCTCTTTACTCCAAGAATTACTCAAAATAATGCTTTTAATTTTTAAGTATCTATATTTTTCATGTCTTTCAAAAATCCATTTCTAGTTTTATTACACAGAGCTCTGAGAATGTTGTCTGTAGATTTCTTTTTCTTTCCCTCTACTTGTTTGATTATTTCATCAAGAAACCTGAAAAAACTAGAAGTCAAACATAGTAGACTTAGAGGACATCGTTTGGAACAGGAAAGTTTTCTTTTAGCTTTCTTATTTTAAAATAAACTTAGTATAAGCATACGATAGCAGATAAACTATTACTGTGTTTTATCTGCTTACTGATGATAGCATCAATTTAAGTAGCTTAATGATTAACCTGAACAATTCTCATTTAAGTCAATATGCCTTCTTTCATTAACTGTTAAGGATTTTAGAGTTGGAAATTTTTTGTTTTGTTTTGTTTTGTTTATGTGGGGTGCTCATGTTTCTGTTCATTAATATACATTATTCATGTTATTGCTGATGTATGTCATATGATTATTTAAAGTATTGATTAGCTTTTATTTGCTATAATTTGGATTTACTTTCAATATTCAAATTTCATGTATGCCTACCTTGTACATTTAAGAATATTTGTTTTGTTTGTTTTATTGTTATTTTTGCAGAACATGGTTGGAGAGTGGGCCATACCAGAAGAAACAGTTGATAATGTACCACCCTCCAACAATTGCATATTGGGCCATGTGATTCACAGACTAATTGAAAAATCTCTTCCCCCTCAAGCTGAATCAACAGAGTCTGAATTACCTTCATTTGCTATTAAAGGGTGCTTATTGGGGAAAACATTGAGTGGAAAAACTATTGCTCTAAAGTTTCTACAAAAAGGTAGAATTTCCTTTTTTTATTTGTATTTACTGGACTCTGTTTACATTGATTATAGCTGCAAATGGCTATGTCTATAGAAAACATACATGAGGATCTTATGATATATTAGGAAATTCTGTCATCATGAATTTTATAATAGAATGAACACATAATTTATTGTCCAAGGAAGACCCTTGGACAATAGAGTTTAGAGTCATAAACTGTCCCAGGTAAACCTGGATATGTGGGGATGCTATATAATAATAGTGCATAGACTAAATAGAAATAGCAAGTCATAAACTTTTCCTCATAGACTTTACTTACTTTACCAATAGATGAAGCAAGAAATTACTAAGTTGTCACATACATAATAGAAATCACTTAAAATTGTAAATATGTTAATTATTCACATTTGTTGAGTTCTTACCCTCACTGTAACGAGGCTTTGACTTGTTTTGTAGAAGCTTTCAGTTAGAAGCAAAATCATAGGTTTCCATCTCTTCAATTAGTTTTTATTCAACAATACAATACTATTATTCTTTTCACTGAAAAACTCAAAATTTGCACTGAGGCTGTCTACCTTGTATCATGCTAAGGCAGAGAAGAGTAGGTCATTACTGAGATGTTAAAAAGACCTCCTTAAAAAGCAACTTGATAAAATCACAATGAGATACCACATCACATCTTCTAGAATGGGTATAACAATAACAACAAAAACAAAAAAAAATCTGGAAAGTAACAAGTGTTGGTAAGGATATAGAGAAATTGGAATACAATGCTGGTGAGAATATAAAATGTTACAGCCATTAAGGAAAGCAGTTTTGTGGTTCTTCAATAAGTTAAACAAAGAATTACCATATGACCCCAGCAATTCTACTACTGGGTATATACCCAAAAAGATTGAAAACAAATGTTCAAAAAACAGAGGAAAAAAACCTGTATAAGAATATTCATAGCAGCACTACACTATTAATAATAGTGAAAAGGTGGAACTAATCCAAATGTCCATCACCTGATGAATGGATAATAAAATGTGGTATATCCATGCAACGGAATATTACTCATCCATAAAAAGGAATGAAGTGCTGATACATGCCATAAACATGGATGAATGTTGAAAACATGATACTAAGTAAAAGAAGTCAGACCCAAGAGGCCGCATATTATATGATTCCATTGATATGAAATATCCAGAATAGGTAAATCCATAGAGACAGAAAGCATATTAGTTGTTACCAGTGGGGGCAAGAGTGGACCGCTTAATGGGTACAGAGTTTCCTTTTGGGGCTATGAAATTTTTCTGGAACACAATAGTGGTGATAGTTGGACAACATTGTAAATAACCTAAATACCGCTGAAATGTATCTTTTAGAATGTTTAAAATGGTTAATTTTATGTTATGTGATTTTTAACACAATAATAAGGAAAACAGCTTGACCCAAAAAAAAGATTAGGGTGCCCTACAGACAGTGTTAGAGGATAAAGCCAGCATAGGACGATCAGGTCAATTTCCCAAATGAAGAGCTATTGGTAAAACTGTCCCTCTGTACTTTAGATTTTCCCATTCAGATACTTTCTATTGACACTCTTGTCCAAGAAGCTCTCCAAGCATTTCATGACAATGAAAAAGTCAGTGAGGCCCTCCCAAGTCACAATGAAGCTGAACAAGAGGCTCTACCAGTTCTGCGAAAGGATAGTAAAGAAAGCCCGGCAAGTGTGATTTTAGTTTCCTTTCTTGCACCTCATATATTAGAGACTTGAACCTGAATGAAATCTGAGAGATCTATTAGACCAGAGGTTGGCAAACTTTTCTGTAAAGGTCTCAAAAGAAAATATTGTAGGTCTTATGGGCCCCGGATATTATGGGGTTACTTATGTAACAAGAGCAGCCCTCCCCTACCACCACCAGTTTCCCTGGGTGGGCCATCGAGAGTGGTGGGCCGGCTTAGCGCCAAGTTACCTTCAGTTGGAGACATTTTCCTGAGGTAAGAGCCACGGGCTGGTGAAGGGGTGAAGAGGCTGAACTGCAAGGGGTTAGAGGATAGCAGCGTATGAGTGTTATGGGCAAGTTCACCAAGTCACCAGCTCGTGGAGTGAAATTCCACCACTGAGAGCCTGGCGGTGGCTAACAGCAGAGTCCCCACGTTGTAGTTGGAGACCAAGGTCAGCCCTGGGAAGCGGCCAAGGCAGGCACTGGAGCTGAGCAGGGGCAAGAGGCAGAGGAGGATGCCCAGCTTAGTCCCCAGGCTTGCAGCGCTATCCCATGGAGGTGTATATGCTCAGGGACTGTATAAAAATAGTCAGCCCTGCCAAATTTGGTCCATGGGCCATCGTTTGCAGACCTCTGATGTAAACTTGTAGATCTCAATTCAGGGAGGTGGTGGGTGGGAGGGAGGTCTCCATATTATTTGCCAGCATCACAAACCCATGATTTACCTGCATCACACTCCCATCAATATTGCTACATTATTTCCCGAAGGTTCTAGGACAGAAAAGAGAAGAATGCGGCCCCACCTTGAGAATTGCCATGGGTTCAGCACTCTCATTTTAACCGGGAGACAGTAGAGGCCCTAAGCATGAATTGGTGTCCTGGGGGGTCAGAAGGCTTGTTAATGTCTAGGCTGTGATGGGCATCCCAGACTCTAAATCCAGTACTCTTTCCCCCACCGTATGCTGTCTCTGCAAGTGAATAAATTAGCAGAGAATCTAATCCAGATCATTTGCACAAGCTGCAAAATAAATATTACTTAGCCATGGATTATGAAGATAACTGGGAGAAGTTTTATTCATTGAGGGCTGTTTCATCTTCCATATTACGGTACTCTTTGTACTCTAATCAATAGGGTGCTAGATAATGCACTTATCTTTTCTTTACTTCCCTATGGCTATGACTGACACCTCTAGGATTGTTCTTTCTAGAACTTTCCATAAACTCTACCTCTTTCTTAGCTTTCGTTGTGTTTTCCTAATGGCAGTTGCTGTGTTTTACATAGTAATTGAAGACCAACCTAAAGACAGATTATACACTTGTTACTGTGTTTTTCCACAATTATCATCAAATTTTGTTTGTTCCTGGAAATCATTCAGTCCCTCTTAATATCATCAATGTTTTAGGTAAACTGGTATACTTCAATAGCATTCTTAAATTTATTTTTATAAGTGTGTGTGTGTGTGTATGTGTGTGTGTATTTTCTCCTCAAAGAATCTGCAAAACGAATTTCCAGCTGATTCAGTCTCAGATGAAGCATTACCAGAAACCGAAGGTAAAACTACACTGAGTAAGTAAGATATCAAAACAAACCATCTGTAATTTACATTACAGGGACAGATAGACAAACAGTAAGAGCACATATATATATATATATATATATATATATATATATATATATATATATATATAGCACAAACATCTTCCCAAGCTTCCCAAACCTAATGAAAATTTATCCCCCCTGGGATCTGGGTTTTAGTTCTTCAGATCTGTTGTAGAGCCACTGACGGAAAACAATTTTAAGTCTCAAATACCTTTTGTATGTGCGCTAGTGAAGGCCGTGTCATATTGAACAGTTTCCTTGTGTTGTAGAATAAAGTTCACTGCCATCAGCATCATTGCCATCACCACTGGACAACGTGTAGATTTATTATAAGCAGGCAACTCTCTTAGAGCAGTTGAGTTTTCCATCTTTAAAAGGACATACTCTGTCCCTTATGTTGGTTATTTGTTTCTTACAAGATATTTTAAATTGATTTTTAAACTGAGTACTATGTAACTTATTTTATTACTAAAGTACAGTTAATTATAAATGAACTCTGAGAACTTCATATTTTTTCCATAGAATTTAACCCAAAACCCCTCTGACTTCTAGAATTTTCTACGTTTAGACTTGCTACTTATAACTAGAAACTATAAAGAATTAACCTTTTAACCTTTCTTGAGAAAACTTGGATTGTTTTCTGAAAACAAAACCCAAACTGTATTAAAGTATTTCTAATAATATTGTTACATGTGAGCCATACTGGGAGGAAGGAAGCGGAAAACACCAAGCCACACCGTGGCCAGGATCTTAACATTGTGGAATGAGGGTAAAAGTCATGCTGTGGTGATTCTATTACTTCCTTTCTCTGAGTATCTCGGGCATAACTGGGTCTAATCACCCATCTGTCCAAAACCATAGATGGTCAAATACTAACCTAGTTGTTAGTTGTAAATACTGGAGTTTGTTCTTACCACTTTTCCTGTTGCTAGATACTGACACTAACAAAATGCCGAAAGCTGAAGAAGCCAAATCAAGTGATAGTTTCTCTAAAGTAAGTACCATAATCTAATTTTAGCTACTAATATACTGAAATGCATCATGCTGTCTGACTTCAAGTGAAATGAAACAGCAACGTGCTCCTGTTTGGTTTCAAGTAAATCTGATGGTAAAATATTAGCTAAATCTGAGTTTACTTAATATTCTTTATATTCTTAACATTCTTTATATCTAAAGGAATGGAAATTGCTATTCAATTTTGCCAAGTAACCGCATTTTGTTTTTGACTTATGCCAAATTTATATTCGTGTATTTTTCTTTACCAGTTAATTTATGATTTATTTCCTTTCACACTCAAAAATTTTCCCAGAATGATCCTAACTAGCCTTATTGGTGACTCTACAGAATATTTTATCAATCGCAGAAAAAAAATGTTTATAACAATTCACTCACTATTGTTTTAATAGATACCATCTCTATATATAGTATGGTTTTACTGTATAAGAAAACATTTTTTGCCATCAAATAGAATGGTCATATTAATCAAGTAGAATTTCATTTACTTTGTTTTTATTGCATTTGATTGCTTTTATTATGCATTTCATCATGGTAAACAATTTTATAATATTTTAGACTTCAAAATTGTTTAACAATAGAAAAAGGTTTTTGGAAGGCTATATACCAAACTGTAACCATGATGACTGCTGGGGAGGGGATGGGTTTAGAGAAAGTGCTGAAAGGGGCCTTCCTTACAAGTTTTACTCTGTGTATTTGAAATTTAAATTAGCAAGAAAGCTAATTGTATTTTTTTATGTTTACATTTATTGAGTTTCAAATTTCCCAAATTCCATATTCAGTTCAATTCAAAGGGCATACTTTGTTCTGTTCACTGTTGGAAAGATTTGAGATATACCACTGAACAAAAAAGAGCATTCCAGGACCTAATAGAGGTTGACTAGACGAAGACAGATAATAAACTAAAAACACATATGTAAATGAACTATATAATCTGTTAAAGGGTGATGATGCCAGCAGAGAAGAAAAAGTGGAGTAGACTAGAGGAAGGGGATCACAGGCACAGGCCCTAGGAGAGAGGGAAGGTTGCTGTCTTATGCGGGATAAGCCTCCTTGAGAAAGTGAGATTTAAGAAGATTGAGAGAGTCAGCCATCTGGAACCCGGGAAGCATGTCAGGCAGCGAGAACAGCTGGACAACAGACATGAAGCAGAAAAGGGCTTGGCAGCAGGGTGGGAGAGAAGCGTAAGACGTGAGGTTAGAGAAATGCACAGGAAGGGAAAAAGAGTCAGGTCAGCCAGTGCCTTCTAGGCAATGATTAGGACATTTGGAATAAGAGGGGGAGTCTTTGCAGGGTTTTTAGTAGAGATGTAATATCGTTTAACTTATTCTCAGTCCGGTGGCTGAGTTAAGAATACTTGTAGACACTAAGGAAGTTCCTCTTGGTATAGGGTAGTTTTGTTGGACCAGCCCTTCTACAGATAACATTCTAATGATGAACACAATAAAACAGCTTATTATTGAAGGCCAAACACAGCTGGTAAAAAGCAAAGCAGCCAACAAACAAGCAGCAGAAACCAGGCAGAAACTATATGGAATATGACCATTGAACAAAGGAAATTTCACCGGGCAAGAGCCAAACTTCTACAGGTTATCCCAGAGGCACGCCCCATCTGCATGGCATGAGTTGCTAGGACTCAGGCAGAAAGCCTCCATCTTTTTGATTTAGGGTATTAAAGGATGAAGTTTGGGATGCCAGAAAAGCTGAAAACTAATCAGGAAGATCTTGGAAGGGAAGGAGCTGCAGAGGAGGAACCTCAAAATCTGCATACACATTTTCCTTCAATGCTTGGCTGACTCCAGAATTGTGACAAACGATCAGTGTCTTCACTAGAGAGGATGGCCATTTAATGTGTTATTTTTTCCCCGCAAATATTTAGAAACTGACTTTTAATTAGCTATACTCTGCTCTTCCTTGTTTGTTTTCACAGCTCACTGTGCGTGCTCAGCTTGGTGCAAAATCAGAACAGTTGCTGAAGAAAGGAAAGAGCATTTCTGACGTGTTGCTAGTTGACATCCTGGTGAATGCTATTAAGTACGTATTACTTTTCATATCTCTTTAATATATTTTCTATCAGATAGAGGTATATAAAGAATAACAGAAAAATATTTTATTTTTAATGTCTAATGAATACTACATATCTACCTCAGAAAGCATACAGCAAGGTCAAAATATATTTTATGATTTACATGCCTATATTTTACTTCCCCCTTTACCATCCATGACTTCATTCACCCAGATGGGAATTCAGGTCAGTTTCTATTCCATGTGGGGAATTCAAGGAAATATCGGACACTACTTGGAAAGGCCAAGGGACAGATTATGGAAGGCAGAGACCCTAACTGTGTGCTCACAGGCCAATGGGCTTCCTCGTTTTGTGTTTCAGGAGGAGGGAGGGAACCCAGGGATCCAAAGATTGGACAGTGATGGGTAAGAAGGCACTGAGAAAGTAGATTTGCACAGGCAAGCATAGCACACAGGTGATATGTGATAAAGTATAAAGAAAAAGTCAAAATAGGCCATAATTCTGTAATCTCTTTCTTCCTACTTTCTAAGAGCAAAGGCTTCTTCTCAGCCCTCCTTTGTAATACAGAAAAAAGAGAAATTGAAAGAAGCCATAGAGGCTCCACTGATCCATGTAATAAAGAGATGAGGCTTAGCAGGATGGGAAAAAGAATCAAAAAGTTACTGTGAAAGAGTTTGGAGACCTCGCAGTAGGGGAGGAAATAGCATTAGGGTAGCTGTGCTGTGTGGGAAACAGGAAGACCGAGAGAGGTAAGGAAAAGTTTTAGGGAAATTTCATTATGCATCAGGAATGGACTCCCCTGCAGTGTTTCCTGAGACTCTATCAATGATTTCAGTTGCCTCTTAGTTGTGATGGATCTTGAAATGATGGCTCCTTGAATACAATGGGGTTGTATGAAAGAAACAGGGATGTGGTCCATTAGGGCTGAAAGGAATCATGTTCTACTAGTTGTAACATTTCTCAGAACAAGCACAAAATATGTTTTACCCCTGGGACTCCTGGTTCTAAAACAAACAAACAAAACTGTATATGGAAAAAATCAGCTATGAAGCAGATCTTAGCTCTGGTATCAGTGGAACTGGAGTGTCTACACACCACCCTGAGAACTTTGATACCCAGCTACCGCCATCCCCGTTGCCCCTGAGACACCTTCAGAGCACTGTCAGCAGTTTGAAATCCTTTCATCTGGTGAAATCCATCCTTTTTTGATGAGGAAACAAAGGCATATGGCAGCTCAGTAAGACAATCCAGTCATATACGTATCTCATTAGCAGCATGGCCAGAGTCAAAGCCCTGGTCTCCTCACTCCCATCACCTGGTGTCCTAACACTGCAACTGAACAAGTGTGACCCTGACCTCCTCCTCCCTCTGAAGTAGCTCTTCAGGCTGTGGGTGGGGGAAGAGGTCACCCAGACCTGGGGAGGTATTCAAGAAACTTCTTCACCTTAAGCCAATGAATCAACAAACCCGTTCTACGCAGAGTGCTTTACCAAGCTCTGGACAAGTTATAAAAGCCAAAATGCACATTTTTTCTGCTCTTTATAGACTTATGGGGGAAGTAAAGGCAGTGGCATGAAGGCAGCTTGATACTTTGGCAGAATCACTGGAGTTGAGGTCATTTGCAGTTTTGCGATTTTGAACAAGAAATGAAACCTCTGCACTTCAGTTTTCCCCCTCCTTCCTTGCCACGCTGTCAGGAGGATCACATGCAGTCACCAAAGAAGATTTACAAACCTTTAGAAAGGGAGGGTTCTAGTGTTTGAGAAATATGAGTTCTACCAGAGAGACAAAATCTCAACGTTTGATCCAAACACCAAAATCTCAATTTTGCATCATTTAGGGACTTAGAAGAGCAAAGTTGAAGTTTATGCCCTTTTCACATTGTTTTCCAACTTAGAGAACTACAATAATAATCCTTAGAGGACCCATTCTCAGTAGAAGATGCTGCGCTGAGGGCAAAATTCCCAAGAAATGGTCCTAACCCTATAGCAACTTAGAATTTACTTGAGATAAATCAGACTCACTTGTATTTTTGTAAGTCAAGAAATATAATCATTACCAGTTGTGTAGCGAAGAGAATGAGAGCCAGAGGAGTTCCGATCAGGTGGCTATGACTCTAGGCTGCATTGGGCGGGGTAGGAAGAACCCTCCAGGTGGGCCATGAGTACCCACCCATGTGCTAAACTCTCAAAATGCATCATTTCAGTGCATCCTCACAACCACCCTGTGAGGTATGTTATCCCACTATGTACAGATGAGGAAACAGGTTCACAGGAGGAACTGCCTATGAACGCAAGCTAGAAAATCCAATTCAGACTCACATAACAATGAGGAGATCAGTTTGTTTGAAGTAAATGGTTCAAAGTTGTGAGAGAGTAGACGCACTAGCTAAGTAAGTTGTGTCCAGTTGGTTTTAAATACCATGTTCTGGCCTCCAGAATAGATTTGGAGGGCAGCAGGCACCCACCCACAGAAGGATTGTGAGCAAGGGAATGATTGTGGTGCATTAGTCAACTAATTAACGTGAGCTATAAAGTAATAAGATTCATGCAGAAGGAGATTCTTGTGGAACTGAAAGAATTGTATTATTATTTCCAAAGTACTTGTCTTTATCAAAATGTTCATGGTGTGTCCATTTTCAATTTAGTGAGATACCTGCAGATCAAAGCTGGGTCCTCGATGGTTTTCCAATGACATTAAACCAAGCAAAGCTGCTGGAGGAAGCTCTCACAGGCTATGACAGAAGCCTCATAGAACTGGAGGGGAAGAAAGAGCAAATATCCACATTGGCTGTTGATCCTACAGCTGCCAAAGAAGTGCCTCTTCCTCCTGCTGCATTTGACTTTGTCATGTTATTAGATATTTCAGATAATTCCTTACTGAATCGCATGCATGACACCATGGGTAAGCTGGACACCTCTTTATTCGTTTTCTTCTTGATATTCTTGTCTACAGGTCCAAGCCCTTTGTCTGTTTGTTCTTTGACTGAATCTGTGACGATTCCCAGGTACAATTGTAAGTGTATAACGAAGACTTTGTTTCAGCCTTCCAAAGGGTTCCCTAGCAGAGGTCAGGTGACTCCTGCTTTGTCTGTCCACATGCAGCACTGCAGGCCAAGCCTGCACCTAGCGAAAAATTCCATGCCAACTGCAAACGTCTCACTAAATCTTTCCATCACTTGGCAGCTGCCCTGGCACAGAGGTGCCATTTATGAGACTGGCATGCATGGAGGAGCTTCTTGTAGCCATCCAAGACATCTAGGTGGGTCGCCCTCCTGCAGGTCAAAACCCACATCTGTGCTGCAAACAAGGATCTGATAATATGCTTCCCTTGGATTGTTTGTCAGCTCTGAAAAGCAGGGATCAGTTGGCTGATGTCCTCACATGGTGGGGTTGAATAGTCTTGCCAACATTTTATGGTTTATTTAACTGCTTTTCATGGTTGAAATGAAAAAAAATTACTTTATTCCACAAATTAAATACTTCTGGATAAAAACATATATTCCTGAACCCTGACTTTCCAACTTAGGAGGTATTTGACCTTGGGAAAGTACTTCATTGTTCTAAACCTCAGTGTCACAACCTATGCAATAGAATGCCTCATTGTACTCTTTTGGATATGAAAGAAAAACTGTTTCTTTACTCACAACACTTTTGACACCCAATGTCTGAGTTTTCCACAGCATCCAATTCTCTGAGGACACCACATGGGCACCCTAAACTTTAATTCATTTCTGGTACTATTTACCCAAAGTTAGTGCAGGCTCCACAGGTTAAGGGCTCAGTCCCACAAAACTGCCCCCAACTTCAGATGCCAATTTCAAGTAGTGGATCCCTCGGTTACCAACATGTCTGTTCGACTTGACTCCTACAAATTCGAGGGTTTCCATGACCCCTCATCAGGTTCGATAATTTGCTATGTCTCACAGAAATCAGGGAAACACTTTACTTACTATCACTGGTTTATTATAATGGATATTATAAAGATGCAGATGCCCAGTCAGATGAAGAGGTACATAGGGCATGGTCTGGAAGAGTCCCAAGCTCAGGATCTTCTGCTCCTATGGAGCTCAGAGTGCACCACCCTCCCAGCATGTGAATGTATTAGCCAATCCAGAAGCTCATCAAGCTTCTTCAGAGTTTGTATGCAGGTTCCATTATATAGGCATGATTGATTAATTATTGGGCATGCGTTATTAGCTCAGTCCCAACCCCTCTTCTCTCCCAAGAGATCAGGGGGTAGGCTGAAAGTTCTAGCCTTCTAATCACCTGGTTGGTTCCTCTGGCAACCAGACCCCAATCTCTAAGAGTCACCTCATTAACATACACTCAGAAAAGGTTGAAAGCGTCTTATTATGAATAACAAAAGGTGCTCCTCTCACCCTATCACCCAGGATATTACAAGGGTTTTCAGAACTGTGTGTCAGAAGCCAGAGACAAAGACCACCTTCGAGTATATATTTATTATATCACAATATCACAGGTATGAAATGAGATAAATGTTAAACACATAGGGTGGAATCTGCCACATGGTAATAAGCATATAGCAAATTCATCAGGAACAGTTGTGGAAGACTTTGAAATGAATAAAAGATTATTGGGCATCCTTTCAATAGAAGGCTGAGTATTGTCTTTTGGACCCTTTGGAGTAGCTGATTCCATACGGGTCTGTGTCTTTCATTGGCCTTTACTTAGCTCTTCTGTAACTACAAATTATTGGAAACTGATAGCAATTCAAATGAGTCTTGTTCATAGACATGCAAATGAATTTTTCAATCAACATGCAATTAATGTCTACACCTTTGAAAAGATGATTTCAAATACTGCATTGGTCTACACACAGTGACCAGTTTTTCATCTATTAACGTCTATTTCAGCACTCGTGATTGCCTATAAATGTGTCTATTATTAAGATTCTCACTTAAACTGGTTGTAACAACTTACTGGTGCTCTCATTAATTGAAGAGTTAAATTATTACATTTTACATTTGTTTGAGAGTCTTGATTTTACCTTTTTTTCCTAAAAAAACACAAAAAACTGCCCTTTAACAAATGGTAACATTTAACATTTTTAAAAAATTATTGCTGTTACTAATGCAATGGCACTTACTAATACAATGACAATAGATGTGGGATCATCTGTTTCAGTGCTTTTGTTTATAGATGGGAAGTTAAAGCATGAGCCCTTGACTTGTCCAAGTTCACACTCATCTTTATTTTGAGCTTGTGTAATTTTGAGATCTTTCTTTCATTGTTTACTGAAATAAAATGACAGAACTATTCGATATTACTTCAGCTATTTAGCCCTGTAGTTAAAACTGGATGCTGTCCATGAAATCTCAAAAGAGAATTTTACTTCACTTTATACAAGGTGACAGGAGCCATGCTGACAGTTGTGACGGTTCTGCTTGTTCAACCAGCTTCCCATTCCTATTCAGGGAACTGTGAGGACTGATTGGGAACATTGCCAGTCCATCTGGTGGCAGAATGGGGCGCTGAACTCAAGATAAATCTGACTTGGAAATAGGTTATAAAGTGCACGCATACACACACCTGTGGATGAGAGGGCCCGTGAAAGCTGACTGTAAGGGCCTCAGCGGTTGGCCTACCCTCTTGGGACTCCATGGGAAGCATATGGTTGTGTGTTTCGAAATAGAGGGAAATCAACTGGCAAGAATTTTTCAAGAAATCATACTCAATCCACTTGGAGTTCTTTCAATTTCTTAATGAAATGATATAACAAATGATTCTGTCAAATTTATCACAGCTGATGTTAGCATCTAAATAGTTTAATTTCCTAATTCTAGACCCTTGACTTATAACGAAGCTTCAAAATGCCCTTTCTTCACTACTCCAGGGAAAGTTGCTCCTTTGCAAAATTTTATACTTACATGCACACAAATAATCTTATTTTTCTACTATCAGAAATTGGTATTAACACACGACATGATCTATTTCTTTTTTATCGTATATTTCTAGTATTGAATATTTCTAGGTCTGAAGGGAACTGAGCCAATACCTCAATTCAGGCCATGTAAGCCATGAAAACTACTGTGAAATCATTGAGCTTATAGTTCTTATTTTGGTCAGAAATGAGTATGCTAAGTACTTGTCTGCAACTTTGAAAGTCAATCTTCAGCTTTCATATTCACGTATTTTAAGAAAAAGTGTTATTCTTTCATATCTTAAGATTTTTCTTTCTTAGAATGTAAGATCTGAATGGGCTTTGAAAGATCATTTTGCCAATTTACTCTCCTCATCTCAGGCAAGACCCCATCCAAACTATTTTAGACAGCTAAAACTCTATCTTTCTAAAATATCTTGTTCACTCACATATTCATTTATTATTTATTGCATGCTTGCTAAGTGTGAGGCACTAGGCAAGGGCACTGGTGATAAACTAATAAAGAAGAAATGGAGTTTATAGAAAATTCTTGATGAGGAATCAAGGGGTTATATTATAAGAGTTGTGTGTTCCACATGGCAGCCACTAGCCACATATAGCTATTTAAATTCCTTAAAATTAATAAAAATTCAGTTCCTCCATCACACTGGCCACATTGCATGTACATATGTGGTCAGTGGCTCCCATATCAGACATCATGACGTAGAACGTTTCCCTCATCTCAGAAAGTTCTATTGGATGTCACTGGTATAGAGTGATGGGAGCTAAAATGGCACCACCAGCAAATATTTATCTAATATTGATAACGTGTCAGGAATTGATAATACAGAAATGAAGGTCAAGTCCCTGTCCTCAGTAGTTCATAGTGTAGTGTGAGAAGAAACAAAAGTAAGCTGCTTATTATAATATGTAGTCAATTATGTGCTACAATAGGTGTCCCCAGCATGGAGAGGTAAGCCAGGCCAAGGAAAGGGAGGAAAATTGAGAGAAATGCATTTGCAAGCCTTGGTAGGTGAGCATGGTCCATCTAGAGAACAACAAGTCCCTCAGTAGGGCTGAGAGGCGGCAAGCTAGGGGGGAAACAGCAGAAATGAGCCTGGAGAGTTAGACAGGGTCCAGATGAAGTGTCTTGCCCCACGCTAAGCGGTTTGGACTTTATCTTGAAACCATGTGCATTCAATGAAATATACTAAAAGTGAGATTTAATGAAATTAGATATGCTTTACATAATGGTCATTCTGACTTCAGTGTGGAGGATGCATTGGAAGGGAGAGAGATTGGAAGCAGTGAAATGAGTTAGAAAACTATTATCGTCTGAACTACAACAGAAGCATTAAGACAGCTGTAGGAAGCAAGGTCAGAAGAGTCAGCGTCAAGCAGTATTTTAGGGGTAAACTACAGAACTTAGTGACCAGTTGGGTTGGGGGATGTAGTACAGGGAGAACAGGATGACTTCAAGTTTATGACTTGCACAATTTTTTGAATGATGATACCATTAGAGAATATGGAAAGAAATACACAGAGTCTCTTAGGGACATGTAGAGCTCAAAGTGCCTGTGAGACTTTTAAGATTAGAAGTTAGAGAACAGTTCTATAAATGGGTCTAGATGTCAGAAAGAAAGTGTGCACTAAAGTTAAGGATTTAAAGGTAGGAGAAATCTTCTAGAAAGAAAAATGTGTTTTATAAAAGATCCAGGATGACACTCAAGAACACAAGAATTTAATAGGGAGAGCAAAGGAAAAAGTGTTTAGAAGCAGCAGCTAGAGAGAGGCAGAAAGCCAGGAAGAGTAACAACTTATAAGCAAAGGGAGGACAGATTTTCAAAATAAGGGTGTTGTACTATCCCTGTTCCAGACTGGTCGGGGTGGGGGCTCCTGAGGCCAGGGCTGGGGTGTGGGAGCCCAGTCACTAGGGTGGGGGGGCAGCACGCTGCCCTGCAATGCTTGGGGTCCATGGAGAAGTCTGAAGGACAGCATCGTTGGGAAGTAGCCTACAGCCAAAGCCAGGTGGGCTCACAGGCCAAACATCAGTCCAAAAAGGGTTGGGCAGAGAGGAATGGGCCAGACTCAAAGCCAACAGGCAGGAGGCCAGGAAGGGCTAAGGAGAGGGAACAGCCAATGTGGAAGTAAGACTGTGTCAGAATGAAGAATAAGTGGCTACCTGGGTTCTTAGCCCACGCCTCAGGCCATTGGTCGGTGTGAGAGGGAGCAACAGGATTCCTAATATGGCGAGAGGTACAGGAAGATTCTGTGTGCAAGCCCCATATGCTTGCTTAACCTGTGAGTAACAGGGACTGAAAAGAAACATGAGGGGGCTTCCAGGGCTGATAATACTTGCTTCTGGATCTGGATGCTAAGTGTTTTTCATTTGTGAGATCATTGGACTGTATAGTCCTGTATGCATTCTTTTGGGCAGCTATAATTCAATAAACACCTTAAAAATTAAAAAGAATTTCGGAGCCTAGAGTCAAATTGGCTGGAATAAAATCTCTTCTCCGCCATTTATGAACTATGCAATTTGGGCCAATTATAGAATTGCAATCTTACCTCACAGTGTTTTATGAATATAAAATAACATTACATGTGTAAAAGTATTTAAGAATTATGTGCTAAATTTTACCTATAAATGTGACAGAGAAATAGAATAAGATAAGGACTGAAACACATCCATTGGCCTTGACATTTTTGATGACTGCAGTGAGAGCTGTTTCAAAGGGGAGAAGGAAGGATGGATTGCCTTGGGTTGAGGCATGAATGGGAGGCAAAGAGGTGGAGATTATGAATGGAGATAACTCTCAAGAAGTTTGTCTCTGAAACAAAGAGCCATAGCACCTGTGTATTTACTGTTGTTTCTTCACTTCTCTCTCTCTCTCTCTCTCTCTCTCTCTCTCTCTCTCTCTCTCTCTCTCTCTGAGAAGAGTGCATGTACATGAAAGAGCTCAGCTGAATTTTAAGCCAGGGAATTAGTGAGGTTACAAGTCACAGGGTTGTGTGTTTTTCTCGAAAAATATCTACCAGTGTAAGCCTTGGAAAGAGAAATGAATATCATCTGAGGCTGGTGTAGCAGAAAGACACAGAAATTGAAGTTATTAAATGAGAAAGAGAAGCTGAAGTGTTCAACCATGTAACTCAGGTTTGCTATAAAATAAAGTGAAGTCAGGATAATGCTGGTATCTTAGGGGGAAAGGGTGTCTAGGGACTGAATGATAGAGAGATTCATTGGCTCTACAGGAGTGCTGGACAGACAAATAATAGGAGTGTAAGTCATTAAGACTGCAGAGATGGAGCCATTCAAGGTGGCCACAAAAATCCAGGGTGTGTCCATGGTAGCAAGTTCAAGAACTGGAGAGAAGGGGAAGGGGCCAATGCCTGGGTGGGTTTGGGAACAGAGGAATGCTGATTCATGTGCTGAAATCCTTGACAAATATGAGAAAGTGATCGTGAGATGGGACATGGCAACATCTCCTGAGAAGAGCTCCCACAATTTCCTTCAATCACCCATTACTGATGTTAGTAATCTCTGAGTTTTATAAATAACCTAAAAGCATGATGCTGTATGCTAAATCCATTTCCTCATTTTCTGTCATGAATGTAGATGGAGAACAATTGATTGCTATATGCTGTGAGGATCCTTCATTTTCTTCAACACTGTGAATTCACTCTTCAATGTTCTCTTGCATTGATTGAGTAATTCTAATTTATTTTAATCTAGTTCAAGGCTTTCTTTCCTCTTTATGATTTTCCATTTATTCTAAGTTCATGAGTATTCTGAACTTTGTCCTATCAATCCTGAATAAGACTCAATCAGAGATGTTGAGATTGTTTTTGTTCTCTTGTCGTCTATCCCTTTATATTTATTTTACAGGGAAAGATCGTAGAGTCTAGATAGAAAGACAAATTACTTTATTATATTGTAATATAATATTGACAAATAATTTTATGCATATTTGACTTTATGTCCACTTCGTTATTTCATTCTTAATTTTTACATCAGGGTGGTGATTTTCTAATTGTTTACTAATTTGTTATTCCTGATGACCCATTATTTTTTATTCTCATCTCTTCATAGTTAATCGCGAGATCCTTTACATTGAAACTACAACTCCTATTTAATGTCGTATTTTACCCATTTTTTCCAATTTCCAAGGAAAATTTAAATTCTGATCCCAAAATGACATTCTGTCAACATCTTAATAAACATTTGAATTTGGACCAAAAGTGGGACCATATCTATTTGACTTTCTTGCATCAATACATTTTAACAGTATTTCTGCAACTTTGACTGTTTTTGCAAGTTATCTAATTAAGTAATTTTCATGTCATAGCTGAAGCATTTTCAACTGAGATCCATCATAAAGATATCAATCAACGTGTAGCTGCTAAAAACCAACACACGGATGAGGACCAGAATTTAAGAGACCAAATACAGCATAGGTTAGTTTAAAATTCAAAATTTAACATCCTGCTTCTTGTTTCTTGACCTGTGAACAGACTAACAATTAGTCACTTTGGAATCCTGAGATCTAGGAAAGGATATATTTCCTGCCATTCAGTCTTTTTCAGGTAAAACAAAGCTAAGTAGCTTTAATGTTGAGTGAAATATTTATGTACTTACTTTCTTTCATATTTGGAGCACAAATCATCATAATAGAGTAGGAAAACAATTAAATCAGGCAACACTTCCCTCTAGGGTTACATAAATTTACAAGTTCATAATATAGAATCCTAATTCAGCCCTCATTCAGCAAATGCCAATGAAGATTCTGGAATTTGAAGCTTTCAGACAAGATAAAAACCAATCAATACATTATTTAAGAAGCCTCGCATGTTATTTGACAGTCAAACAGAGAGGCATCAGACTACACAGTGTAGTTCTGAAATGACTTCTATTTTGCCAAAATGAAGTTAAGCTTAAAAACAAACAACAAAACATTTTTTTGGTTGTGTGCAATTTGCTCATTGAAAAAGAAAATTTAGACAATTTTATGAAACCCTGAGCAGTCTAAATATATGAAGTGAGCCAGGGAAGAGTAATTTCAGCTACATTAAGCTAGTTCTTTCTCTGGGAAGACAGGAAAGTTTCAAGCATCATCTAACGAATGTAGTTGAGTAAAGCCAGTAAGTCTGAATCATCTATAATACCTCAAAGATCTCTTCAGTTTCTATCTCTAAGAGAAAACGAGATGACCTAGGTAGCTCAGGCTGCAGCTGCCATCAAAATTGTGCTGTTATTTTATTATGAGTGCAGGTGATGTTTCCTTAGATTTCCACTTAGAGAACTGAACCTACATAAAGGATTCCCGAAATGATACCATTTTCAATTCTTATTTTATTTTTTCATATGTCTCAAAATGTATGGCTTGATGGCATTAAATAATTTCTTTTTCTAAAGTGAACTCTTCTCTAAAGTGAACTCTTCCATAGGGCCTTAAAGTTGCTCTTTCAGACTTAAATAGATTGGCAGTTTATATTTTCATTATGTCAGATAAATCATGTTTAATAGTACTCCAATACTTCAATCAGTATGTGATATTCATATAATATTTTGATTTTGTAGACTTACAGGTTTCTTGGACAACTGGCCTTTATTGGAACAATGGTTTACAGAACCAGAAGATATTTTGATAAAAATCAATGCTGAAGTAGATAAAGAGTCTTTATGCCAAAAAGTAAAAGAAATGTTTATGACTGAAATGACAAAAAAAGAGAACAAAGGTAATTATATTTCTTTATAACTTTGTGTTTATGTAACTAAAATGTGTGGTTTTAATAAATTTAGGAGGAAGTGAAAGTGATTGCAAAGTTCTCTCTCTATTTGGATTATATTATCTACAAGTGTCTTCTACTTTTGACTATATTTCTGCAGCAAATGTTTCCAAATAAAAGATTTTCTCTTTGTTATAATTTAATTTAATCAAAAGAGGTCATCTCTTTTGTTTTCATGTAAAAAAAATTAGCATAGTTAGAATTAAGAATATTACAGAGAAGGATAAAGATTTTAATTTATTAATCTCAGCCTTATAAGGAAACAGTGAGTGAATTCTCCTTTTAAGATGGAAACATTAGGCACTTTATTTCCCCCAATCTTCTTGTGTTGGTATGAATTTACTGATTATTAGGTACTTATGTATAAGCCTGTTTGTGGGATACATCTTACTCAAATTAAACCATCCTGACCCCCTTCGTCCTTCATCTAATCAATAGTAATTACCTATTAACTTTTCGTAGTATTATTAGAATTTATTATTGAAAGAGATCCGAAGCTCATATACTGCCAATGCCAGACTTCAATTGTAATTTTGCACTTGAGAAATAAATCTTTCTCTTTGTTCATCAATTGCCCCTAATTATATTGTCAACTGAAGTTTCTTGGTAGAGTAAAAAAAATGGTCAAAGTTAAGATCACGGGGATTCTAAAATTGCCTTCACAACAAGCTGTCTCCCATCACTAGATTTGTGATCTAACTGCCACAATGTACCAGTGAACTGATACCAAAATAGCTCCTAGGGATAAGCCACAATCACCATGGGGATTCAGAAGCTCACACTTAGAAAGACAAGCTCCTACATCTACATGTCTGCTTTCCAGAAACGCCCATGTGAAGCTTTCAGACAAAATAAAAACCAATCTACACATTATTTAAGAGGCCTACCATGTTATTTGTCAGTCAGAAAGTCAGCTGAAAGGAAGACGGAACCTCCCACAGCAATCCTAGAGTCTTGGCTGAAAAGCAGGACCAAATAGAATCTAAGCTGTAGCTTCAAACATCTACAGGTTAGAATAAATTTGTTCCACCCAGCTATCAGATTCACTTCAGCATTTTCCTAAAGATTTTATATGCTGATCACGGATTACATTAATAGACTCAACTGCCACTTATTTAAGATTTACATTCCAATCAGCTAATTACTTTATCAAATATTTTAGCATTGAAACAATAAAAATTTACCTAGTCCAGTACTCTGTATTAAACAGCCTGATTAATTAAAAAAAAAGAAAAAGAAAAGGATATGGTACTTTTACATATATTCTGATGTGAAAAAAAAAATGACCACTGTATACTGTTAAGGAGGAAAAAGCTGGTTATACATAACATAGTCTCGTTTTTGTTTTTAAAAGTGTGTCCATGTATTAAATATATAAGCACAGAAAAGAGTCTGACGGTATACACAATATTTGATAGTGGGGGAAGGAGAAAGACAAAGAGATTTGACAGACAATTTCCCATTCTACTTATTTGTCTAAATTGTTGGATTTTTTTAAAACAATAATTATATATTACTTTATAATCAGAAAAAAAAGGTAATTTCCACTTTGAGAAAACATCTAATAGAATGAAGCCTCCTCGATTGCTGAATGGAAAAGAATAGCCTAAAAGCAAAAGGAATATGTATAAAAAGAAATAGCCGTACAAGAGTGTAGGGGTTCATTACCAATGGTTTAGTCAGTCAAGTTGCCGTTTCCAGCATGGGAGGCTGGAAGGGCAGGGAGAGCAGGGACAGTGTGCCAGGAAGGGTGAACTTGAATCACGAAAGGCAAAGGGCCCTAACAAGAACAGAAAAAACACAAACCATGCTCCTCCCCTCAAGGCTCTGGGCTAACTGTCTCCTATGCCTGGAACACTCTTCCATCAGATATCCACAAGGCTCACTCCCCGACTCCCTTCAAGCCTTTGCTCAAACAGCACTTTCTCAGTGGGCCTTCCCTGCTCAGCAGTCTATGTAAAACTTAAACAGCCACCTCACAGCTCTCCTGATCCCCTGTCCTCTCTTCTATTTATTTTCTCCGTAGCACTTAACACCTTCAACCTGTCATATAAATTAACTTATCCATCATGTCTATGGTTTGCCTGCTACCACTGGACTGCAAGCTTCACAAGGCAATGATTTTTCTCTCTTTTGTTATACTGTTGTACCTCTGGCAACTGGAAGTGTGCCTAGGGTTGTTTGTGGTGGCAGTAGTAGTAGTAGTCGTGATAGTAGCAGTTTTACCTCATTGTTATGACCCTTCCTTTCTGTCACGGCACAATTCACATTCAATAAATAGTTGTAACATGAATGAATGAATGAATTGCTAAAACATGATTGAGTGCTATGTGCTATTCTAAGGGCTTTCCATGTAATTCCTCATGGAAGGTGGTGCTGCACATTTCTTTCCCTTTCCATTTCCACCCCACCCTCACCTTTTCTATCACATTGTTCTTTATCTTCTCTACACTTTTTTTCATCTTGTTTTTCCATTGGAAATTTTGAAATAATCCTTTATTTTCCTATTCCACTATATTAGCTACTTCTAGATTGCTGCATTTGCATTTGGCACCCCTCATCAAGCCTGTCTACCTGCTACACACACACACACACACACACACACACACACACACACACACACCATCCCGATCACTACCACCAACACCATCAGAAGCAAGAGAAATGGTATTTCTTACCAAGCAGAGAGGCTTAAAATCTTAAGGACTGGATAACTTAAGGGAAAGCCCTAAAACATGAATTTAGTTTTAAATCAGTAAGGGCAATTTATTAGGTTGGTGCAAAAGTAACTGCGGTTTAAAAAGTTAAAAATCATCACAAAAACCGCAATTACTTTTGCACCAATCTAATATATTAATTTAGGTGGTTTATTTTAGTTCAAGTGAAATAGTAGGTGTCTGGAGTCCCTAATAAAAATCCATTCTTATCACCCTTTTGAAGTTAAAAAGAAATTAGAAGAAAAGGAAGCTGAGAAAAAAGAAGAAGTTTCCCTGGCTGAATCTCTATCGCCCTCACCTCCCCCTCCTCCTCCTGAACCAGAAAAAGAGAAGGAAATCCATCCTCACCGACAGCATTCAAAAACTCCTACTGCAAAAGGAAAACCACCATCAGGTGATTGACAGAGTAATTTATAATCTTGTTTGTCAGTTTCTTATTTTCACTTGGAAAAAATCATTGCAAATTATAGTAGCAGTCGGTTCATCTAGATTCACACTTTGAGCAATGTCAGTCATATGCAACCAGGCTATACATATGCTCAAATGGAAGTGAGAAGACCCTTAGTAACTAAGAGCATGGTTGTCACAACGCTCAGGTACTTCACTGCATAGGGAAGACTGTGAAGTCCTCACGACCAGATTTGCTGAGTAGAGTAAGAGCACAGATGAGAAGAGAGGAAAGACACAGAGAATAAGCAGAAGAAGCTTAGAGCAGATCGAGAGGACAGACCACTGTTTGCTAAACTGTAGAGTTTTATGTAGAATGAGAGCTTCCTAAGAAAATGAGACTTAGCATGGTCAGTTGTCCACAAGAATAAAGGAACAAATCAACGGCACTTATTAGAGAGTAGAATTTACATGTAACTTAATCTTCAGTGCTATGTAATTACACAAGGATAGAAACAAGTACCTAACATCTCAGTAAACTTATATATTTATAGTATGTAATATGCATGGATAAAGACCTTGTATAGAGAATATTTTTTAGCTTAAGTTTTTTTCCTAGACCCTTAACCACAGAGTGCCATTAAGTCAAGTGGTGGACAATGAAAATAGTGACAAAAGTAAAATGCTTAATTGTTGAAATGCATAATAGTAGAATGTCAATATGAGGTTCGGTCCAGTGCATGTGAACAAATGTGGCTCTAGTTTCTTATTTCAGCTTTATAAGTGACTGACTATGCAGTTACACAAGCCTACCTAAGTGTTCTTGATATTGTGTCATGATTGTATTTCTAAATGCCGTATCTTTCTGCTTCGTGGAGGTTGGACATGGGTCTGAATATTTTGTAATTTATTTATTTATATCAAACAAATACATCTCAAGACTTTAGTAGTATATATTATGGTCTATTAAAGACCATCGTATTCCAATAAAATGGGGACTTAACTAAAGGCAAAATACACAAACTCTAAAGGAACATTTTTTTATCATATGAACAATAAAACACAAAGCCACGAATTAAATATACATCCTTCCCCACTACCTCACTGAGCATTTAAAACAAAAAAACAATTCAGAGGTCTGAAGGAAACATGGAAATCTTTAAAATGCCTTTTAGGACTGGGGAACAGTTTCACAGCAGGTCAAGTGAGCCTGCAGTTATCCAGCACAGGCCTTTCAGCTATGGCCGCAGCTCTCCCCCTGCTCTCCCCTCTGCTCTCCCCCTGGGCCTGGCTCACAGTCAGCATCTGTGTTGCTGAGACATCTCTCAAACCAATTCCTGGTGTTTCTAGTTATAACACAGTTCAGTCTTTAAGTTTCTGAAGTTTTTTTGCAAATTTAAAATTGTATTCTTGAATACTGTGCACCGGAAGAATAATAAAGCTGTTGTTGCTTCAAAGAATGGTTGTATCTGTCTCTTTTTTTTTGTCCACCAAGGTTAAGGCTAGTGCCCCATCTTTCATCTCCAGAGGACTAATTACTGTTTTCCAACAACCGTGCATATTGGAAGGAGATCTCAGTGCTTTGGGGCGTTGATGGGGCAACAGAACGAACAGTGCTGCGCTAACGGCTCAGGGAAGCTTGGTTAAGGGATTTGAGGGAGGGATATTTCCAGTAGGTTTGTTTTTTTTTATATAAGTAATGTACAAATTTTTCAAAAGAGAACATTTCGGAACTGAAACCCTGAGGCCCCTGAATGTACCCAACTCAAACACACAATTACAATCTTTTAGAAGTTGAGATGAAAGGAAAAGAGGAATTATTTACTAAAAGAAAAAAAAAATCAGGGTGGAGGGTAGAACTGGGGTAAAAAAGGAGGCATAGCCCACTGAATACTAACAGTCGTTCTGTCCAAATATAGTTCCTCATTGTATATGCTTCAAATACACGTGGGATTAAATTTGAAAAACATCGCAGTTACGTTCTATTAAAGAGTTTATTGCCAAATCTACTACCAAATGTCAGAATTTAATTTAAAACTAAAATTCTCAATGTGATAAAATACAATAGCACTACCCATGCTGCTATTTAAGAATGCTTTTTGAGATTTCAGAACATATTTTGCAACTGATTGAAAAGAAGTGGGTAGAATGCATGCCTCCCCCAGCAAAAATTAGACTTGCCCAAAATACTTCAGTGTCTTAGATATCTCTATTTTTACCTTCCCCTGTTGCCTTGTACTTAAATTTAGAGCTACTTAAATATTAGGTTGGTGCAAAGGTAATTGCGGTTTTTGCAATTAATTTTAACCATTTAAATCGCAATTACTTTTGCACCAACCTAATAATCAGTTAACCAGAGTATTGTTATTCAAGGAACTAGGAGCTTATCTAGACTTTTAATATTACTATTATTAAGCTTATTTCTTAAAAATAATGGATTCAGATATTTAGATATTTGTTTGTTTGTTTGCTTATGAGTTTGGTGGTCAACTATTTGGATGTTTAAAAGTCCTTTTATAGAAGTTAAAGTTTCAAGGTTAATCATTCTCTATGTCTTGCACTTGTCTTATTTCTATGTCAGATCTGCAATATTTAAGTGTAAGTAATATGCGTTCTGCATTTACACATTCTTATAACCATCACTTCTAAATACACAGAATAATTCAGATTGGGTCTCTCCATCACAGACATTTAAATTGACCCATATAGTCATCCTTCTACCGAAGAAAAAAAAACTATAGCTCAGGACAAAGGGAGGGAAATGATTGAACTTGTTTAGTGAGTAATGCAGAATGTAGCAAACTTTTTCAAGAAACTTGAAATTATTTGGGACATCTTTTTGACCTCTGATCATCACTTTCCCATTTTCACCCTTTGAATGTATTTTGAACTAGATTCCAGGGAATCCAAGATAAATATACCCAATCTACCCTCTGCATTATAAGTTACAGTCAATGAAAAATGGGTAATGTGGAAGTCACAAGGCAACCGAGTATGGAGTCAATTTCAAGGATGCGCAATATCAAAACAATGTGATTATTTAACTCTTCTTCAAGGTGTTATGGCATCATTCTCGTTATAATTCCAGTCATCTTATTGTGCAAGGATCATTCAGTTGAAATATATCCAAATAGAGCCATATGCTTTAAATTGTCTTGTGACTAACTTTTAAAACTCTGCAGCTATGTTGCATTAAAGAGTTTACAATCAAATCCACTATGAAATGTTGACATTAAACTTAGTATGACAGAATAGTACTATCAAGGCTGTCATTCAAGAAATTTCAAACCATAGTCTGTCTTCAGATGAATTTTAACTCACAGCAAAGGCCTGAGACATTTTAGGTGGTTCACAAATGTAACTGTTTATCTGTGAGAAATAACATTTGATTGCTTACAAATCATATAGCCCAAACTAGTGAAGAAAATCATCAATGATATATATGTGTTGAATTTTATTTAGAACCCCCACATGGTAAGCCAGAATCTCTTCAGGAAGGAAAAGGGAAGAAAGGTGAAACTTCACTCAAAAGAAAAGGTACAGCAGACCTTTAAACGGTAATATGTAATTCTGCATTTTCTAACAGTCTCAATGAAAAGCTAGATTTGTATAGTAGTATACGTTAAATATTTCTCTCAGGCATTTGTAAACCATGAGGCTCTCCCAAAGCGTACCACCTCAGTGTTTCTGCAGCCTGGCTCTCAGCAACGTCCTGCTAACAAAAGTGATGCTTTTAAGGAATAATTTAAAGAATATCTAATACAGAATATCCTTTCATCATAGATATTATAGGTGTTATCCTTGGGCTAAGCTATGCCAATAGAGAGCCACACACTGAACCATATTTCTTGGGCCCCCATGGAACTGCTTTCATTGATAAGCACTTTGGTATTTGGTATTTGGTATTTGGTATAAAGTCCTTAACTGCCTCTATGACATAACACAGCAGTGAAAGTGAAACTTTCATGATACCGATAATAATCTGGTATTATATTTTCTGAAGGGATAATATGCCCACTACATCATTCAATGGCCCCTGTATGAAATCGTAGGTGGGAAATTTCATTCAGAATCAAAAGACAGGAAAATCTTCCTCTAAGTGGTTAGATAATTAGCTAAATGATAGCATTTCTTTTTCTATTTTGGCTGTCTAGAAGTTCAGAACCAAATTAGTGCTTCCAATTTAATATCTGTGCAAGCACCTAGATTTCACTATCTGCCTTTTAATTCCTCTCCTGGTTTTGACCTTCTACTTTAAGTTGTGTTTTTCCTGACCCTAATTTTATTTAATTCTTTTTACTTTTTTTTACTATTTCTGTGAAATAAAGGGAATATAATTTTTTAAAGTAATTGACGTTGGTAGAAGAAAATTCCAGGCTCTAAAAGCATATTAGGTGAAGCTGCAATAACAACTAATTAATTACTGAAATGCAGTATGGTTACAGACAGTTAACATTTTCCAAAGTATGTTTAAATGGGTTGTCAGAGATTGTGTAACTCTGTTTAACTTTTCATTACCAATGACCAACATAGTTGGTACCCAAGAGTGTGCAATGTTCACAAAATGATGTACTAAAAATGATCTTTATTTTTGGTATCTAAGATTCATAATCATGATTTTCAAAAAGAATCCCACCCTTTTCTGATTATATGATGTGATGGGCTTATAACTGGAGCCATTTGGTGAGTTAACACTGAGATAAAAATTTTAGCTAAAAGGTTAAAGGCTATAATTTATGCTCAGCTCTCACCTATTTACTAATAGGAAAATAATTTTCACACTTACATTACACATCCCTTGTATCTCATTGTGATCAACAAAAACAAATGAAGGTTCACCATATAATCATCAAAAGTAGAAATTAAGTATACCTATGCATATTAGGTACCAAATCATCAAGTTAGGCAAACAGTGGGCATGCTTTAAGAGCATCCTTGGTTCTTGGTTAAAAGAATATACACTCCAAATGAACCATGAGCATATGCAAGTTCAACCATATGTAACTATATGTACTGGAGCCATGTAGTTAGCGCAATTTAAATAACTCCCAAGGACTTTCAAAAATTTTTCTATTATTTTACTGAAATTCTCTGGTGTTTAATAATACTTGAAATAGGCGAAAAAGAAAAAGAAACCCATTCCAGTTTCACATTTCTAACTACAAAGTTCTTCTTCTTAGGAATTCTTCTTGGAGAAATTCATCTTAAAATGGCCATAGTGTTATCACTTTTATTTCACCAGAGATTCAGGTCAAAGGATGAAAAGTCATCATATAGAAAAATATATGTGAACATTTTGGTTATTGACTGAACAAGGATTTTCTTAAATTTTCCTAAATTAAAAAAAAAAATCTAGATACGGGACTTCAGACCTGTGGATGATGGACACTCTTTTTAAATGTATAGGTAGAAGTCACCTAAACTATCCAGAAGATACAATTGACAATTTCCCCTCTACTTATAATCCGTATATTTTTAACTAGTATAAAAGTAGAAGATATATGTACTTTCTAAATAGCATTATTATTAAATAATACTCATTAAAGAAATATATTTTGGGGAAAGAACATGCTCCCAACTTTACAGGCATCTATAAACTACACGTAAACTCTGAATAATTAATGGAAAGGTAAGTGGAATTTAAACAGAATGAATTTCTAAACTCTAATAGCCTTGATCCTTTAAGGAAATATTGGTTCTTTCCAAGTTAAGGACTTTGATCGATCACAAAGTCTTTCAGAGCATAAGGGTGCCACTTAACTGGTCTAGACAGCTCTTGATGCTGTCACCAAAAGTAAGCATGTACCATTTCTGGATTCTGAACTAAACTGAGGATCTTTCTCCTCCTTTTCCTTCTCCTCTTCCTCCTTCCTCTCTCTTTCCTTTCTCTTCCTTCTTCTGTCCTCCCCTCTCCTCCTATCTCTCTCATGCCTTAATTCACTGAGGTTTACAGCAAAGCAGTTACCTTCATCTAGTTTCCTGCTCATGCAGGGAATGTGGGGATATTCAAAAGCGACAATTCTCCTTCTCCTCCTCCCTCACCGACTCTGGCCAACTCTTACAATAACTTCTTTCCTCCCTGCTCTTCCCCTGGACTCCAAGGAACACCCAGAGAACCACTCCTGGTATAGCTACCTTCTCTCTCATGCGGGGTAGAGAGTTTAATTTGCCAGTTTTGCAATAGGAAACGAAATGTACTTTGCCCCAGACTCTAAACTTTGTAAGCACCATATGTTCATTGTGGAAGCAAGGACAGAGATGAAAATAAAATACCAAGTTGCTTTTCATAGTCAAATGAATGACAGAAATTGTAATTGCTTTAAAAAAGAAAAAAACTATTATTGGCATTATTGGTTAATTTGGGAGCTGTAGAGAATAAGACTTTTGTATTTGGTATGGCTGCCCAAAATTGCTTAAAAAGTAATTAATGAATTGCCTGAAGTCCATGGCAATCGTACATTTAGTTGTCCACCTAAATAGATGGTCCCCTTCATATACATCTAATGGAATGACTTACTATGCATGTTTAAGGTTCTCCTAAAGGAAAACCACAAGGAGGGAAAGTAGCAGTAAAGAAATTACCTGCTGAATCTACAGATTTGTCACCTACTCCAACGGTGCCACCACTACCTAAGCCGGGATCAGAAGAATGGGTCTATGTGGATGAACCAATTCCTGAGGTATGGCAGTTTAAATTGAAGCTAGTAGAATCTATTATTTTTCTTGTTTATAGTAAGATTCACACCATTATTTGCACCATCCAGAAGGCCTTTCATAGATGGATATAAATATATACTCATCAAAAAACCGAGATGATTTTTGAGATTCCTCATTGAACCACATCTCATCCTTTCTCCACTCCTTCAAGTTTCTGAATCATGCTTTCAGCTGCTGCTATTGAGTGCTGAAATGAAGGGAACAAATAGGTCCTGTGAGGACCAATTTTCTCCCCAAGGACAAGTAGAAATGCAGTTTCCTGGAAGAAGGACTTTCCTCAGAACACATATCCAGCAAATTATCTCTCTTTATCCGTGTTCTCATGCCCACATCATAATGCTTTCAAATGAAGTTTAACCTCTGACTTTTTAGAAATAGAAGAATTTTTTTGAAACTAACTACACTACTAAAAGGCAGTTTTCTAGCTTGAGAGCTTTCAGTGGGTACACTAGCACAAGGCAAGGAGGTGCTCCAGGTAAGCCCTGGAAGCTCCAGCCAGTTCTTTGTTCCCTGACAACTGCAAAGCCCAGTTGCCACATAGGCGTATCTGGTTTCTTTCATAGACAAATCATCTGAGAAACACAAAGAATAGTCTTTCCTTTAAAACGTTTTAAAAGACAATGAGTTTTGTTGTGTTTTTTTTAAAGACTTGGTCCCTCTCTTCTTCACTGCAGTCCTAACTCAGCACTGACCATCTGTCCCGGACATTTGAGACCCAATTATGAACTGTAATGACTGTGGTGTTGACTGTTTTTATTGAGGCTTCCTGGGCAAATATCATGTCTCCTAATTAGATTATAAACAATTTGGGGGAAGGTCGGAATATGTGAAATTATACACTGTATTTAATACAGAATCAAACACCGGGCAGAGGGCGTAACAGATTCTTAATAGGGCTCTAATGAATAAATGAATGAATTGACATTGAGGAGGAAATTACCACAGAAAATATATAAAGATGAAAACACTGAATTATATAATTATGGATGTATGTAACTGATATTACTCAACGAAACACAAGCTACTTTTAAAAATAAATATATTAAAAACCTGTCACAGAAGTAGGATATAGAAATGAGTTGGGAAACGGGAATAAAATTAAAATAATATGATTTGTCAGGGGTGGAGAGTGAGAGACAAAAGTATTGAAATTCTAAACTCTAAATCTTGAAGCCCTTGAGAGAAATAAAATCATAGAAGACAAAAAAGAAATAGAGGACAGAAGTGAAAAAAAAATAAACGTTAACAATGAGATATGGCACTAGCTCCCAGGTAGATTTCCTAGCAGTCAGGATTCCGGCACAAATCAGATGATAATTTAAGGAGAGTTGAATAAAGGACTGTTTACATGTATGTGGCCAGTAAGTAAGGAAACCTACAAGGATTAGATCATTACCCCTGAAAGAGGGATAGCTGGGAGCCATTATGGCCCGTGGTCCGGAGAAGGTAAGGAAAGGGAGCAGATGAAAGACCCGCAAGAGGACCTCTGCATGGAGAGAGCCATCTGACAAGAACTGTGGCCTTCAGCAGAGGGATGCAGCCACCTACATTGACCCAGCAGAAGGGGAAAGGGAAATACTTCACCAGACTGCATGCTCTTCCTGCTCTTGTATCTCTTGCCCAGGAGGTGGAAGACAAGGGAGTTTCCTGAAACAGTTCTCGTAAGTTAGTCTTCCAGGGCCCCGAGCAGGATAGAGAAGAAAGGAAAGGAAGTAGGTCTGGAGGGACAATAAGATATACGGTACAGAACTCCAGTTACCTAAGCAAAACTATGTAGAGAATGCCTTTTGCTACAAATAGAAGTCGCCTAGAGCCTGAAAACAAGGAAGACCATGTGATCCATTCTAGTCCTTTCTCCACTCTAAGCATTTCACACATGAGTTGCAGAGTTTACCTGCCAAGGACGAGGAAAGACAGATAGACATCCAGTTAAATTTGAATTTCAGATAATTGATGAATTTAACTGGGCATATCTGGTAACCCTAGTTCCAGGCCTTCCAAGGACCCTGGCTCTACCTTACCTCAATAGGCATATGCAAGGAAAGAGAAAGAGAGAGAGAGAGATTGCTTTCATATCCGGCTCTCTCAGCTGGAGACAGCAGCCAAGTTCAAGGAGAAACTTTGTCCCTCTTTCATTGCCAGCAAGGGAAGTTGCAGAGAGAACCAAAGGAGGCAGTTAAAGTGAAAGTTCTTTGTTTTCTGTTCTGAAGCTTTGGAGAATATCTGCTTTGCCTACCAATTTCCTATTATGCTCAGTCTTCTCCAATGAAGAGAATACTATTTAATTGGGAAGGATGGATCTGAACATCTAGTCACATCACATAAGTTCAACTACCCAGACCCAGGAAAATTACATCTGGTTCTTTCAGAGACTGGAGGAACCCAGAGATATGATTTATCAATAATTCAAAGAAATCACAGAGGATATGAAAGATTCCTGAAGACTGGATGTAGGAAAATGCCTAAATATTTAATGAAAGATAGATGGGATGTAGCAACATATAGACCAATAATCATGTCTGATCCCTGACAAAATTCGAGAGATAGTTGTTAAATGCATGACTTCAGAGCACTAATGAAAAACAAAAATGATCCCCCAGAGCCCACACAGATCACCAAGTCCAGCTGACCTGGCCCGTCCCTTTTCCGTGATAGCAAGGTTGGGGAAGTCCCACATCGCATACCTTGAGTTCAAAATAGTATTCGACAATTTCTCATGAAGTTCTTATAGATGGTGAGAGCTGTGAGCAGGATGGTAGTTCAATTGGGTCCATTCTTATGTGGGAACTCTTCATGCACAAAGTGTTAATTAATGGATTGAAGTCAACCAGGTGGGAGGTTTAGTAGTGGACTTATTTAAAATGGTCTTTATCATCATTCTGGATACCATATCCTTTAAGAGAGATCACTGACAAAGTAGAGGCCAGAGGGTGGAACTAGGTAAGAAAAAGGCATTAAAATAATGTCAGAGTAGCATTAAAGGAAATGTAAATGTTTCATTTAGATGAATGAATACTTGAAGTATGGTTGGATATAGAATCGTAGGCTTTTAGAACTATATGGAGCCATCCAGTCTCCTAAAAATTTAACTGGTGATAAAATTGGGTTCAGGAGAGTCAGCTTACACCCGTGTTAACATTTATGGAGCATCTGACATATGCTGCACTAGATGCTGGGCATCCCCAAACAAGCAAGTTTCATCCTGAATCTCAGCCCACCTCTCCTCACTAATGTCTTCACATATTTGACAGGCCATCATAGGAGAGACTGTATGAATGTAGTCTGTCCTTCTCCAAGGGTCACAACGAGGGCTGCATGGACACTACAGCAAGGCAAATTTCTGCTTTCCACAAGGAAGAATTTTCCGTGAATTATGTGACATTGGAGGGAGCTGCCTTGGAATGTTGTACTTAATGCCTCGTGGAGAGCCACAGGGAGTTTGGATAATCTACCTCTAGTATTTGGCATTTCTACATTGGAGAGAAAATTAGCCCAGATTACCTCTAATGTCCCCGTGTGTGATTCCCTGAGTAAATAATTGCACAGCCAATAAGGGAATAATGAGTTCAGCAAGTTTATAGTGAATATAATAGCTCTAGTTTTATTTCATTTTGATTATTTCATGTTTTTAATTGTTTATTTGCATCATTAAAGATAACATAAAAGAAAGTTTCCAATTTTCATGGTGCACAGAGCAAAGATAAAAATATCCTGGGTAAATTCAGAGAAATAACTCATTATCACTCTGACATGAGCACTAGGTGTTCTCCCTACTAGGCAGTTTTCCAGCTTAGGCAAAATGTGACATCTGTGACAAGTTAATTAATTAATTCATTCATTCCATAAATATTTCTTGAGCACCTACTATGTCCCAAACACTGTGGAAATTATAAGGAAAACTGTAAAGTGGCGAATAAGACAACCATTGTTCCTGGCTTTATGAGATAGATATTCTCAGAAATTAGCTGGAGGAGGGGAAGAAAAAAAGGAGCAAGAAGCTTCACAGAGAATGTTTTCAGTATTTGCAAGTGTATCTTGATCACCTTGTTTAGTATTTTTCTTTTGACTCAACTATTCAGAAGAATTTTCACTTTGAAATTATGATTTGTATGCTTTACTATTTAACAGGAAATGCCTTCATTTTTAGTACCTTACTGGGAACTAATAGAAACTTCCTATATAAACTCTGTCAAAACAGTACTCGGGCATTTGAGAGAAGACCAGCACTCTGTGCTTGCTTACTTCTATGAGATTAAGTAAGTAAAGTTTCCAAAATTCGAGTTTTGCAGTTTACAGGCATGACATGTAAGCGCTATGTCATTCTCTTTGTGCCTCACAGAACAAGTTTTCAGCACTTTCTAAGGCGTCCAGATCACAAGCAAGATTTTGTATCTCAGTGGCAGGCCGATTTCAACTCTGTTCCTGAGGACTTGTGGGATGATGAGGACACAAAAGCTGAACTACACCAAAGAGTGAATGTAAGGGAATCTGGGAGCAAGTAGGCCGGGGTCTCCACACTCTCACACCTCATACTGCAAAACCTTAATTCATTCCCTTTTTTACTTTCATGAACATGTGAGGATGAGGAGGGAAATGGTTGGAAAACTTGCCTTTCAAGAGTGGTTGCAGAAAGACCCACTGCAAAGGTGACATTTGAGCAAACTCAGTACAGAAGTGATTGAGTGAGCCATGTAGATATTTGGGGGAGGAGTGTACCAGTCACAGGGACAAAAGAAGGCAAAGGAACTGAAGGAGCAGGAGACTTGCTGTTTGAAGAACAGCAAGGAGACAGGTGTACTTGGAGCACAGTAAGCATATATCAGAGTGTCTGGTGATGAGGTCAAAGAGATCACAGGAGACTAGATGACTTAAGGCCTGGGAGGTCATTCTTAGGATATTGGTGTTGATTTGAAGGACAGTCAAAGTCTTGGCTGCTGGGTTTTAAAAGAGTCTATAATAGAGTAAAAGCAGCAGGGAGACCAGTTAGGAAACAGTTGAGAGGCTACTGAGATTAAGTGACTTGGGTGAGTGAAGTGCTGGAGGATTTAACCCAAGAGGTATTGAATTAACAAATGTCCTAGTGAAACTGAAGTATTTTACCTGTTCTTAGACATTCCTCAAATGGTAATTAATGGCTATGTAAATCCAAAGATTATCTGCCTTTTCTATCTTTTTCCTACTTATTTGTAATGCCAGCCCTCCTCGAAACTTCTTCCCCATATCAGTCAGGTGATTGTTGGTAGAATGATAAGGTTTTTCAGTTAAAAATATCTCAGGTGGGATTTTTTTTCTAATTCCAAATGTTGTAGATAAATTAGGTAATAAAAAGAAGCAAAATTTAAAATGGAAAATCCATAATCCCACTGCCATTCATTAACTATTGTTATTACCCTGGGGCAATTATTTTTGCAAAATATGTGACTGTAATATACATTTTGTTTTTTAACATTCTTTTTCACCAATATTACATGTTTTCTTATTCATCTACCTTATTATTTTTATGTCTCAAAGATATGTCATTAATTGACTATATCATAATATACTTAACAAATTTCTATTATTAGTCATCGTTTCATTAACAAATATTTGCTGAGCACCAACTTTTTATTCGATAGAATTATACAGTAAAATTTCATCCAGCTAAATATTTACCACATCCTTAATTATTTTCTTGGGCAAATTTCTAAAAAAAGTGGAAATTGCTGATTCTAAAATTATGGTTAGTCTTTAAACACATTAAAAACTTACAAATGTCACTCCAAGTAACAGATTATGAGAATGCATCAAATATTGGGTTCTACGTTTCTTGTTAATCTCTGCCAATTTAATGGGCAAAAATATGGATATCTTCTGTTATTTGCATTTCTGTTTTTATACTTGAAGTTGACCATTTTTTCCTAAGTTTGCCATTTATTTCTCTTCCTCCTGAAACCTGTTTGATTTCTCTCCATTTTTATGTTGGGTTGTGCCCTTTTTCTTATTGCTTTCCAAGACCTCCTTATATATTAAGGATATAAACCATCTGTTGGTCAAATGTTACAAATATATTATCAGTTTGATATTTGCCTTACATTATTTGAGAGGAGTTTTAACAGAGAAATCCTTTAATGTTTCTGTAGATAAGTGTAGAAAATTTTTCTTCATTGCTTGTCTTTGTGGTCAAGTTAGAAAATACATCTCGAACCCAAGATTATATAATTAATTTACTTAACATAATCTTTTAAATTTATTTTAATTTTAAAATTTAATTTTAAGTTCTTTTAATTTTCAGTTGGCTAAAATATGAACAATTCTTATATATATAAGACAGATAATAGAAAAGAACACGTGGTCTCTATTTGGCAGGTTCAATAAGTTTTGGCCAAATCAACTGCATTAATGATATTATAATTCTTTTTAGCAGTGACTCCTCAGCAGGAGTATACAGTAGAGACTTGTGAAGTTTTAAAAAAATAAACCTTCCTTTGCTTTGGGCCCTTTGTCTGAACTCCTTAGGTTTAAGATGGGCCTTTATATACCATTCAGTTTTCAAAGTGTCATAAGTAATTCTGATTGAAACAATTGTTCTATTTTTCTAAATATTTTTATACTTACATGACCTTACAAAAACTGATGAAAGTAAGTTAAGAACACCTACGACTGATATATTTCTATCCATTTCCTTGCTACTGTTTTTGATTTCTAGATATTAATGCAGCAGCAGTGTTTTCTGAAGAAGGGTTAAAATACATAAAGCATAGCCACCGTGAATGAAGTGAACTGCCACGGATTTGTGCTGAACATGGGCATGTGATTTGGTGTCTTTCAGACACAGAGTAAAAGCAAAATAAATATCTGTTGAGGGAAGGAATACAATACATGAGCGCATTAGGTCTGAATTTTCTTTAGGAACATTTTTTAAGACAGGCAAAGGATTTTGGTTTTATTATACTGCAGTAATATGAGCCGTGACCCTAAAGCATAACGGTGATATTTCTTTTTCTTCAGGACTTACGAGACCGCCTGTGGGACATTTGTGATGCCCGGAAGGAAGAGGCAGAGCAAGAGCGTCTGGATATCATTAATGAGGCCTGGTTGCAGGACTCCACAGGGATAACAATGAACCATTTCTTCTCACTGATGCAGGTAAGAGCACCAGTGGTCACGATGACACAGACTCTTTCCTCCACAGCCACGTTCCTTACGTAACAACTCCTTTGGGAATGTGAGGGGTCTGTTCAGGAGTCGTGTTACTCACAGCACTCTGTCAGGCTCCAATTTCCCGAGGAACTTAGCTGAAATAAATCATTTTGGCCCCGGACCAAACAAGCACCAGAATTGGGAGCATCTCAAGCAAACACTCACCAGCTCTGCTTCCAGGTCGCCTAAGAGCTGTGGAGGGGACCCCAGAGACGGTGTCTCTACTAGTTGTTACCTCATCGTCCTCTCACAGCAGACACCCAAGTAGTCAGCCAAAGCCTACACGGGCTAGATCAGACCCAGCAAGCATTTGATTCCAGAAAAAGGTTTATGTCTGGATTAGAAAAGCAGACCATTCATCAGAACAACCTGATTATGGTATATTTTGCAGACTGTTTAAATAGAAAATCGTACTGGACAAGAAGACAGGTTTTTTGTTAACAGTGGGGAGGGAGTACAGACCAAGTCTGGATACTCAGCTCTGCTAAGAATAAGGGTAGAGAGTTTTGAAGAGCTGGGGTGGGGGGAAGAGCAAAGTAATAGGCTATCTTGTGTTTTCTAACTGACCGTGCCTAAAGGGGGAATAAACTTTCTCCTATCTTCATGACAGGAGGGAGTTTTGCCACACCCATGTGAGGCTCCTCCCCTCCCAGAGGAGCTGACACAGGAGGGCTCTCTCCCTTGTTGCTCCATTTCAAAGAGATTGTTCTCAGATCCCAGAGAAAGACAGTTCTGGGTTCTAAAACTAGCAAGCTTTTTAAAAGACTTATATCTCAAGTTTTCTGAAGTAATCCTCTAAGAAGAGGGACGTAAGGAGCCTAGAGTTAGGAAGAAGCCCATGTGAAATTTAGTCAAGCTGAGGGGAATATAAAGTCTGTCCTGGTCAAGCTGTGTCTACATGAATATTTTTTCCTAAGAGAATAGCATTAAGAATAGAGAATGGAAAGGGGAACATTTCTAGTCTTCAGCCGATTAGCTTACATGAGGAACTACTGCAGGAGATGAGAATATTTATCTGACAATCACTAGAGCTAGCATACAGTAGGTGTTGAACAAATACTTGTTCCACAAATGACTATGAATGCTAGTACTTCCAGCATTCAAAGGGACATACCCCTGGGACCGCGGCAGGTTGGACCACAGGAGGCCTGAAAAGTCAGCAGAGACCTGAGAGGCAGGAGCAGCCTCACCAGTTACTGAGTCTGGGATCCAGATGGGAGCTACAAAGCATAAATTGTGCAAAGGATTAAAGTGAGACTCCCAAAGCAGCCGGAGCCAGTCTGGGGAGCATCCAGGATACCAGTTTGGGCAAGCAGAGACTGAATGTTGGAACAGGTGTGTCAAAAGCTTATAGCACAAGTAACTGAAATCCAATAATGCAGGTAAAGGGAATAGAGAATTTTTGTGAGTCATTCTCATTCGTCTGAGCAATACATGCCTCTTTTGGTAATGATGTAACTCGTACATCTCAGCAATACCTAGATTGAAGGCTCTCACCCTGAGAAACTTAATCCACATCTAAAACCAACCAAGGGAAAGGAAGATAACAGTCTATAAGACAAGTTTTCAACAAAATAAATTTTAGAAAATGCAATCCTAGATGATTTCAAAGATTCCTTTCAAAAGTAAGATTTTGGGACAAGAAAAATGATAAGAAAGAATTAATTACTAGTTATCATAAATGTGAGCCGAACGTTAATCGATTCTGCTTATATGAGAATATTGGATATAGAATGGCATCTTATTCATAGGTAGCTATATATGAATCAAATTATGCCCCTTAAAATAATCTTTTATATAAAATAATATAATAGGGCTAGCTTACCTTGAACATTGTCTCAAATACCAACTATATAAAATAGGATCTACTACATTTAATCATAATTAAAGAGTTCTCTGAATTAAAGAGGAAATCAGTTCCTTATTTTTAAATTTATTTGCCAAATAATGTAATGCTGTAATTCAATGACTAATATTAGTTTGGTGCAAAAGTTATTGCGGTTTTTGCAATTATTTTTTAACCTTTTTAACTGCAATTACTTTTGCACCAACCTAATAATTTTTTTTATAACCTTGGAACACATTCCTTCAGTTCCCCAAAGTTATTTGTCAATATCCAATTTGTACAATTTGGGATTCACTTGCATGCTACTCATTTTAAGTGTGGTAATTATTGTGTAGGTTCCCCTGAATAGAATTTACAAGACTCATTTTCTCTCTACTGTTTTACCAAATCTGAGCATGACAGGTACAAACACTTACTGGCAAGCTGTGAAATTAGTCCATAGATGAATATGTTAAAACTCAATTTGGTTTCTCAACCAAGGAAAGAGACAAATGTTTAGTTTTCCTCATCATTTCAAAGAGCTAGTTTGAAAAGTTACTTAATATGTATTTATGTTTAAAATCCAAGTGGAGTATTTAAATATGTTCCATAATTTAAAACAGTATATGAATGGTAATTTTATTGTATACCACAGATCCAAATTAACCAAATGAGTTTCTTCTTGTTTCATTTATTTAGCTAGAAACGTTTAATAATGCAGAGAACAGGTTTTTCAGGAGCAATTTGGCTTAGCTTTTCAGTATCAAACACAGACTTATTGAAACTGTCGTTGTCTTTTGTTATCAACACAATACAAAGCAGACTTTTATTTGTTCCCAACTGTAAATATGGCAGTAAAAGACTATTTCATGTTTTATGAAATAAATGGCAATATTAATTGCTTGCTAAATACAGGGATCGCTTCATAAATACTCTTGGGTTAGGTTCAGCTGAGGGCTTTGAACAGTAGGTCAGTTTTGTTCTTTCTTAAGAAAGATGCTTTCTATAATTAACTAGCTACCATGGAATACATGTATATAAGAGCTTCAATCTTTAAGCCCTCAGGTACTGGTTTAAGTAACCCCACTAACTAAAGCAAAGTCTGGAGGTCGTGTTTACACAACCAAAGAGAAGCACAGACATGCCAACTGGCCTAATACCTAATGGGAGAACAGGTTGGAAAACTCATGGTCTACATTCGTGTGTTTGGCACTGTGCGGGGTCTCACTATGCATGCATTTCATCATTACTGCAAAGGGAAATGACCTGGCTGGCAGGGAGTCACTTGTGAATAACTCATGCTCACCTTGCCACCAACTCCTCTGAGTTTCTCCATTTCCCTCGAGGCCCCTACTGGCAAAGCTAGCAGAGGGGTTTTGCTGTGAGCATGGAGAAGTGATCTTTCTACCCTGCATATTGAGCAAGAATGGAGACTGTAAAAAAGAGAACAATTCATTATCACTCTGCCTTTCTGTTTGTCATTTCTACACAATTAGAGGACCAAAACCTAGTCTTATTTTGTATTTCAGTTTTTTTGTATTTGTATTTGGTATTTATATGTATAATATTTTTTATATCTCTCAAATCAACATGTTACCTGTGACAGAAGACACTCAAGTGTTTGTTACTATAGTAACTGATTGAATATAGGACACAGGAAACATTCTTAATGTCAAAATAATGAATAATATACACTACTTCAGACACCATACAATCTTTTGTCACAATATCAAGAGGCATAGAAATGTCATCTTCTTAAGTGGAATCATACTCAATAAGTATAGGGAACACTGTCACCGGTTTCCTTTAATTTTTATGAAATTTTACATATACACTTGTAGCCAATTCCCTTTCTTAATGTCCAGAAAATAGATTTCCAGAAAATTGATTTAAAACCCAAATGTTTTAAAATAGTGCTCATAGAGCTTATATAGAAAATATGTACAGATCTGCTTGTTTTTTTCTTGGGTGTTAACATTCACATTTGCTATTAAAGGCAGAACTGAATCGTTTCCAAGATACAAAGAGATTCCTTCAAGACTATTACAAGGGAATGGAATGCAAAATCCCAGCAGTGGACAATAAGAGATTTACCCGTATCCCATTGGTCCAAATGGATAGTAAAGAGACTTTGGAAAGCCAGCTTAGGTAAGGCAGGCTATCATGTTGCACTGTAATTGGTTTGAACATAAAGCTTTGTGATTTTTAACTGAATACTACTAATAAAAACCATAAGCCTATATCTGCAAATCCAAAATCCAGAGGAGCTCTAAAAACTGAATTTTTTTTAACTTCAATTTAAGACTAATGATATGCATTATTTATACCACTTAGAGTGAATATTTACTGTTACTCATTTTTGCTGCAGAGGTATAGTGTGTTTTGTTACAAAGCATTTCCAATAGACTCCACTGGGGATGTAAGGGAATATATTGTACACATGAATTCTGAAACACTTTTGACCCCAAGAGTTTCTGGTAAGAGATTGTGAACCTCCACCACTTTATGAAAGGTTCCAAGCTGGTGTGTGTGTGTGTGTGTGTGTGTGTGTGTGTGTGTGTGTGTGTGTATCACATCATGTAAAAGAAAATGGAAGGGGTTATGAGGCTTCTTTCACAGTAAAGAGAAACAGAAAGACTCAGTCATATGTGATCATGATTTTGTGAGACTAAAAAACTTATTAACAGTCTAACACCAGGTTCCTGCCAGCAAGAAAATTAACTTGGTGTTAAGGGTGGAACAAAAATTATATTTTCAGCCAAACACTCCTGTTCAATATGAAAGTTTTGTAAATAATTGCTTTTATAGACCCAATGGGTGGGGGGCGAGGAGAAACAAGATTCCAAACTCTGAAAAGCTGTGAACAGGTAGAAAACTATCTGTAAGAAATGGGGGGTGGGAGTGGTGTTAATTCATGTGATCTGGTTCCCAACTATAACACAGTAAAAGAGAGCAAAAAGTAAGAAAATAAAGTAGTAAAAAATAAAATTCAAAATCTTTAAATTATATGAATTAATATAAAATAATTTAATAAAATAGAATTAAGAATTAAAGTAACATTTTTTCATGACCGGTAAGCAAATCATGAGAAAATAAACTTGATGAGAAGAGGAGAAAAAGAAGTTATATTTTTAAAATAAGATATAGTCCTTAAACATTAAATTTCCAAGGAGATGAGCTATGTATTATAGATTGAAAGTAGTGGATGTGCTTTATTTTACAAGCTTGCTCAATCAATATGAGTAGTAAGAGTGAATATGTTTTGAAGTCAGATCTGGTTTCAGTCCTGGGTCTGTTATTTACTAGTTATGTAAATAAGACAATTTAACTGTTTTGGAACTCTCTTAAACCTTGGTTTTCTTATCTGTAAAGCAGGGTTGTTAAGAAGATCATAGAAAATGAAATCCTCAGTAGTCTCAGTAATTCTCATTAAGTGGTGACTGTTACTAATATTGCACAATATAGCAATAAACTATTCTTACTCACATGCCCTATTTTAATTGTAAGTGTTGTATGTTCTTGCTTTGTTTGTGTTACCCTCCCTGATTCCAGAAAGGATTTGAAATGACCTGAAAAAAATAAGGTTATATAGTGATCTGAGGCCCATTTCTTCTCTCTCTTGACTTCTTCCATCTATTCCCATCATGTCCCTGGCAGGCCCACATGTAAGCAAGAAAACACAAGAAGGAAAGTTTGTACTCTCTTCTTGATACAAATACAAGAGAAATGTTTAACTCAGCAAGCTGCTGAAAAAGAACTTTGAAACGAAAAACAATGAAAAATTCCAAAGGCAGTATAAACTATCACAGCTACCAAAAGAGGCCAAGTTCCAATGTCTACAGTAGCAGCGCATTCTGTTCTTAGCACAAAATAACAAGTCATGCATAACAGGGAAGCTATTAATGTTGGTTAGTAGAATGAAACAGGCAAAAGAACAGCCAGTTCTTATTTTCTGCAAAACAACTCTGCACCAATCTTAGTCTCAAATCACTGCTATGAGTATCTACTGGAACTCTCTCTCAGTCAATCAATGTATCAACCAACCCACCAATCAACTGCTGTCTAACATATATAGGGAAATAAGCACAATGCATTTTCACAAGCTTGTCTATTTTATTCCTTCAAAGACCTAATAATAATAATTATTATTAATTAATAACTAATAATTAGTAATTACTAATAACTAGTAACAATAATAGTGATATTATTATCATCATATTTGTATAATTCCAGTAGGAACAGAGCCTCAGAAAGTCAAGGGACATGCCCCAGTTCATATGGCAGAGCTAGCTAGACCAGAGTACTTCCCAGTAAATGAATTCTAAACTGAAATTCTTTTTCTATGAATAAATGATGGGCCACCGCTACTGTCTTCCAAAGCAAAATGTTGGGAAATGCATTGTATACTATATTAAACATCAATAGATGATCACACAACCTTTGCCTTAGCTTATTAGACACATGTATTTCATGCGTCTCGGACTGAGATTTAACATTACTTGATTATTGAACTGTAAATTGCCCTTGTGGGTAGAGGTACACTGAGTAGTAGATGCTCAACACAGTGCCTTCTAGGCACGGTACAGTGTCAGAATTCCAAGCACTCTAAGAACCAGAGAGCCCAGTTCAAGAAACCTCATCTGATGCTTCCAAACAAGGCCAGCTGGTTGTTTGCTGGGGATCACAGTCAGCTTTCTGAATCACCGCTCTGTTCCCCAGCAACTGGAGTCTGCCAAACCAAACGCTTGTTCCTGTTATTGCTCCTGACTCTCCTCCACAAGTTTCAGCAAAAGTGTCCTTGGAGCTCCTCTCTCCCCATTTCTTGCCCAAGAGGCAAGCTCTTCTCACTTTTTATCACCGAGGTGGGTCCCTCTGTCTTGTGGATCTCTCCCACCTCTGTTAGCCTTTGAGATCCTAGAATCCTTAGGGGATAGAGTATTCCAGGGCAGCTCCGAAATTTCTACATGGAGCGGCAGTATGGTTGAGAGAAGGAGGAGGGAGAGTTTTAACGCTGTGTTCTCACAGCACTTTACAACACAAAGAGACAGCCTTCATCATCCATACTCAAGAGTGGGGAGGCTGCTGGGCATCTTCCCCACCCACCACAAAAACGTTGTTGCCTCACTGGGATACCCCTTGGCAGACCTCACATCTGTCACATCCTGCTTTTTAACTGTCCACTGGAAGCCAATACCAGTCATCTTCAAGTGTGATACACAGGCCTATGTGGTTTGCTTTTTCATGACTGATTTACTCCTTGTCAGAAGTGTATGCCCTGGATAAATTTCAAAATTGTGTTTGCTCAGCATTACCATTGTTTAATCCCCTTCCTCCCAAGTACTGAGCATGCAACCCGAAAATTCCGTTTTGTCATTGTTTGTTTCTAGTTTCCACTTGTTTTTAAGATGTTCTAGACCACAAAAATGTGAATAGAGTCTTTTATAGTCTTTTTGCCATTTAAAGAGTTCTTCCAAGAAAACTCTGAAAACAGATTAAAGCGAGACAACAAAATTCACAAAGTAACATGGTCATGAAAATAGACTTCTGGTTAAATAAAATCTTTATATTTCCTGTTTTGTCTGTTTGTTTCCAAAGAATTCCTCTAGTGTCTCGATCATCTGTTTCTCCGGATGTAGCTACATCCAAACCCAAACCGAAAACCTTACTGAAGGGCAAAATCGATCACTCGCTAGAAAAAATAGAGTTAAACTTTGAGACGGATGAGAAGCTGATAATGGACACCTGGCAGCAAGCTTCCTTCGCAATATCTCAGATGGTAAGCCATGCTTGTCGTTATGTTTTCTTTCAGTGATACCCTTTCATTAAGTACCAATGTTGGTGACATGCCATGGGTGAAAAATTTACACAATGTTCGCAAGCATTGTATAAATTTATGCCCCCATTTTTTTTTTTTTCTGAAAGGAATAGAAAGTGAGACAATTCAAACAGCAAATACATGAGATCAAGAAAGGCATGCACCAACTTTTAGATTATTTTCTATACTGGACCAGGCGAGGTTCCAAACAGGAGCCTAGGCCAATCAGGAAATATCATGGAGAGTGGGTCAAGTATAAGGCAAAAGGGGGAAGGGGGAAGCACTGTGGCCAAGTGGAAATCACACCCCTGTCTAAAGAGGTATGTGCTATTCAGCCCTACCCAATCCTAGTCATTTAAAATGAGCCCCAGGAGGGCCAGATTTTCCCATTTTAGAAGAAAAATCAGAAATTCTGATTTTTATGTGAAACCTACTGATTTTAACGTGTTAGAAATAAAATCAAGTTTAAAAAAATTTACAGAGCCAAGCAGAACATACATCTGCCCTATAGGCCTCTAGTTTAAAACCTCTGCTAGGCATTTTACATAAGTCACCTATGGGGTAATTATTATTATCCTCTTTACAGTGGAAAACTAAAATCCAGAAAGGTTAAGAAACTTGCCCAAGGTCACTCAGCAGGTAAGTGTCAGAGATGGGACTTCAACCTGGGTCTCTAGGACTTCCAAGTTCCATGTCCTTTCCACCCTCCCTGGGAGATAAAGAGATGACAGTCCCTCTCTGCAAGGAGTCTGTACCACGTCAATGGAGAAAGGAAGAGCAATACAAATAACTTTAGTCTAAGCAGAGGCTTCACTCCGTCCAGAGGCACACAGAGTTTACCTCAGATGACCGCTGTTCCCTCATCCCCCAGTTTCCATCTCCATTTTGTGTCAAGCCTTCTTCGAGTTTCTCTGAAATATTTCATTCAAACAGAAAGCAGAGTCAACTTTCCAAAAGATTTTGTGGAAGAGGCAGAAGAGGGGCTTGCATCACAATCTCACCGTAAGCAATCAGCACTGTTGATTGGGCGTTTTCCATGTCCCTTCCCAGCTGCTCTGCCTGCAGGGTTCTTTTCTCTGGCCTGGTCCCATAGTAGCCACAGTGCCTCCTTTCTGCACTCCCTCTCTCTCTCTCTCTTTTGTTCTCCTTACTTCTTTCTTTTCTCCCTCTCAAAAGTGAACATAAACTCCTCTCATTGTCTTGCTTCTTTTAAAAACTATTTTAGTGTGTGTTTTGACACACTTAAAAAAAAATGCATGAAATATAATTGCATGGCTTAATGAGCCCGCCCAAAACACATCCTCATGGAACCACCTCACAGGGAGACATGAAAAGGTCTGCACCTTTTCTTCTTATGCCCCTTCCCAGCCCTAAGTCCCTCCATCCCCGTAAAAGGGACCTTCCATCTTGCCTGTTTAGTAATCATTTCCTTGACTTTCTTAAGAGCTTTATTACCCAAATCTATACCTCTACACAGCATAGTTTAGCTTTGCTTGCTTTGAGCTTTAAATAATGGACTCATACCCTTTGTCTCTTTGGGCCTTCTTTTACTCAACAATTTTTGTGAGATTCATCCCATCCTCTAGAGTGTAGTTCTATTCTGTTCATTTTTGTTGCTGTGTAGTGTTCCATTATATAAATAGACCACAGTTTATTTAACCCATCTGCTACTGGTACACATTTGGGCTCCAGTTTGGTGCCATTATGGATACTGCTGCTGTGAGCATTCTTACACACGTCCATTGGGGCTCACATGCACGCCTAACAGGTGTCTATCTAGGAGTAGTGCTCTCTTCAATGTCAGGAGACAATACTGTACGTAATACTTCAACTTTCACAGGTAATGCTAAATCCTTTCCCCATTTCACTACAGTATCATCTTTGCCATGAGTTAGGTGATCACATATTATAAATTAGATCAGCCGCATTGTCTATTTGTTTGTCTATCTTTGTACCCAGACCACACAACATCATACCATTTATTTGTTATCTGGATGAGCAAATGTTTCCACCTTGTCATCTGTCAAGAGAATCTTGGTTCTTCTAGGCTCTTAGCCTTTTCATGTTAATTTTCAAATCAGCTTGTCAAGATTCATGAAAAATTTGGGTGTAGATTTTTTTTTTCAGGTGGTATTTACCGGATTATGGAAATTCAATTCTATTTCTAGCCTACTCTGAAGGGTTGTATTTTTTTTAAAGAATGGTATTATCAAATGTCTGTTCTATATCTATTGAGATTATCATATGATTTTTCTACATTTTATGTTAATGTAAAATATATTGATCAATTTTCTAATGTGCAACTTTCATCGCATTCCAGGAATAAGTCCAACATTGAAATGAAGCATCAGGCTTCTTACCTATTGCTGGATTTGTTTTCCTAATAATTCGTTTAGAACTTTTGAACTTTTGTTCATGAGTGACAAAATTCTCTAATTTTTCCTTCTTATATTGTTCTTGTCAACTTTTAGCATCCAGGTAACACTAGCCTCACAAATTAAGTTGGGATATAGCTTTGGAAGGTTTTGTGGAAGTTGGAATTTTTCTTGAGATGTTTGGTAGCATTTACTAAGAAGCCATCTAGGCCTATAGTTTTGTAAGAAGTCTATAGGAAGAGTTTTGTTACTCGCTCCACCCAAGGAGTCATTTTCTTTAATAGGTATAGCATACTTTCTATTTTCCATTTCTTCTTGGAAAAAAAACCTGGGTTGGTTTTGGTAAGTTTTGTTTTGCTAGAAACTTTTCCATTTCTAGATTTCTAAATGTATTGGCATGAAGTTCTTTAAAATATCCTCTAATGTTTGTGTTGATATAACACAGCATATTATCTACTTGATGTATTTGCGTGATGTCCCCTTTGCCAGTTTCAATGCTGAATCTTTGTGCTTTTTTCCCCTTCGTTGATCAGCTTACCCAGAACTTCATCAGTTATGTCAGCCTTTTCAAATAACTAGCTTTCGACTTCATTGATTTATTTTACTTTATTTGTTTCTTCTTAATTTTATATTTTTCTTCATTATTTTCTTCGGGGTTATTGTCCCATTCTTCCCTAGGGCTTTGAGACGGGTGATAGTTTGTTCATTTTCAGTCTTTCTTTTTTTCCTTCTGTGGCTTGCTTTAACTGTATCTCAAAAAATTTGATATGGTGTTATTTTTGTTATCATTTTGTGCAAAACATTTCAAAAGTATATTTTTAATTTTCAAAATAAGATGCTGATTTCTAGCTTAATTACATTTCAATCAGAGGACACACTCATGTAAATTTTTTGAAATTTGCTTTATGGTCAATTTTGGAAATGTTCTGTGTGTTCTTGATATATATATATATATATATATATATATATATATATATATATATTCCATTGTGTCTATATATAATATATATGTTATGTATGTATTACATATACACAATTGTTTTATATATAAGTATTCATACATTATTATTTTATTTATTATATATTTATATTTTAAATATGCATAATTATATATACTTGCTTAAATCTTATTTATTCTTTTAAAATTTGTTTTCTTATTTGATTTATCAAGAGATGTATGATAAAATTACACTATGAGAGTGGATTCATTTCTCTCTATAGTTTTTATCAAGTTTTGCTTTATGTGTGTTTGAGGCCATGAAGTTGGGTATATACAACTGTTAAATCCTTCTGGTGAATTGAACTTTTTATTTTTATCAGGTAATCTTCTTTATCTATAATGGTATTTTTTTTGTAAATTGTAATTTGGGATATTGTTTATGCATCTTTTTCATCCTTTTATTTTCAACCTTGCTGTATCTTTTCTTTCTTGCTTTTTCCCCTCTGTAAGTTTATAAGTGATGCATTCTATTACTATTCTTTGTGTCTACCCTAAGAATTATACATGAATTATTAACTCATCAAAGTCTAAATATTACTTAGTGATTCATGGTGTTATTTCTACAGTAACCAAGGTTAAATAATTTTAAATATATAATCTAAATGAGAAAAGAAAGTAGGACAAAAAAAGATTCAGGACAAGCAATACAAATAAAAAGCACCCAGTAAGCTGGTAGATTTATACCCCAAATATATCTACAACTATAGTACATTAAACTAAAATGATCCAGATAAAGGAACATGATTAGTAAATAATTATAAGAATACAGAAATGATCTTCCATTATTGACCTGAGAGGGAATTGACCTGAGAGGTAGTATGATAACCCCCAATAGCCAGCGAAGAATCCTAAACACTTGACCTAGAGGCTCAGAACTCTATATCCCACTGGTACCACCTCACCCAACCTTCTCATCAGTCAACTAGATATTGCCTCCTACATATTCCATGGGTATTAACCACTTCAATGCCCCAGCTAATGCCATTTTTCTCTCCTACATTATACTCCTCCTTACTTGTATTTGCTTAAACCCTGTACTTGCTTTAAGTCTTCAGAGTGAATTCCTACCTTCATTCCTAACCAGTGGGTTGCCTGTTTCCTGAAGCCCCAGCCTTCTGCGATCATACGCTCTTCCAATTCTTGTACTGGTTATTGTGTCTCCCATTCATTAGCTCTTATAATCTAGATTACTGTTTGTAATTTTTATTTTGTTTTTTACCCTGAATACATAAATAGATTCTAATACTTTTTATATATCTCACACCTAGCAAAATATCTACATTTAACATACTACTAAGCCCTAAAGACAGTTTTGAGATGCTGCTGCTGCTATACTAATAACACTGATGATAATATCAATGGTGATGGCGACAGTCATGGTTACTGCTAAGGCCACAACAGCTACCAAGCACCAGCGAGTGGGGAACCAGATCTAAGAATTCTAGGAAAAAAAATGAATTATTATTTTTACTGCCAATTAAGCTATATACACATAATTTACAAGTCTTGAGTCCCGTTAAAATCACCCAGGGGAAATGACATTTTAAAATATGACGTGTAGACATTTTACATGTCTAAAACATTATTAGAAACAGAGTATCATACAACACAATAAGCACTGGCTATCCCTCTTGATTAAGTAAGCTACATGATTTTAAGAAAATGAGTCTTCTATTCTTTCTCTGTAACATGACAGACATTCCTTATGTTTGCTTTATTGAATAGTTGACAAGATTTAATAAAACAATGTATACGAAAGTGCTTTCGAAATTGTAAATAAAATCGATCATTATGTTAAGAAACTCATTCAAAATTGTACTATTTTCCTTGTGGACCTTCAAAAACTACACAGAAAACACAGGAGAAAGGGTTGCATAGTAATTAGTGTTACTCATAATTATCTTTGAATCCTGCTTTTATGTTTCTAATAGACTTTTATGACTTTGATGTCACATGACCTTAAGGAAATTTTGAGTTCCAAATGAGACAGGCATGATTCAGCACATTGTTGCAGGGAAAAGAATGCCAGCTAAGATGAGTGCAACTGAAATGAGAGCATTTTTAACACAGGCTTTCTTCTACACAGCAATTTACCAGGAGCTATCTATTTAGTATGCAATGTTAATTTCCAGCAAAACTTTCTTCTAATTAGCAGGTATGCAATGATTTCAAAGAAGCAAGACATAGTTAATGCCCAGTGTCGAGACATTACTTCTAGTTTCTTCAGCCTTACAGGTTGCGTTGCTAGATGTATTGTGAACTATGTCGATTTTTTTTGAGAAAGACCCAAAGGTCTTCAAGGGAAGTGGACAGAAAAATGCAGATGGTGGTCATCATCATCATCATCACCAACACAAGGTTGTTTACAAGGGAGAAAAATCCAATTTTAAAGGAAATTGCTAACTTACTGTGCTTTGCAAGAACAGATTCAAACTGAATTGCTTGCAATTTAGGGGGGACTGTTAACAAGTCTGCTTTCAGCTTTACCAAGAATTTGGAAGTACAGTATATGTCATAAAATACATTTTTTATCTAAAGAGCATCTGATTAAAAAAAAATTAAAAACACCACCGCAATACTGGCTTGCTCTCTGAAACCTTTCTGCATCCTTCCAAGGTTCTGCTGATACTGAAGAAGCAAATTCCATCAATTACTAAGCCTTTCCTGGGCATCCCCTATAAGCAGAGCACGGTGCTAAAAGCTATGGAGAATACCAAGAAGTGGGACTGACTTAGCTCATGGGAGCCTTAAAGCCCATTTGAAGGGTGGGGCGACATTTAACCCTCACAGAACAGTTGAGGACAGTTCTATGCCAAGCCATGGGGTATGAAGTGTAGCAGGAATTTGGAGAGGGCAAGAATTAGCAGGTCTATCTCTCCCCCAAGACTGAACTTCTTTGAGAGTAGAGAGATTGTGCCTTGATCATCTTTCTGTTCAATTCCACCCAACTTCCTCTTTCTTCTCCCAGCCCCTCACCCAATTCTCCCCAGAAACGATGTCAGGTTTTGGACACAGTAAGCACTTCAATAAATAAATAAATTCCCATGGACCACCATTTCCTCACTGGTTGCCTTATTGAGATTTTACAATTTTGAACCACATGCAGCTCCTGCCTCCAGAGTGTGTGCAGGGTTTTCTTTCTTCCTCTTGGAGTCTTTTCTCGGCTCTCATTTCTTAGGGTTACACCCACAAACTCCCTCCACTTCCCCTGGGACAGTTGGCCTTAATTCAAAAGGCCCAATTTTTCTAACCGTAGGCATGGCCCCAGCTGCATAAGCCCCAATACAAAACTTTTCTGCTGCCTGAAGCACAGAGCCAGCCTCACAGGAGAGATAGAAGGACTCTGGCAACACCCGGGCCCTCCCCATTCATCAGCATTTATGGGGTGGCCACAGAACTAATCTCTCAAACCAGGATACTTGTGAGAATGAAAGGAGGGGGCTGATGACATGGAGAGAAGCTCGATCGAAGGCCCCCAAAAAGAGGAAGCTAAGAAGCAACAGAGAGGTTAGCCTGTGGAACAGGTCATCCTCATAAACACTGCACCTTCCTGGGATGATGTCGAATTAGAGTAGAATGGAAGCCCAGAGTTCAAGTGTACACGAGCCCAATTAATACAGGGCGTGGACTCCCAAAAATGGTGTGGAAAGCATGAAAACTTCTTACCCATTTTATGAATAAAGCATAGATATACATGAAACATAGAGAGAGATACAATCTCTTCTGCAGTATTAAAACTTTATGGATATGGACGGTATAATTGAACCCATTCTTAAAAATTATTTTAAAATATCAAAAACAAAAAACAAGGAACACAAACAAACAAAAAACCAAACCATGGAAAGGGATGTGATTGGGAGAAACTGTCTTAGAAATTCCATAGGGGGTCAATAATGAAAAAAAAAAAAGAGAAACATTGATACAGGAAAATACCCCAGATTGAAGGCCAAGAGATAATAGGAACTTGGAAGAACAGGGACTGTTAAATCCATCGTGTCTGAGATTAAAAAGAAAGGAATTTTTGCATGACCACGAACCTGTCACAGTCTGGAGGTGGCCATGCGGAAACATAAGGAGGCAGTCATTGCAGGCACGGTGTGGGACAATGAGCTGCATGCACACTGATGGCCACGGGGAAGTCCCATCTTGGGACAGGACCAGATTTCCATTGAAGTAAAACATTGAAGTGTGTGTTTTGTAAAGATTGAATACAGGGCATGCTTGTTTGCAGTGGAATAGGGTTTCAATGGAATCACGTGAGGACGAAATCCAAATGGTTATCATTTTGCACAAATGTTCCCTTACCTGAAATATTGCTCTTGTACTACCAGGTGGCTGCTGAAATTCAACAGAGGCTCCTAGATGAAGAAAAAGAAAACCAATTATCAGAAACAAAAGAAAAATCTCCTCAGATGAGTGCAAATAAAAAAGCCAAAAAGGAACAACCCAAGAAAAAAAAGGAGGACAAAAAAGAAAAAGGTACTCATGGTTTAGCATCCAGAATCATGGACGCTTAAAACTCTCCTTAGTAGAAAACTAGCATTTAGCCAAGCACACTGGCCTCTAAGCCACTAGAAGGCTGTTCATTGGGTTTAACTTCTAGACACAGGCTTCTCTGAACTATGGTGTTTGTTGGCAAATCATATTGCATACCAGTCGCACCTAACTTGTTTGTCTGAATAGCCAAGTATATTCAGGGTAAAATTAACCTCAAAGACAGTTTTGAACATGTTAAAACAACTCCAAGGTGACACTATGTAATCTGAAAAGTGTGTGCAAAGGACTGATACTTGCTACAGTAAACAAGAGAAGTTTAAAAGTTAATTATATATGCAGAGGGTGCCAAAAAAAGTATACACATTTTAACTTTGTAATACTCAATATATACTGATAACAGAAGATGTGAATACAAGTCACATTTGACTTCTGCAATTACAAGAGGTGCTCCAAGTGTTAACCATCAGCATTTAGACACTTCTGATTACGGGGAACTACTGCTTGAGCAACGTTGACCAAAGTTTCCATTTGTGCACATTTTTTTTGGCACCCCTGGTATATATGTAAGTTTAAGATTTAATTCCAAGTTTAATTCAAATTTCAGGTTTTAGTCAAGCAATTCCTTTTCTCCTAGAATCTTCCTGTATAAATCTCTGCCTTAGAGGCACAATGGAAAGAGGAAAGAAAAATCAGGTTGGAAGAGACCACTGGTTAACCTCAGGGATAAGCTCTGCTACAAACATTATCCTCCCCTCGGAATGTTTCCACTTGCACAGTTTTGAAGTGACTTGAGGCAAGAGAGAAAGAGAAGGAAGGACTTGAGCAAAAGTCACGCCATTCATCAATTGCTCACAGTATTTATTAGGCACCTGCTATGAGTGTTAAGGACAGAACGCTAAACTTAAAAAAAAAAAAAAAAGGAAGGAAGGAAGGAAGGAAGGAAGGAAGGAAGGAAGGAAGGAAGGAAGGAAGGAAGGAAGGAAGGAAAGAAAAGAAAGAGAGAGAGAGAGAGAGAGAGAGAGAGAGAGAGAGAGAGAGAGAGAGAGAGAGAGAAAGAAAGAAAGAAAGAAAGAAAGAAAGAAAGAAAGAAAGAAAGAAAGAAAGAAAGAAAGAAAGAAAGAAAGAAAGAAAGAAAGAAAAAGAAAGATAGATGTCCTGCCCTGTAGACCTGTACTCTAGCAACAGAGATAGACATTTGACCAATCATTGCTCTTTGGTAGGGGAGGCACAAGTCCCTTGAGAGTGAGGCCCCTCACTCCACCTGAGGGGTTAGGCAGACTTCCTAGATGGAGTACATTTAAGCAGCCATGAGTAGGAGTTAAGACAAAGCCCTGAGGAGGGAAAGGGGTAGCGGATGAAGTGAGGCTGGTGGCACTTCACGTGAAGGGAAGAGTAGCACCACAGCAGAAAACACTCCATCTCAAACGATCAACATAAAAGATATGTGTAATTTGAAGGAAATGTTTCAATTTACTTTAATGGAATAGTTAGTTGAGTCCAACGTCTTAATTTTGCCAATGATAAAACAGAAATCCAGAGAGATTAAGCTTCCTTTCATCTGTAACTTACACATATATCCACTATTGCACTTAACACATCTTATTACGATTTTTTTGTTAACATTTATGTCTTCCTCAAAATATTTGAACCCTTGGAAGTCAGACCTTCCAGAACAATTTATTGAACTAAGTAGAACGATACAATCTAGGCCTGCAACGAGCCTCACACTGCTAAATTCTCAAATACTGCCAAATTCTTATTTTCTAATTCTCTTATGTAATTACTGAAGTACTTGTGGTTGTGTTAGTTAAAAGATAATTAAGTAGATTACAGATTCTTGACCATCAGCTACATTTCAGCCATATGGTCTTGAGGTTATCTTCTGTCTTTTCTTGATGAGGACCTCGGAAACACTTGGTTAATACAAGTAACCCATAAGGAGAGGTACTTCTGCCATTGGCTAATGGCATCCATGGTATGTTGGGGTTTCCTAATTTCTGTCCACAAAGTCTGAATTGCACCCTCTTTGGAGTCGGTAACTCTGTCTGTGCTTGCTGCATGCTTCATTTTCCCATGATGCTACACAAATGGGACATTTTTATGTGCGTCTACCCCAGATACCACATGGAGAATTCTCAACAAAAGACTATCAGTACTTCATCACTCATGCTGTCAGGACGGTTTCTCCTTTCCAGATATCACTCGAGGTTTATAGCTCCACACATTTCACTTTGTACTCATTTTCTCCAAGTACCATATGTGTACCCTGGTATGTTGTAAGTTTACTCAGTGTCTTTCATTGCCTTTTCAGGTAAATCATCACCTATAGCAGAAGCCAGTCCTGTAACGGTAACACCAGAGGAGATTGACAACATGGAAAAGAAAAATGAACTGAGACTCAAAATAAAGGAAGAGCATCTTGCTGCCCTGCAATTTGAAGGTAGCATTTGGAAAGAACTAAGATGATACTTTTCAGTAGAAAATAGACCAGTTGGCAAATAGCCCACAGCTGCTCCAACTATGTCTATGAGAACACAAGGCCAACTGAATGAGAAGTATGGCATTCAATTGGTTGTTTCCACGTGACCCTGTGAAATCTAGATTTGACTCTTGTACAGTGTCTGCTAGGATATCAGAGAGTTGAAGAAGAGATGAGAGCACCCGCAGTAATTAAAATCTTAAAGAATAGAAACAAAAAAAGAATAATTTGGAGGTGGCATGATTTTACAGGTTGAAAGAAGGCTTGAGGCTACATAGGTGGATGATTTTATATTATAATAAGAATAATTTAAGCCTCTCATTAGAAAAATAAACCCTGTTCAGAGGTGAACAGGCCTTGAAAGTGGGTTCTTGGGGGCAGAGGCCATAGAAGAACCAATCACGGATCAAAAATGTTCAAGGGCCTCGTTCTGTGTGGATATGGTAAGGACTCCACAATACTGTCTCCTGCTGGCTCATCAGTTGTCTCATAATGCAATGCAAAGTAGAATTTTAAAAGATCAGGAAACCCAGCAAAAGTATTCTAACTGGAAAGAAATCATGGTCAATATATTAGATGACAAAACCATAAAAATTGCAGCATAGGGTCAGCTGGGGCACATTAACTACTTAATGACCATTGGCTCTTTTTTTATTATTAGTTTCAGGTGTACAAAACAATGTAATAATTAGACATTTATCGTTTATATCCCTCACATAGTGATAACCCCCCTTCCCCCATCTACTACCCCTCTGACATCACACACAGCCATTACATTTCCACTGTCTCTATTCCTAATGCTGTACTCCACTTCTGTATATATACAAAATTGTAGTTGACATTCATTATTGTTCAGCTTCAGCTTCAGGTGTACAGGGCAGTGATCAGGCATCTACGTCATCCCTGAGGTGGTCTCCCTCGTTAGTTCCTAACAATGCTTTCCATCCCTGGCTTCTCTTCTCTTGTCCCCTCCCCATCCTACTACCACCTGCTTCCGTAATCTCAAGAGTAAAATCTGAAGTAAATTGAACATGGGAGAATCTGTGCGGTCAGGGAAGGCAGGACACAGCTTTTCCCCCACTGCCTATCCCACCTCTGCTTTAAAAATGCTTCACCTTTCAGTTCTTCAGTACGTGATTCCCATTGTGCCTCAATTCCCATTCAAGTTCCCACTGAGTTCCCACTCTATGCCAGGCCCTACCGTAGTTGCTGGAAACACACACTCACAGACACACACAAAACAAACAAAAATAAAACCCAATCTGGAGGAAGAGAAATGCAAACAACTCCATATAATACTCTAATATTGGAGGTTGGCTTATAAGACAAAGGGCACATGGGGAGAGTCAAGAAAGACTTCCCAGAAGGCGACTTAAGGCTTCAGAATAAGTGAAAGAATGTGGAGAGTTTGCCCTGGGGACAAATGCAGCAGGGATGGGAGGGGAGAACATGTGACCTGCTCCAGAGTCTTATGCATATTCTGGGAAAGAGTGACCAGGGACATAGGAAGGCCACATCATGCAAGGACATATAGACCCTGCCAAGAAAGTTACATTTTCTCTCATGGAAACCAGGAGCAAGGAAATAATTCTGAGCAGAAAAGCGACAGTGATCACATGTGCAATGAGACAGTGCAGAGCTGGGTTTGCACTTGAGGTGGGGAAAGGAACGTACAGAAAGCAGGACTGAGGTGATTGCAGTAGTTCAGATGACAGATAATCCGTGCCCAAACTAGGCCAGTGACAATGGAAAAAGCAAAGAAGAAAGGTCAAAATGATGTTTTACAGGTACAATCCACAGACCTTATTGTGTGCCAGGGACAGCAATGGGCCCCGGGACACATAGGCTTGACCCCGTTTCCCCAATGCTGAGAAAGATGATGGCATTGCCATCTTAAAATTCTAAAGTGGAAAGATCATCAAGAGACTTTGCACCCTTTTGAAATTAGGAAATTATCTATTTGTGTTTTTCCATTCCAACTTGTCAAAGAGTATATTGCTATAAAGTATGATACATGTAAAAGCTCTATAGTTTTGGTTGAAATAAACTGTCAAATGACTCTAACACATACTACATTTTGTCTCTCAATGAGATGGGTGGGGATTACTTATCTATACTGGTATATTAAATGTGTACGTAAAGCTTCACAAATTGACGCATGGTTGGTTTAAATTGCATTCAGTTCATCAGGAAATGCATGTACATATAATACACTTAAAAATCTTTACTTCTCTTTTTAAATAGAGAGAGCCACACAGTTCCGACTTGAACTGATAAAGACAAAAGCATTGGCTTTCCTTGAAGATTTAGTGACAAAGATGGTCGATGTGTATAAACTCATGGAAATGTGGCTTGGTGAGAGGTACTTGAATGAAATGGCCAGGTAAAGTGCTGCCTGACTTTTAAAAAATACGCTTTGTTAATTCCCAAAGACCAAAATTGGCAAAGGTTATTAAGGTACATACAAGTGTTAATTACATTTATAAATCGAAATTTTGACCTTTTAGGAAATTACATGTACATTTGTATTGACTCTTTTCAAACAGTGAATCATGTTTCAAAAGGTTGAATTGCAATATCCAGTTTTGCACATTATTTGAGTTTGGTTTTTACATTGCCCCATGAGGACCTTAGTTTCCAAGGTAAGATTTTAGATTAACTTTAAAGTATTTTTCAGAAGTAAGATAATATTTCATTTCTTTCTCACGCCAGACTTATTATTAGTCAGGGCCAATGAATGGGAAATTAAGAAGTCAGTGACTGGAAGGTTTCGCCAGTTAGGCTGAGTCCCTTGAAAGAGTAACACCCTGTTCTGTTTTTTGGCTGGTTTCCAAAGGTTTTCCAGACTCTCATTGCTAAGAGTTTCATCCTCTTCTTAATTCTCCCTTAAAAGTCTTGAAGAGAACTCTCGGCAGAATGGAAAGAGCCCTTATGTGAGAGTCAGGAGGCCTGATCATCCAGGAAACGGGGGTTCTCTCATTGTCCACACATTAGCAGTGTGCCTAATTGTTTCCCCCCTCTGCTTCATCTATAAAAGGAGACAGGGTATTTCACAGGTTTCTACTAGATCTAGATTCTGTGACACACTACAGTTTGCAATAAACATTTACTGACAACTTGGAAGCTGCTACAAGACACAGAATACAGATGGCAATATTCTCAGAAGCAACAACTGCCGTCTAAGAGATGGTTGCTATGGTTTGGTTTCTCCAGTGCTTGTCTCATAATGAAAGTTCTGGTGTCAAATCTTCAGCCTAGTTGTTTATACCTGTTGCTTTACAGTGACAGGCACACATACACACAAGTGTGTGTGCACACACGCACCCTCAGCCTGGTGACCTTACTGCAGTAATGTTTAAAACAAGTTGGCTACTGAATCGCCAACTCTGTTACTCAGCATCGTCAGAGCAGTGTGTTCAGTTCTGTTCTCTGCCTGTCGCTTACAAATGAAAATACATCTTCTTCATTCTTAAGATTCACAGCTCCCAGCCATGTGGCCATCAAACGTAAACGCTTCTTATTTTTATCAGAGGCACTCCTATTTCTCAGGTATAGAATTCTTTAAAGAATTTTTGCAATAACCAAAACAGAAACGGTCCTAGATTTTGACTTCTTGTGGCATACATATATATATATATATATATATATATATATATATATATATATATATATATATATATATATACACACACACACAAAACCTCTGAATGTGGCCACAAGAACTCACAATCTAGGACTGCTCAGCTCTGCTCTCTGTTTTGGTTATTGCAAAAATTCTTTAACAGTTAAAAAAAAAGAAAAAAAACAGGAAGAGCTTCAAATCCCACTTTTCATTTCCCTAGCATTTTTCTCCTCCCATTCTTGATTAAGTTACTCTTGGTAACCTTCCACTAGATGGTGCACTTATTTTGATGTGCTGGTTATGGCTGAGTCTCAGACGACATCTGGAATCTCTCCTCATTAAGTGTTATAAACTCAGTAGTTACCCAATGCTTTTCTCCTACTGGCCCCGAGCACACAAACACCATCAAACATAAACTAACTAGAAAAGACATACTCTGTGGACACTCACAAATACAGCATCCTGGGGTTGAATTCAAGGGTATCTTTTGAAAGAAAGCAACTAATACTAACTTTTAAATTTTCAGTATGTGAGTATTTTGGTATTCCTGAGTTATGTAAGAGCAGATGAGTGATTAAAAATGCATTTTTTTCTGCCATGTTCAATCTTTATTGCAAGACATAAACAAGATACTTTCAGTAGTACCGTGATATTATATTAGTACTTATTCCTGCATAAAACTTCTCTGGCCTTTAAAAGGGTTTTTAATTGAGGCCATAACTATAATCCCCAGTTGAGCTATATCTGTGTCCTATGTGATTTCACTTTAATAACCATAAGGTGTTCAGTTATGTGTAATTGGCTCCATTGCAAAGATAATGAAATTCAAGTAACTTATCCAAGGACCTAGAGAGTGTCCGAGAATGAGAATTCAACTTCCAGCGCTTTTTCCACTGAACCACAGTGGTTCCTAACTATTGCTGCTTATACTTAAATTTATAATGTTTATATAAATTTGTAATTTATATACAAATTTATATACAAAAAAAATTATATAATTTTTATAATTTATCCTGATTCCAGATAAATGTGTTATTCTAGCAGTCATATTTTACAAGTATTTTTTCTGCCCTATAACCTTTTTCTGGTTCATACTTAGAATAAAACATCTCTCTTGACATAATCTTGTTTACATAGTAAAATATGTTCTAGTTCTAATATAATCATATTTAATGAAGTCTCTTTTTGTTCATCTTGGTGTATAATGTGTGACTGTTAGCTCTGTTAACAAGCAGGTATTTTGTTTCTAATCTACACTTATTTATTTGTACCGTCTTTTTACAAATGGGTTTGAAGAGAAATTAGAGTTTTTGAACATATAGATTGAATTGTCTAAGTCAGCTATACAATGTGTTAACTTTGTGTGGATATCCAAAAAGCAGAACCCATTAATTTAATAGTATCTCTAACGAGGATAACCCTATTCATTTTTCCACTTTCAGTGTAGAAAAATTAACTGAGGTAGCTCGCTATCACATCGAAACATCTACAAAACTTCAGAATGAGCTCTGTTTAGGCCAAGAAGACTTCTTCATTAATGGTGATATAAAGGTCTTCCCAGATCCCCCTCTTCCGATACGTCCTCCACCCGTAGAAAAGGAAGAAAATGGCACCTTGACCATCGATCAGCTTTACAGTCTTCGAGATCAGTTCTTAGATACAGCGCCCAAAGGTAGGAAAAATAATTATTATGCAAAGAGCATAAAAGAGGTCAAGATCAACCAGGCTGTCAATCATTTGCCCACAAATATTAATAAAATAAGCCCTTTGGGATTACATGGCACAAAAATGAGCCTTTGCTTTGTTCTCATTTTATCTCATATTTACTTCGGCCAACATAGATCTGAATTAAGCAAAGAAGGGAAAAACAGTGTCTAATACTTTGGCAGTTTGCTGATCCTCATTCCTGGCAATTCTGCTCTCCTGCCTCCCCTGCACCTGGCCAGCAAGTTGGTAAATTTGAGTATTACTCCATCTGGCAATTGAGAGACAGCCTTTGTGTGTCTTTCTAGTTTAAGTTTTGTATTGGGATTATGAGTTTGTATTGGTGGAAGTGGATTTTGAAAATTATCAACCACTCATAATCCCTTTCAGAAGGGACCTTAGTATTCATGATGATAACCATCATACATCTTGGCTCCACCTTCAAAACCAGAGTTTGTATTTCAACTAAAAGTTAAAAAATGAATAAGAAATAGCAGCTGTAACTTGGCATGTGTATATTTTAGCAGATTAACTATACAAGCCCTGGGGACTAAAAGATGTCAACTGATTTATCTACTTTCAGAGTATGGTAGAAATACAACAGCTTTCAAGGTCCAGTCTAAAAAGAAAGAGAAGGACAGAGATAGTTACATTAAAAAAAAAAAAAAAAAAGTAGATGTAAAAAGAAAACCACTTGCCCTAGAGGCTTAGAGTGGAGTTTGAAAATGCAAGCAAAAAAGAAGACAATAGAAACGTTCATCTAGGTTCTTTCTGGAACAGAATATGAACTTTATAAAAGTGTTCAAGAATGCAGAGCCAAGGGAAATCAGTGTGCAATGAGGTTGGTCAGGGAAAATTTTGTGGGTCAATAATTTGGAGGGAGGAACTGAAAGAAGAATGCTTTTTTTTTTTTTTTTAATTAATTAATTTTATTGGGGTGACAATTGTTAGTAAATTCACACAGATTTCAGGTGTACAATTCTGCACTACATCGTCTATAAATCCCACTGTGTGTTCACCACCCAGAGTCAGTTCTCCTTCCATCACCATATACTCGATCCCCCCCACTCCCATCACCCACCCCCCACGCCCCCACCCTCTGGCAACCACCAAACCATTGTCTGTGTCCATGAGTTTTTGTTTCTCATCTGTCCGTCCTGTTCTTTTTGGTTTATATACCACATATCAGTGAAATCATAGGGTTCTCTGCTTTTTCTGTCTGACTTGTTTCACTTAGCATTATTCTCTCGAGATCCATCCATGTTGTCACAAATGTTCCTATATCATCTTTCCTTAACGCCGAATAGTATTCCATTGTGTATATGTACCACAACTTCTTTATCCATTCATCTATCGAAGGACATTTTGGTTGTTTCCATGTCTTGGCCACCGTAAACAAAGCTGCAATGAACATTGGCGTACACGTGTCTCTATAGAGAAATGCTTTTATATTTTTGGGGTAGATACCCAGGAGAGCGATTGCTGGGTCATATGGTAATTCTATTCGTAATTTCTTGAGGAACCTCCACACTGCCTTCCATAGCGGCTGCACCAGTCTGCATTCCCACCAACAGTGTATGAGAGTTCCTTTTTCTCCACAGCCTCTCCAACACTTGTTACTATTTGTTTTGTTGATGAAAGCCATTCTGACTGGGGTGAGGTGATATCTCATTGTGGTTTTCATTTGCATTTCTCTGATGATTAGTGATGTTGAGCATTTTTTCATATGTCTATTTGCCATTTGTATATCCTCTTTGGAGAAATGTCTCTTCAGGTCCTCTGTCCATTTTTCAATTGGGTTGTTTGTTTTTTTGTTGTTGAGTTTCATGAGTTCCTTGTATATTTTGGATATTAGCCCCTTATCAGAGGAACTGTTTGCGAAAATCTTCTCCCATTCAGTTGGTTGTCTCATTATTTTGTCAATAGTTTCTTTTGCTGTGCAGAATGCTTTGATGGCAAGGATACAGAGGATATTTAGAGTGAGCAAAACAGTCACTAGGAAACATATAGCTATGAGGCATGAGTACAGATGTTGCAGGAAAGGTCAGAAGCCTGCTCTGCTTCTCCTCCCCATCTGCAGGAGCTTCAGGCAAACAGATGGGGAGGCCTCCTCTGTCTGGGGAACCACCTCCACCCACCCCAGTGGGGCACTTAACCCAGATTTAATAACAGTTGGAGTTAATGCAGAACTTACAAGGCTATGTAATATTGTGGGACTTGGGGATCTACGTGGTTCAAAATGAGTTATGGTCTATGAGCAAACAGTTTGAACTCTTTTCATTATTGTTATCTCAGTTACACCATTTGAAAAAATATCTATTGCATATGTTGCTCTTTTAAGTACGTGTGAAATACTTATCACAGTACTGGGTAGTTTATCAACAGAAGTAATATTCTTTATTATCATTTTTGCTAACATTATAAAGGGAAGGTAAAATAATAATCATTCTATTTTCTGCATCCCAGAGTCAGAGAATTAGAGGTTCTCTCATGACATCTTCAGAGTCAGGCTACAAATGTTGACAGTGCCCCTCCCTGAGGAAGCCCAATAATTACCACTAACCCCTTCTCCCCATTTCACTTGGCCCCAAAAAAACATTCTCTGACTTTCATTTTTCTTCCTCCATTCTGTGATTGTTCTTCACTGCCTTAAATGATACACCCTGAAATGAAGTTTTGGTCATATCCCTTCCAAGAATTTGAAAACAATGTGTTATGATACCTTGCATTTACCTCTACAATTTCAAAAGATGATCTTAGTTGAAGTGATAGCAGCTTTGAAAGTACGGAGCAACTGGCTGAATATGCTACATTTCTAAATGTGTGATCCTACAGAACTTGCTCTTTGAACTTGAAAATAGCTATTAGTATTTCTCAGTCGAAAATAAATGAGCATTTCCTCATACTATTTCATGTATGCCAATGCAACCCGATGTTATCTGAGATGCAAACTTCAAGTTCACTAAAACACATATTCAAATAAGATGAACAGATGGATTTTTTGGAAGCAAACACACATATTTGCACATAACTGTCATTATGTCATTAGGCCCACAGTAAGATTTTTTAGTAAATCTCCAAGTAGTGTTAATGTCATTAAGTTATACTTTGTAACTTTTGTTTATACTACATAAATAAAAATTATGGAGGGAAATGGATAATCTTTGCTTAAACCAAGTGCTGAATACTTTAAATGCTTGTGAGTAGCAACTGTCAGGATATAAATGGAAAGAACTAAAGCTTAAGGACTTTTCTGCTGAGTATAAGTTAATCCACTTGAAAATTAAAAGTCTTCATTGAAATAGTTCTTACTAAAGATAATGTGAAGTTGAAAATGCATCACATACTTGAATGTTTATATACAACACTCCTTTCCTGGTCAAATTCTGCCATTTGTGATGATTCCAAATTTTTGGTAAAGGTAGTAATTATATATAAAATACCATTTCTTGATGTATGTCACAAAGATGCTGGGAAAAAACATGACCTCATGTGTGATAATCATACAAGATTATGCAAAATGCAATGAAACAACTTGTCATGCTAGCATTTTTCTTGCTACTCAAGCCAAGGTCCATACTTTAGAATCTTAGGAGCAGCTTAAGTAAAAGACAGCCACTGAATCTATAAGATGTTCTTTCCATTGACTGCCCCAGGAATCACTCCCATGAGTATACTCCCAGCAGAGAGGGGATTTAGTGAGTATTTTCTGAAGTATAACAATAGACAAAATTGGCATGGTGTCAGACCCTATGTGCCAAGCCCCATTTCCCTGTTAATTCACTTCTTACCCATGGCTGGATGAGGAAGAAGACCCATCCATGGGTAAGAAGAGTTAGGCAGTTCTTTTTAAATCTACCTCTTATCAAATGACTGTAGTATCATCTTGGGCAAGTTCTTTAACCTCTCTCTGTGTCACTTTCCTCATCTGTAAAATGGGGTAACTCACGGGGTTGTTATGAGTATTGACGTAATTGATATATATAAGTGTCTGGTAAATAGAATGTGCAATTTAAGTGTGCTATAAGCCCTTATCACTGCATTGCTTACTTATGATAATATCGCATCATTGTATAAAATGTAGCACTATACAGTATTGATGCAAACTTCTTATTATCCAAAATGTTTGCTCAGCATCCTGAGGTACACATACCCTAACAGCCCTTGCAGCATTATCCCAGAACACTTCCAAAAAAAACAATAAAATCACACTACCTGGTAAAGCTAAACCATGAAGTGTGTGGCTCCCCTGGGACCATAAGCATCCATAACAAAACACTCATCTTGTGTACTGCAGCGAGCTCTGGTAGGTACAGCTTGTCTCTGAACAGCAAGTACCAAGTACATCAGGAAGACAGCCTTTCTCCAAGGAAAGCACTTTGGAGTCTGTAGAAACTAGAACACTTGAGCAATGTTCTTCTGTCCCCACTTAAGCCATAAGAACTCCTTTTTCTTGTCAGCCCATCAGTACTCCATGCAATGTCTGTAAAGACAGTTCATAGCTACTTTGGCTTCTGCTGAGAGGCTATCTGGGGAGAACAAAGTTCAGCAAATTCTGTACCCTCACCCCTTCTTCAAGAGAGACAGCATTTAGTTGCTCAAGACGTGTGACATTCTTCTAAAAAGTGACAAGGAGCCCTCTTGCAAACCCCTCCTGGAGACCCTCAGAATCAGTGACTGGTCTCAGAGACAGAGACACAAATTCAGAACTCTAGGCTGTAGTGGCTCAGCTAGATTATTCAGCTACATGGTCTTTACAGGAATTCAAGGGAGGAAGAAGTTACTGCCATGTGTGTAGATAGGCACAGGGGTTAGCCTGTAGGAAAGTTTCAGCCAGCACTTTCTAGGAAGAGAAGCAGGGGCAGGGTATACCAGGCAAAGGGAAACTGGAGTAGACATTGAGATTTTGAGGTGGCATGACATATTTAGGGAACAGCAAGCAGACCAGCTGGGGCATGAAGCAGGAGGTGAGGACTACAAAGAGGCTGTGGTCAAGTTGTGAAGTTTCAAGCAGCTGACAAAGGACACACAGCTGTGCTCAATGGCGTTTAGAGCCCAGGGATGTGGAAAATGGATTAGAGGAAGGTGGAGACTATGAGAGCAGCAGACGCTACTCTGCCCCTCTACAAAGCCTCAACCAACCCAGAGGAGTGAGGACATCTGGGTTGTTGCCGGAAAGGATTAACTAGAAAGTTCTGTGGGTTTTTCTAGGCTTAGCATCTCTGAGAAAATTAAAAACATATGATGATAGTCTATATTTGCTGGTAAGCGAGTCCCATATTTTGATTTGAAAAGTAATTAAGTTTGTCTGTCATTCACACAAATCAAGAAATATAGGAAGGTCTCTTAGGAAAGGTATGATAGAAAAAGGATTGATGTTATTAACAGGAATATGTTGTCAGGTGGCAAAATCGAGGGATTACATCAAAAAATGAGTGTGGGCCTTCATATGCCCGATGGTTCTCTCTGCGGGTGAACTCCTTCCGTTAGATCATAATCAGGTCACGGAAATGCAGTGGTAAATCTAGAAGACTTTGGACCTGGTAAAACTGCCTGTGGGCAGTTTCAGGTGTTGCTTCAGGAAGAAACATTTTCTCACAAAGCCAGAGAATTTACATGGGGCAAATGAATGTATGTGCTCAGAATTCAAGATGACACTTTCTAGAAAACTTGTCCATAACACTGAAAACAGCAAAGCTAGCTAAATCAGTAGTGAGAGTTAAAGTCCTTTCCTTTAGCAATAAGAGACTTCGTCTTTCATGCATTCATTCAGTTATTCACCAACATTTCTATGTGTAGAGCAGGTACCTCACCTGCTGCTAAAGGCCTAGTGTGGGAAACTGACAAGTCACCCAATATGTAGGTAAGAAAACGAAGGCATCAAGTGCATGAGGCTTGTTTTCAACAAGAACAGTAGTGCTCAGGATTTGGAAAAAAAAAAAGTTAGGTGGGGGGGTCCATTTTAACAACAACAACTGCAAAAAGACCGATTCAAAGGCAAAATAGAAGTTAGATGCAAACAAGGTAAGAAATAAGAAAGGCAGCGGCAGGTTGACCAATGTCAAAGGTTTTCAATTACAAGACATTAAGAGAGATGAGATCAAGAAAATCGATTTAAAAAGGAGATTTATTTTCTTAAACGTCTACTAAGTGCTTAGCACTTATCTGGCCGTTAGGGACACAAAAGATGTAAGTGTGCTTCTATCAGCAGAGTTTAAATTTGGTTGAGGAGTCAAAGCGTAGGACAGGAAAGCAGTGAAATGAAAGGAAACACTGAGTGTGGCCTCGTAGGTCAACATGAGGTATTTTAATATCATGCTAAGTGAAATAAGTCAGACAGAAAAAGTCGAGAACCATGTGACTTCACTCATATGTGGAATATAAAACTGAAAGCAGCAAAGGAACAAGACAAACAAATAAAGAAACAAAAACTCATAGACACAGACAATAGTTTAGTGGTTACCCAGAGGGAAAGTGGGAGGAGGCAGGTAGAAGAGGGTTTGAACGGGGTTCAAATATATGGTGATGGAAGGAGAACTGACTCTGAGCGGTGAGCACACAATGTGATATCTAGATGATATATTACAGAATTGTACACTTGAAACCTAACCATTGTTACCCCAATAAATTTAATTTAAAAAAAGAAAGAAAAAATGTATTACACAAACACATATTTCAATATTTCACCATACTATAAAATAGGACAACGTAATGCTCAGCAGTGTCACAAAAGTTGTAAGAGGAAGATAGGTATGTGGTCCAGGCGCTCTGCCTTCAGGGAGAAACTGGTATTTTAGGACTTTGTTTTGTGTAATTTGTCTTTTTTTGTCCTTCCATCCAAACATATACACATGCTCCTCTCGGTCAAATTATCAAATGTCTGTCAAAAATGAGACCTTTGAGGAAAAAGAAAAAGATGAGGCATGAGGCACAGCTGCTTTACAAAACCACCTGGGACAGGACTCATAGCCTGACACCCTTTTTGTAACATGGTGGCTCAACCACTGCCGGAGAAGGCGGGGCTGAAGTGGGAGGGAACAGATGTCCAAGGCAAATCTTGCAGACACGCTGCCGTGCATGTTCTGTTATCCTTTTTTGCTCACCATGGGAAGGAAATGATGTCTAAAAGCAGTGCCTGTTATGTATGGAGAAATGGATTCTAGAGTGAAGATGGTCATAGAGCCCTTATGAGAAGCCGGTAATAGTGCAGTATGTAAACAAGAGGGCTGTGGAGTAGGACTTCCTGCTAGTGAACCCCAGCTCCACACTTATGAGCACTGTGACGCTGAACAGATTAATTAATGTCTCTGTGCCTTAGTTTTTTTTATCCAGAAAATCGTGATAATAGTAATTAGTCTATTTTCTTAACTATAAAATAAGAATAGCGTTTATGACGATTCAGCTATAGAAACCTCTTAAAACACTAATCAGAATGTCTGATAAATAGTAATCACTCACTATAATTTTTCCAGAAATAATGAGCAAAAGTGGGTGGCAGGCATTAAGCAAAACTGAGGGTAGACATTGGTGAATACTTAAAATAACAATGTAGAGTTATGTTAAAGACAGGAATCTTCCAGACGACGTGAGTCGAGTCACCGAAAAGCAAAAAAAGCCATGGAAGTTTGACCATTACCTTCCCAAGAGGAACAATCAATTTTTGAAAATTTGGCTGAAAAAATACCCTTGGCTTGTATATGATGAGATACTAAATCTTATGTTCTGTGGCCTGTGTCGGAAGCATGGAGTGAAGTCAAGGGGAAATCAAATGAGCTTCTTTTATGGCACAGACAATTTCAGCACTGAATTTCTCAGTGCACATCATCTCAGCGAGGCTCATGCCCAGGCTTCATTAATGGAAGCCACGAGTGCTTCTCCAGTGCACAGAGCCACCACGGAACTGATGGTGAGGGCCATGAGCAAAGTGACCCTCGGGAGAGTCGAAAACTTATTCAGATCATGCCATGCGATCGCCAAGACCGGACGTCCCCTCAAAGATTTTATCTGGATGTGCAAGTTGGATGATATGAAGGGTGTTGATATTGGCCCGGTATTCAGAACTAACAAATCGGCAAGAACATTTATGTATTTTATTGCGGAAGTAGAACGGAGACATCTAAGAGAGAAACTAGAAGAAAGTAAATTTTTCTCTGTCATCAGTGATGAAGTCACAGACAGTCCAGTGGAGGGAGCTGAACTTGTCTATGTGCAGTTTGCACAGGCTGGAAAAGTGCATTGCCAAATTGTTGGGGTACAGACAGCAGTAAAGAAGGATCCCCTGGAAATAAAAAATGCCATTGAGAAAACTCTAGAGAGAAGTCTTCAACTTAGGCTGCTGAACAAAGACTGGGCAAAGAAATTGGTTGGTTTTGGAAGCGATGGTGCCCCCGGCTCAGAGGGGGAAAGCAGCGGGGTGGCTCTGCTTTTAAGAGAAATTCAGCCATGTGTGCTAACTGTATATTGCTTTGCACATCATCTTGAACTATCTTACAAGGCACTGTTCCAGAGCATTCCCCTGTACAATGACGTCAGAGACCTTCTTCATAGGGTTTATCACTTCTACCACAGTTCTCCGCATCATAAGAGTTCTCTGGTAACTGCTTTCAAAGGCCTTCACCTTCGCCCCGTGATGCCTTCTCAAGTAGGAGGCAGAAAGTGGCTTCAGGGATTACAGGCAGCCCTCCAGAACTTTCTCAAGGGGTACCCTGCGATTGTCCAGCAGCTGCATTCAGTAAGTGATTTTTGAGATGCTACGCCATTTTAGTTTTTCTGAATAACAGAAAGAATTTTTATCGAGCAAGTTGCAATAATAATCTTGAGAACGATAGACCACTATTTTATTCCCCACCTGTGTTACAGACAGATGAAGACGGAAGTGACACTAGTCACCCGAAAGCCAAAGAACTTCTAGAGTTCCTTCTCCAAGCAGACATGGTCAAATTTGTCCATTTCTTGGTGGATGTCGTCAATGTGCTTAGCATTCTGTCCCGTGTCGGTAAGAGCAGAAATTCTTCCATCGCGGATGTATTTGCCACCGTAGTGTCAACACTAGAAATGCTCAGCATGTACCAAAGGAGGTGAGGAGTCGGGGATGATCTGAGGGTCTGTCAATAGACATTTCCACTTGGGAAATCATTTGCCAGGTGCTTTTTCATTCAATTGTTTGCTTGGGGGAATTTTTTTTTCTCTCTAGACCAGGGCCCAAAGAACGTAGGGTGAATTCAGTCACACACTTTCATGGTTACTGCCTAGAAGGGAAAGGAAACATTTCCGATGTGAGAAACATGGTTTTAACACATCTTATCAAGAAGCTGCGAGGCTGTTTCAGAGATGCCAGCCAAGATGTAGTGAAGGCGACCATCATTGGAAGCTTTAAATTGTGGCCCACAAAGATAAATCAAGGTAGCCTGTGTGCACTGACTCTGAACTTTCAGCTCTTTGACTGCCTGTATGAGTGCCTTTCGTATACGTGACTTTTCATTTTGTGTACTGATGGCAGAATTTGGAGAAAAAGAGGTATCCATCTTGACTGCACATTATGAACCGGTGTTGGAAGCTGCCAGTGTGCACATCGATGAACTGGACACTGAATGGAGCATGTTGAAATCAGAGATTTACGCTAGGTAAGCGTAAGTAAACTAGTTGATATTTATAAATATTTGGGTAAAACTTAGGAGTCTCAATCTTTTACGTTTTTCACGTTCCCTCTCAGGTTTCAGAACATCCGCACCTTGACCTGGGATTTTGTGAATTCTGTTTACTTACACAAGTATCCAAATATCCTGACACTCATGGACCTATTGCTGACCCTCCCCGCAAGTTCAGCTGAGACAGGACGTGGCTTCAGTCATATGCAACGCACCAAGTCACAAATGCATGCCAAGATCAAGGCTGATGGCATGACGGATCTCCTGATAATTCAGCTGAATTCTCCAGACATTAATAACTTTGACCCCAGGAAAGCTATCCATTTATGGAATAGGAGAACACCATCTTCAACTGGTGACACCAGACCCAATTCGGATTGCTCATCAAACTCAGAAAGCCATTATGAAAGTGATTAGTAATATGAAAAATACTGACTTCACCACTGATCATAGACAAAAAATTATTTCCAAAAACCTGAAAGTTGAAAGTAAAACTGTCGCAGGTCTTCTCATCCAATACTACAGGCATTTGGCACCTTCCAGATATACAAAGCAAAAATCCCAAGATTGGTTTCCCAGTAACTTTCTAGTTCTTCTTCTATATTCACACATTCTTTCACATTCTTTGGGCAGACGTGTATACTTCTAAGCAATGGTGTTATTTTGATGTCATCTTTCTGAGAGTTATTGCTAAGGGTTACCGGACTATGAGTATGGTCTGAATTTCCTTTAGGCCTGTCACACAATCCAGGAACTGTTTTTCCTGGATAATTCTAAATGATAGTTACATCAGATAATTAATTTAGGGTTAAATTGAAAGGGAGTTTCTTTTTGATCCATGAACAAAATTAGTAAGTTTATCTGTTTTTGTTACCACATAATATGTGAAGATCGTATCACTACATGCCTGGGTTACTTAAGTAACAAGGTCAAAAATTAAAATAGTCTACAAATTTTGCACTAAGGTCTCAGGTAAACAATTCCTATGCAAACTAAAAGTATTGTATTACAGTACTTTGCTTGCATCATGGCTATTAGTGACTGGAAATATTTTACATATCTACCAGAATTTGTAACTACTTTGAGCTTCTTCATGTTTTCAGTAGAGTTTATTTATGTTTTCATCGTGAGGAACATGAGTGACTTGTTTCTAATATATCTGAAAACCAATGTAATATCATATAAAGATGACTTTATTGAAAATTCTACTATCCTGGAAAGGGTCCTCATCTCTGTAAAATTGGATGCTCAGGTTTGATCAAAAAGGATAGAGAGTTTCTTTCTGAACAACCTGCTGGATGGCTAATCATATCAAAGAAATACATGTTCTGCTCTTTCTACCCAGAAAATTACCTTCCAGATCTCAAAATTGTATATTTGGCTTGAACCACTGAAGTTTTAAAAGGATTATTGTATATTCCTAAAGGTTAAAGGAAATGATGATGTTTATGTTGGACTTTTAGCAATGCTAAAAGTTTAGATGTACTAAGAAAAATTTGAGATGAAATTTGAGTGAAAAGAGTTTTTCACTCTTTTTATTTCTAAACGAAGAAGAATAGTCATATACTCTGGACCTGAAAGATACACAATACATACAGGAGTCTCTCCTGGGTCTCGAAGTTACCTCTATTATGGAAATTAGACACTTTTTTTAAAACAATTTATTTTGCTTTCCTATTTCTTTTTAAATGCATGTTCATGCAATTTGAAATGAGAGACTGAGCAGACATCTCTGTTGGAGTAGAGTAGTGTATAAGTAGTAAATTAGCATAAAGTAGATTAGTGTATCAGAACAAAGTAATTAAAAGGTTAGCGATCTTTCATAAAATACTTTGGAATAGTGAACCAATTAGGTGATTAAATTAAGTCTTCCAATCCCATAATTTAACAATTCAAATCTCCCTACATTTACAAAAACAAATCTATTCTGATCTAAAGAGCAAAATGAGGATAAAAGTGTTACCTCAATAACTGTGGTGATCTGCATGCTTTTGAAGCACCTTTATCCCATGTTTATCAAAATATTTTACTTTTGTGTCCTACTAATAATAGAAAAGCTCAGAATTTTGTTTTAATTCAATCTATTCTGAGTAAAAGTTCAAAGAAGACTCTAAACTAACAAAGTCTCAGTATTTTGTCCAATCTGGAATGATTTATTACTCAGCAAAAAAAAAGATATTTTGACTTAGCTGGGAAACAATAATGGGACAGCATCAGGAAATTTATTATAATTTTTATGTTTTCAAAACGTCTTATTTCTCAAAAGGTTACAGTTTTAACTAATACGAATAAAGTGACTACACAAATACCCATTATTTATTCTATTTGGGCAAAATAAAACAAATCCTTGTCACGTAACTGAAAAATATGTTTCATTGTATTATAGGCATAATAGGAAATAAAACATTTACTGATATTCTGCTTGATTTGGTCACCCTGAACTATGGAACGAACAACTTTCCTACTAGTTGGATGAATCTCACTCAACCTGAAGTAAGTGTCAATTTTGTTTGGGTTTCAAAGCTTTGAGAATTCTTGTTTGATCAGTAAGTCAGTAGTTTTAAAATAACCAGCTCTTGCACAGTATCTGACATTTAGTAGACAACCGATAAAACTTGAATGAATGGACTTGGACTTGAGACACGTATGAGTAGTATGCACATGCTCAATATTCAAGGAATGACTGAGGATCACAGTCAATGAAACATTATAGAGACCAGGAGGCTCAGCCTCTAAGTTTGTCTCTATTGCTACCTCGTGGAATGATCCTAGTAACAGTAGATGCTTCTGGCAGTTCTTGCTTTTCATCATATTCTGTTTCTTAAGAATGTATCAGAAAACAAGGCGGTTAAAGAATATTTCCCTCCAGACAGTAGAGCCCTTGCACAGCCATTGCTATCATCTTTATTCCTCTTCTGTCAAGAAGGAGCAAGATCAACTGGAGTCACACATGTAAAATCGTTGTGTAACAGTAAGCAAAAACACAAATGTCAAGGAAGCAAAAGGTGAAACACTGTCTAGGTACTGTCTGATGTGGATTGGTTGGTAGAACCCGAGGGAACATAAGCCAGCACGGGAGTTACCCACCAGTCTACAATCCTACTTCCTGCCCCTGAATCTCTGACTAAGAAACACGAGCAGGGCGAGCGTCACGATAGACTCATACAAATATTCCAATGGCATTTCTTGTTTTCTTCTAGTTGCAGGAGTTAACATCTCTATTAACAGTAAACTTGGAGTTCGTGGACTGGCGGAAATTCTTGTTAGTAACCGCGCTGCCTTGGCCCATCCCCCTGGAGAAGGAGCTCCTCAAGACCCTGCAGAGGTTCAAGGCTGTGGATGAGGAGCGGTTGGGCACCGTCACTTTCCAGCAATATATGCAGGTTGCTGTTATCCTCTGGTGGCACTAACACCAGACTACTTTTGACCTAAAAAGTAGAATGTAACTGGTGAGCTTTGCCAGAGCAATTCTGGTGGAGTACAGAATCCAGATTGCCGAGAACTGAGGAAGTGAAGACAAGAAATGAAATGATTCATTTTTGAGAAGTTTGAGTAAGGAAGGTGTGAGAGTGAAATCCTGTAACTAAGAAGGGACTGAATTGCTTATTTTGTGTATACTAATTGAATTCATCCTGTTGTGCACCATTTCACAATTCTGGTAGACACAAAAGATAGAAGCATTTATCGTTGCTACTTCAGAAACAGGGTGATACCCTCTCGGGGCCTGTATCTCCAATGTATACCCCCATTGAAAGATCACATCCCTCCTGCTTCTCTTTTCTTTCATAATTAATGGATGGCATGCTTATGGCCATCTCTGAGGTTCACAAGATCCTACAGTTGAGCCAGAAGAAATAGCACTTGCATGTTGAGGAGATTCCTTCAAGACTGATAAGAAAGGTGCTAAGATAATTTTTGTCTAAAAACAAAAACAGCAGAGCAAAACTGACTCTGTTTTTATCATTGGCTTAAGATTTTAAAAAGCGGGCACTTGTGAAATTACCCACCTTCACTCTTTACAGTATGTGCCAATTACACAGGATATCAATTTAAACATCCTTTTGCACAAACATGGGATGAACAAAGGGTGTTAGCAATTTTTACCAAAATGCTGAGCCCAAACCAGAAAGTTCTTTTACCACAGGTGTGAATTTCTTAGAGAAAGTTAGCTGCTGCGTATAGTAGAAACTCAGAAATACTTGAACACCACCTGTGTGCTGGGAGCAATGGAGTTCTGAGCTCTGCCCTCTCCTCTTGCTGACCCCATCTCCACTCCTCAGGAGCCCCAGCACGAGGAGGCCATTTGGAGAGGCCCGCCTGACCATCCCACATGACTTTTACAGATTTCCAACACTCAATGGCTCACATAAAAAAAAAAAAAAAAAAAAAGTCAAAACAGCTTCTAGGGCAAAACTTTTTAAGATTTATTGAAAATGCCATATTAAAACAGTGAAATAGTATAACTGCATTACTGATAGGAAGCTCTCTGGGAGAGAAAGACTCTCTGCTTTTTTATTTTATCTTTCTTCTTTTCTTTTGACTAATTGCAAGTTTACCACAACAGCCACTTAAGAGTGTACTGATTTCCCCAACTTCTGAAATGGAATAAGATACAGCGTTTGTGAAGTCAGATGGGCTGTGTACCTCAGCTAAGCAACATGAGCATAAAAGCCCATTTGCCCTTTGCTCCCAGCCCCGCTGCAGCTGTCACATGCTTGTCACTGTCACGTGTAGATGTTTAGTCACACTCATGTGGACTTCTTTGATGTTGAACTCTCGACTCATCTTCTATCAGTGAGAATGCATGTTATTATAAGCTTAATGAGTCAGACATTCTAAGATCCAAACAGCTCAGCACTTATTTTCTAAGGAAAAGTAAAAAAAAAAAAAAAATTATTTGGCCATATTTTAGCAAGAGAGTACAGAGGACATTTCCATATTTTAAGGAGAAATCACCTAACTATCCAGTGAGGCAAGATGTGGGGGACTGAACCTTGCTTTTCAAACCCGACTAGACAGGTTCAGGGATAACATTTCATATTGTAAAACTTTTCATGGATGACTTTTTAAAACTCCTAAGTTGTTTTCCAATTAGATTATTTTTTTCTTTGTAATATGACTCTCTTTTGCGTGAAACACTTTGACACAGTTTCCCAGTTTATGAAATGTCCCATATTTTTAGAAAGCTTATATGAATCTTAGTTTTAAAAATCAGGAAAAATCCCTGCGCATTGATACCGTTGGATATGGAGTGGCGAGTTGGTTGAGCGATGGAAGAAAGGGCAGGAGTCCTATCTCAGTGTCTTTATTCCCCCTCTAGCTTTTTTAAATATGTCCTCTTTGTTACTGGTTTTCAGCAATTTGATTATTGTGTTTCTCACTGGGGTTTTCTTCTGCTTGGGGTTCACTGAGCTTCTTGAATCTGTGGGGTTTTAGTTTTTGTCTAATTTGGAAACTTTTCAGGATAAGTTTTCAAAATATTTTTTCTGTACCCTCTGCCTTCTCAAAATCCAATCTCACGTTTATTGTCTCACAGGTCACTGATGCTTGGTTCATTCTTTCCAGTCTTTTTCTCTCTGTACTTTGTTTTGCAGTCATTTCTATTTCTATGTCTTCCAGTTCATTGATTATTTTCTCTACTGTGTCAGATTTGCTATTAATACCATCCAGTGTATTTTTCATTTCAGATATCATATTTTTTATCTCTAGAAGTTCAAGTTGGATTTTTTAATGTCTGTCATTTCTCTCTTCATTATGTGCATGTTTGTCCTCTATCTCCTTGAACAAATGAAATATATTTAGAATAGCTAAGTGAACATAACTTTTTTTTTTTTCATTCTACCCTCTGTGCCATTTCTGTGTTCATTTCTATTGTTTGATGCTTCTTCTGGCTATGGGTAATATTTTCTAGGTTTTTTGCATACCCAGTAGCTTTATATTAGATGTCAGATATTGTGAATTTTATATGGTTGGGTGCCCAGTTTTGTGTACTTTAAATATTGTCAGGCATGCAGTGATGTGACTTGGAATCAGTTTTATCCTGTCAAGGTTACATTAAGATTTGTAAGGGTACTCCAGTGCGGCCTTTAGTATAGGGCTAATGTGGCCCCAATGCGAAGGCAGTATCCTCCTGGGGGCTCCACCCTACTCCTTGTGTATTAGGAGGCCCTTCCACTCTGTCTGGTGATAACATGAACTATTTCCAGCCCTCTATGAGTCTCAGGAATTGTTCAGCTTACTCCTTTACCGGTTTCTTTCTCCAACTTCAGGTATTTTCCACACACATCCACAGACGGTCTCTCAATTAAGATGTGAGAAGATCCCTTTGCAGATCTCTAGTTTCTCTCTCTCTCTCTCTCTCTCTCTCTCTCTCTCTCTCTCTCTCCCCCTCTCTCTCTCTCTCTCCCCTCTCTCTCTCTCTCTCTCCCTCTCTCTCTCTCTCTCTCCCTCTCTCTCTCTCTCTCTCTCTCTCTCTCTTTCTCTCTCTCTCTCTCTCCCCCCCCCCTCTCTCTCTCTCTCTCTCTCTCTCTCTCTCTCCCTCTCTTTCTCTCTTTCCCCCTGAATCTCTAGTATTCTGTCCTGAAAACTCTAGCCATCTTGACCTCCTTCCATACCAAAACCTGTCTTCTCGACTCAGCAAAATGCCAACCTCTACTGGATGCCTCCCCTGGCGCTGCAGCTAGAAACGCCCTCCAGGCGGGAGCATTAGTGAGGATCTTCCTTCGCTTTCCTTCCCTGAGGAAGTGTGATCTGAGCTGGGTCTGGAAAGATGTGTAGCTTTACATGGGTGGATAGGAAGTCACCTCAGGTAGGAGGGATGGTGTGAGCAAAAGAGCAAGAATGGGAAATGGTCTGAGCAGAGACTGGTAGGACAAGATTAAACTTTTGAGAAGATTGATATGGTTGCATGCTATAAGCTGAAACAAGAGGGAGACTGGAAACTGAAACAGCTCTGGGGTTACTGGAAGGCCCATGACAGAATAGTGAAGTTCTACACCAGCGTGGCAGCACTGGGAATGGAAAGAAGCGAGAGGTGGACAAGGCATTGCCAAATGGGAATAGAGGGATTTGGTAATTGGTGTCAAATACGGGCTGAGAAAGAGGGATGTCATTAAAAAGTAGTCCTTTGAGTTCTTGAGTCAGTCAGTCACTCACTCAACAAAGATTTTCCAACAATGTGTACCAACACCACGCTAGGTTCTGAGAACAGATAGCAACATAGACAAGACATGTGGAATGCAAGCTACTGTTATGGGTGTAGACCCCTCCAAAATATTGCCAAGCGAGCAAAATCTAGGGCAGTGAGTCCCAAGCTTCATCATATGTTCCAACAGTTAAATATAGCTGGCATCTCTAATATGTGGATTTTCATTTATAAGGTATACATGTGTACTACTGCACTAACACGTTATACAAATTGTAAAAAATAAAAATTACCAAAGAATCAGATCAAAATACATGTAAATGGAAGTTCTAGTATTTTCTCCTGCTTTCCCATGGTTTCTGCAGACTACTTTGGAGACCACTGCGCTAGACACATGCACAAGATGGGTTCAATCTCCATGGCTCGTAGAGGAACAATTGCATCTCAGCATAATACTTTAATTATTTCTGTTTTTATTTTTTTGTATAGGCTGGTCTATGGTTTACAGGAGATGAAGATATAAAAATTCCAGAAAATCCTCTTGAACCACTACCATTCAATAGGCAGGAACATCTTATAGAGGTAATTACTATAATCTTTAAAAAATTTAGTACTTTAACACTGACTAAATTTTTTTATCTTTCTTCCACTTATGTAATTTGTTTTAGACACCACTGCCACCCTCCAATTCCTCTGCTGTATCCCCAAAGTACAGACTTTCATACTCACTCAGGTGGCATCATGGGAAGTTCTGAGGGAGGGGGCAGGGCCAAAATCTTAGGCAGAATCCTACTGTTAACTCTCTATGTGATCTTGGGCAATGTCTATAACCTGGTTTCAGTTTTCTCATCTGTCAAACAAGCTAACATGTTATTCACCACTTTTGTCTCTAAGTGTCCCTTCCAATTCTAAAAGCTTAGGATAAAAACTGTCATTTTACCAACACACGTTTTTGTTCATTTCTCTTTGATTTTGACTAACTTGTGCAACATGTCAAGAGTTTGCATTCAGTATTGCCCATGGCCCATCAGATTATTATTATTATTATTAATAGTAATTATTGATAATGTTATTATGATAATATGTTGATAATAATATTATTTTAAAGCTCTATTCCTGAGGCTACAATAGAAAGCAAGACCTTAAAATCTAAAATCCACTCTGACTTCAGTGTAAATATTTAAAATAGAAAAGTATACATAACAGAGCCAAATTCAATAAGATATGGGAAAAACTGAAACGTAGATCTAGACGTCACAGCAAGCTATGTATATCGATTACTCAATTTCCAGCCAACCATTAGTCAAAAATTGCAGTACAAAATTGAACATGACTCCAGTTATAATCTTAAAGTATGCAATTGCCTTCAATTGGATGCATATTTTTTTGAGCACCTCTGCTAGATGCTAACAGGACAGCAGGCAGGAGAAAGCAGTCAAAGAATTACCAAAAAAAGACCAAGCTACAAAGTTGGCAGTTACAGGGGCAGTTTTTTGTTTTGGTTGTCTTTGGTGTTTTTTACAATATGAAACTAGAGAACAAAGATCACTATTCCTACAAAGCTTTGGGAGGCTGTCTCTGTATGATTTTGTGAACAAATCTGCCAAAAATGTAAACAGATTCTTACTTGGGAAGAAACTGGCAGTCTGAATAGCACTTTCTTTGCCAGAAGTTTTCAGCAATGTCATTCAAGGGCAGAGCCCTTTAGCCACTCACTCAGAAACACAAGCCAGAAGGCAGACAGTGCTCATCGTTCCTGAGGACCAAGGCAATAAAACAGGAAGGGAACTTTGGGTACCAAGGAATGGCTCCTACCTGCTACTGCCCAAACTGCTGAAAAATGACATTGAGTAAAGGAACAAAGTTGGGAGCAGAGGCAGGACAATGAAGCCGGAGAAAGAAGCACTCATTTGGGGCAAAGGATGGCTAACAGGTGTATGCATGCGTGCGTGCATATGTACGTGCGTGTGTATGGTGTCCAGAGGACAGAAAAAGAGAAAGGAGTGGTGTTTCCCGTCACTCTCTGCCTCAGGGATTGGATGCTCAGCATTACATAAATCTTGGTGCTCTTCAACTGGGATTAAAAGCACAGATTCCACAGCTGACAAGCTGTGAGGTCTTACAGGGGTTACCTAGCCTCTCTGTGGTGTGGTTTATTTTAACCCCTCTCTGGTGGTGTTGTTGTGGAGAGTGAGTGATTGACCCTCTGTAAATGCCAATCTATGTAACTACTAACCATGCATGGTTAAAGAATGGCTAATAGTTAACTTACTAAAGAAAGGGAAACAAAGAGAAAACATAAAACAAGTTTGCTTCTTTCCTCCAAATCATGGAGGAAATGCCCCAAGAAGAGGGAATTCTGAGGGTCAGGATCCCTGGGCTCTCTGTCCCCAGTTCTGTCCTGACTCACTGTAGGAATTCCAGCAGGTCCCTTCACCTCCCAGGGCCTCTGTGTCCTTTCCAGGAGAGTGCTTGGACTACAATGTAGGGTCCCACCAGCTTCCCTGCTTTGTCATCTGTGCCCTCTGTGATCCAGGGCCTGCCTCAAGCCACACCCAGCAAGGGCTCCTGAAGATAGGCCATGACCACTGTTCATGGGCTTGGATGACCTCAGAGCCCAGGCACTGGCTGAAAGGCCCAGCTGCATCCGAAAAATGAACCCTGAGACAATTACAACATGCTTGTTTATGCTATCAAAGTTCAGCAGGCCAGGTCCTGGCTTCTCAGCTTTCCACACACTCAATACCCAGAGCAACTCTTCCAATATTTTAAAAATCCTTAGAGATTTCCTGAGAAAAGGCAATTGAATTTTGCTATGTTCACATTCACAGGTGTTGTCTTAACCTCTTCTCCACAGCTTTTGTCTATGTGAAATCCTTCCATTACTTTAGGCTGTTAATATTTGTTGAAGCCAGACTCATGGTTTGAAGTACTAGCTATGCGCTAGCAAATCCCAAATGTCTATTTCCACCCCAAACCTCTCTTTCAAATGTGAGACCCCTAGATGCAACTGCCTACCTGACATCTCCACTCGAGTGTTCTAGTAGACATCTCAAACCCGCCACGTCCAAAACTAAGTACCTGCCTTCCCATCCCCATCATGCCACTGTTCCCATCTTCCCCTAAAGCTCTCTCCATCTCGGTCAGTGGCAACTCTGTCCTTCCAGCTGATTACATCAAAACCCTAGGAGTCATCCCCAATTCTTCCCTTTTTGCAAACCCCACATCCAATCCCTCAGGAGATCTTGGTCATTCTACCTTCAGAATATACCCAGGATCAGACCACTTCCAAGCCCCACTGCTGTCACTGGAACAAACCACAGTCCCCTTCACCTGGATGACTGACTACAAGAGCCTCATGATGACTTTCCCTTTTTCTCTCTTGTCTTGGCTCAGATTACAGGCAGACCATGACAGCCTATTCAAACCATCCCACAGCCCTGCTTTGGAGGAATAGCCGAAGTCCTTAAGAAGCCAGGCTGCCTTGCATCTTCTGACTCTTTTCCCTCTCTCACCTCATCTCCTGCTCTTCTGCTCCCGCCATACTACTCCAGCCACACTGGTCTAGTCCTTGTTGAACAAATGTGCAAGGTGTACTCCTGCAATTGGCCTCAACAGATCCTTCTGCCTGTAATGCTCTTACCTTGGATGTCCTAACTCCCTGCCTTCCTCCAAACTTTGTTCAAATTTTACCTCTTAATTCTGCAATCTGCCCTCCTTCCCACTCTTCACTCCCAATTCTGCTTTTTCGAGGGTACGCATTTTTATCTCATTCATGGTGAATGCATTTTAAGCACTGAGAACAGTCCACGCTTAGCACATCCTAGGAGCTCAACAAGTACTTGTGAATACTTAGTTATTCTCTCACAGTTTCTGTAAGTCAGGAGTCCAGGCATGGCTTAGCTGGGTTCCCTGCTCAGAATCTCTCAAAGCTGACATCAAGATGTCAGTGGGGTTACAGTCTTATCTGAGGCCAATTCTAAGGCTCGTTCCAAGACTGGCTTCCAAAGTGGATTGTTGGCAGAATTCAGATCCCTGCAATTGTAGGACTGAGACCTTCAGCTCCAAGAGGCTACCTGTTGTTCCCTGCCACACGGTCCTCTGCACAACCTGACAGTTTGCTTCTTCATAACCACAAAAGAGCATCGCTCTGGCTTCAAATTTCTCCCTTAATGTGGGGGACCTTTTTTAAAGGGTTCATCTGATTAGGTCAAGCTCAAGGACAGGCTCCCTTATGATTAACTCAAGATCAACTGATTAAAGAACTTAATTGTATCTGTAAAGTTCCTTTACCTTTGCCATATTAGGTAACTTACTCATGGGAATGACTTTCCCATCACATTTACAAGTCTACCCACACTCAAGGGGATGGGATTATACAGGATATGTACTCCAGGGGTGGGAACCTTTGAAGCCTTCTTGGAACTCTGCCTACTACAATATTTAACTTTTTTAAATGTTAAATTTAAGCTTTAACTTTTTTAAATGTCCAATCCATTGATTTAAAATGAATCCTGTGTATCTATAGAAAAGAGTCTCCCTATCAACTCCTTTTATTTTTGCACATCTTCCTTCAATAGATCATATTCAGCTTCTTTATTAATAGAAATAATCATGTGTTGTCCCTGCTTAGCATTTATCAGAGTGGTTCCATAGAAAGAATACTAAAGGCCAACAATTCATGTGAAAGAAATGGAAAAGAAACACCCAAGGACAATGCCGTGGTTATCTATTAGTGTCAGTCCCCTTTCTACTCTTAGTCCTGCTGGAAATCCCTAAAGTAACTCAAAGGCAACTGAGAAGACAAAGAAAACACAAGGTCCTGGACAAACCCAGTAGCCGGATCATGACTCCTGAAAAATCTAAGGATGCCTTAGCAGCCACATCAGAGAGTGTTTTTAAGTATCTCATCCTAGCTCAGCACCTGACTTACAGCAGACACTCGGTAAACATTTAATAAAGCATTGGCTGATCCTACTGACTCTACAATTCTTTTCTGCTTTGTAACATAACAGATTTTATGCATTTTCCTACCAAAGTTATTTTTATTTAAATGTTTGTTGGATTTGTCAAATATCTGGAATGTATTTTTCCAATCTCCTGTTTGTCTAACTAAACTTGCTCATAGTTGTAAGGATTGTCAGTGATAGAGAATAACGTCTCTGGGTCCAGACGCTTGCTTCTCAAAGTATAGGCCAGAACCAGCAGCACTGAAATCACCTAGGAGCTGGCCAAACATGCAGAAACTTAGACTGCCCCAGAACCACTGACTTAATTAAAATCTGCATTTTAAAACGATTCCCTAGGTCATTGTATGCACATGTTTGAGAAGAGCCAGTGGCCTCCCCCAATAAGGCCACGTAGGTGCTTGGGGGTGGCCTGTGTGTCCCAGGGTTTGGTCTTGGCTTGGGGTGGGGAGACCCAGAGAATATTAGATTTCCAAGGACCAACTAACTGCTCATGCTGCCGAACACGTAAGACCCTGAGAGTAGAGCTGACCATCAGCTCGGTCCTTAGAATGAGAGAGAGACTTGCCAAACAAACCACTATTCAGTGGTTAGCGCACATCCTGTCTCCCTGGACGTGAACCCACACTGAAAGAAATCACATTACTGTCTATAGATTAAACATGAAATTCAAAGCAAGAGGGGCCAGTTTAAAGGTTTCAATGCCTAGAGTCCTAGAGGCTTTCGGCATTCTTCCCACAGAGAGGGATGTACCAGAAGCTCCATGTTTAGGAATTAGAGCGCAGGTTATCAGGAGGGTGCTGAGGACAGACAAATGCGTCCTTGGGGCTCCCTTTCCCTACTTACCACGTCCTCCCTGCCACCTTTGTTAGTGCATTCTTTCCTAAATGTGTTGACGCACTGTATAGCATGCAATTTTCTTTAACATTAGAATTTCGAGCCATACTTTTTACGTTTTTCACTTAGCGTACTCTTCACTTAGTACCATTCATTATATGTTAGTTTCACTGATTCAGTTCTCCGGAAGAAACCTTGTTCCAAAGCTGCTGGAGGGAGGGCTTCTCCACTGCCTGTCCGTCTACGGACTGCCTGAGTATATACATTTTATGTTTGGTTGAAATCCTTTTCGTATGACAGTTTTTCTTTAGGCTGTTTGCTGACTATGAGACGGATCCACCCCGGCTTGACTACACACAGATGCTGCTTTATTTCGCTTGCCACCCAGATCCTGTGGAAGGTGTCTACAGGGCCCTCAGTGTGGCCACTGGGACTCATATCTTCCAACCAATTAAAGCTCCTACTCATACTGCAGAAGAGGTAATTGTGTTCCAGAAATGGAATAGCATTGGGGTCTGCAGGGGGATGCCAGAAGATTCTAAACTTCTAACAACAGAATCTCTATTTGTTTCATCTCTCTGTTTTCCTGGGTACCTAACACAATGTTTTACACATACTAGGTTTTCAATAAAGCCTTACTCAATTGGATTAAGAATTAAGGACCCACGATCCAAAAAAAACACAATGCTTTTTATAGTAAAATCAAAATTTGCTCAGTTTCTTGGTGGCATCAATGTTTGCTCTGTAAGGGCACTTCATTTTCCATGAAGTGCTGATCCTGATAAATGAGAAGGACCTGGGTATCAACCCAAGGTATTTGTCACACTTTGTGGAAATTCTCCGTGACCTAAGTTCAGGCCTTGGACACATTCCACGTGCCCGTGACACTGGTAGTGTTTCAGGTCAAAGCTCAGCCACCTGAAAGCCACCGCCACTTTGTATCAACTGCATCCAAGGACAAAGAAGCAAAATTAATATCAAATAACACTTCACATTCCCCTTAGATTTATTTCTAAGGGGTTACCACTCCCTGGCTTTTTTAGGTGGAAAAGCCTCAGAACAGGGTACTAACTAATACACGTATTAGGTGCCCATGAGTATGACCTTTTTAGTCTTGCCCTGACCTTTTGGGGACAGAGCTGCGGCCCTCGTGATGGAACGCTTTTTTCTGTTCTTCCTTTGTAGACTCAGAGGGAGAAGGGTGCTGTCAGTCCAAACTCCTCAGACATCCCAGCTACACTTCTTTTCACACACGTTTGTCAAAATAGAGTATGCTTGGGTTCTCTCGGGTGGGGATGGCAATGGGGAGTTCCTGTGACAGCTTTCACACCTGAGAAGAAATAGACTCTTTGGCACAATCCTACATTTTGACCCTGAGCAGGTACACGAGAATATCCTTCTCCTTACAGGGCCTGACAGATGCCTAGTAAACTGACAACTCGGGGATCTGGCTCTTCAAACCAATGTGCTGTAGATGCTGCTTCAGCTCGTACACAGCGAAAGAAAGTTCAGGAGGGTGTGTTGATTTCCACTAAAGAACGTGGTTTTCTTAGACAGCGGAAGGCCAACTTAAATTTTCCCAGACAAA